>NC_090445.1:455474977-455780400 GCF_031143425.1 Pleurodeles waltl
TTCTCACAATAGTAATCAATGATGCAGGTCGTTGTTAAGATTCACTGGTAAGCCTCTGCAACTACACTCTGGATACTTTTGTCTGATATTTGGCTTGGCGACCATGTGACCGTATTTCACCGATAGGTCGTCACACAGTTTTATTTTTTTAACCATCAGTTTGTGTGATGGAATATTATGAGTCCAGTTACGATTTGCACTTTTATCTGTGCAGGCAACATACTCTGTGTTCCAGCCTAAAGAGCAGGGATGCCTGAAGGTGCCACACAAAACATGGAGTCACACAAGAGCCATGTTGAGGAATGTGTGAGGAGGGAAGAGCTATGAGAAGAAGTCTCACAGCCAAAGTTCGTGTGTTGTTTGAGTCCTTGTGTCATGGACGTCAGTTCACCAAAATGCAAGGGGTAGCCATGGTGACATCACACACCCCTTGCCCTTCATTTTCACATGCACATACACATTTAAAAAACAAGGAGAAGGGTGTCCCAACAGACATCCATAAGTAGGAGCTACGGATGAGCTGCTGCTCTATTCCAGACCACTGTCTTGTCCCCCTGAGTCCACAAAGGAAGTGCCGGGGTCGCAAGGGGCAAGCCAGTAGTCACTGTTGCAACCCCTGGAGACCCCTAAATGATTTATATGCCTTGTGTGCTCCTGCAGCAGAAATGAGATAACAACTGATTCCGAAGTAAAACTTTAACATCATGCACATGAAGATATCCAATCAAATGGGCTACCACCCTTCTGAATTCAGTGTCAGTAGTGCAGATCTAACCAGAGAGAAGAGTGGTAAAGAATAAAGCTGACAGAAAATAAAACAGAACTTCTGATCTGTGGAGAGGAATACGTTTTTAGGTTTATCCTGCACACTGCTTGTGGTGTGGTTGTGAAATCTATTGTATTTAGTATAAATCTTAAAAGGAGCTTGCATTCCGCCCCTTGTTTTTCATTGGTTCCTGTTCTTGCAATTTACTTTTCTTATCTTTCACTTGGCTGTAGCATATTTCCTGCATTTACCAATGCTTGTTCCTTGTGTGTTTGCTCTTATCAGTTTCCCGTTGACCAAGTACTGTTTCTATCTGCTTTTGTGGAACTATTTTTTGTGTGCGTAGAAGCTGTAGGAAAATCTCCATCGAAATATTTTTCTCATAACATTTGTATAGAAGCAAAGCTTTGCAACAGAGAAATCTTTATAACTTCTTGAGGTTGTGACTTTTTTCTGTTCATGCAGAACCTGGCATTCGGAATTCTGATTTAATACAACCCTGATTTTGAGACCAATGGCGGAAGTCCAATGCAGGGAGACGAGCAGCTACGACCATCTTTACAGAATTCAGCACCGCCTTTTGCAACTGGGGCCTTGTTACTGTGTCCCCTTCTCAAAGCTCCAAGGCTCCCCTAAACTGGGTCTTCCCCACTGCAGGGTTTCCATCTTAGCCCACGTCTCCTCGCCTTCATTCCACACGTGCCATGTCATCGGTCCCTTGTCGGCAGGGCCTCTAAACCGAAGCTTTGCTCACTCGCTCGATTTGTGCCTGTGGCACTCACTTCCTCCAGCTCTCTCTAAGCCCTACTCTCCATCACTCACTGCCCCCATTCCCTCTTCCACTCTCCCTATCACACTTATTTACCCTGCTCTCGTTCATTATTCCTCGCTCTCCCATCCTCTATCTCACTGAGTTCCGCGCGGTCCATCTTTCTTGTACCCTTGATCTCTCCATCCCCTCTCGACCTCACTCTTCTGTCTTCTCTGTGATGATCTGTTGCTCTCCATTGTTTCTTTTTCACTCCTCTCTATGTTTCACATCCCACTGTTCCACTCCCGTTCCTCGCTTCCTCCTCTGACTCTTTCCCCGTCCCTTCGTAGATCGCTCTTCCACTTCCATCTAACCCACTTCTCTTCGTCTCACTTTCTCCCTCATTCTGCACACATCTACCCTCTTGTAGCACCTCACTCTCTCTCCCTTCCCCAACTTGCATGCCGAATGCCCACCAACCCGTCCGTTGCATGCACCCCTTCCTCCTGCTGTTTTAACCTCTCTCCATTGCTGTACCTCCTCTCTCCTCATAGCTCTGCTTTTTCTTTCTTCTTCTACCTCCTTTCTCGTTTTCTTCTCTCACCATCTCTCTTCCTCCTTCATCCACCCTACCCTGGCCCTTCATTCCCCCACTTCCCGCCTTCCCTGTTTCATCATTTAATGTCTCAGAACAATGTGTGCTTTGATCTAGACTCGTATCAAGAGGCTGCTTTCTCTCTAACTTGAACTTAAATAAACATGCATTGGCAAAGCTAATAGGTTTGACCTCTGGTTTTGTCACTTTTTATTTAGACATGTCACACAGCAGCGCTAGGTGCAGTGCAGCATGTCAAAGTTTTTTTTTAAACTAGTGCTGCTGTGTGACATGTCTAAAAAACATTGATAAAACCAATAGATTTTGTAGAGGCTAAACCAACTGGCTTTGTCAATGCTTGTTTCATATTGACACAGTGCATAATGTCTCTTCAACAAGCCAACACCAGGGGGAAATGTAAAAATGCTGTTTAACATTTCTGGTAAGTAAACGTGGTAAGAATTCAAATCTGGACAAAACCACCAATGTAATCTATTTTAAATTGTAAATCATGGATAATAAACTTTGGTTCTTATATTTCTTCCAGCAAAGGCATGCATTTGCCCATAAAAAAAAACAAAACAAAAAAAAAAAAAGCTCCTACCAAAACAAGAGTTGACAGAGGCAATAAATCCGACCTCAGTGTGCTAACACACACAAACCGCATTTAATATGCATGTGTTTGCATACCTCAGTATATAAAAGCTAGGCTTATTGTATTTGCCAATGCCTGGTTAAGTTTGCAGTTTCTGGGTATGGCGTCTTGAGGAAAGTGAATGACAATGAATCTAGCGGACTCTAGAAGGGAGAAGTGGAACATTAACATTGAAACGGCATAACAATTGTAAGCTATAACTAATTGTTTTAAGTTATAACTAGCTTTCTTCTGTAGGCGAGTGCTACTATGTAGAAGGGGAATGTTTGTGTAGATCATTTCATGTTTGTTTTTTGGCGTTCTGTGCTGGCATTCTACTGTTCCATGTAATTATGCAATTAAATTAGCTACGGTAGACCTCATTTAAAACGTGTAGGTCTCTTTATAAAATTGAATTAAATCATGCTTAAAAACACACCATTTGGCTTAATTTATTTGAACAGCTTTTATTTTTAAGCCGCGAATATTCTAAGGACGCACTACAAAAACTAACACGAATCCACATAAATAATTTCTTTTAAATAAAACAATATTTTCAGTGACTATCTACTGAATTACTTTTTCTTGCTTACTACAGGCAAGAAAACAAAGTGCAAAATGTCCAAAGACAGATATTGTTAATTTAAATATTCATAATGAACTAAAAACAAATTAATAGTAAAACTAAACAGTCCGTATAAACCATAAACCAAAGAGTGAACTATCATTCTGAATATGATTTTGCTAAATGTTCACAATGACAGACAAGTACTTGCAACTACAGTCAACAACAAATCGTAGCAAGAGTTTTTATATGTCTATTTATATGAATGTAACATTATGGGTTTTAGTACTAGAAATAAACAAAGCCATATTGCACAAACGAAGCTTTGAATATTAAAAGCATCACCACCAAAATTAGAAAGAATGGCTTACCAAACGATCGTCAAAATAAATTATATAAATGCTCACATATTATTTTTAAAGACACATTTATATTTGGTTTTATGCAGACTTACTTGCACAATTTTTTTTAATTTCAAAATAGCATCTGGTAAATACTAAAAAGCATTAAAATACTTATGTTGATCATATCCGAAGTACACATTTGTACACATTTGCCTATAGTGCTCAATGTGTTGCTTTGAGGGTTGTAGTTTGCAAGATAGATTCTGTGTTCATCAAATAATCACTGACATGCTGAGAACAACGCAGATCCTACATTGCAATGGAAGCACTTCCTTGGAGGCAATCCTTCTTTCCAATGTGACTTGTGAGTTCACCAAATAATATCCTACCAGCTGCAGTTGATGCTAAAAACAATGTGTAGTGTTTGCAAATCTATGACAGAACCCTTTTGGCTCTGAACAGACTCCATAGCAGTGTGACAGAATTGATAGAACAGAATGTAATGAAGGATTAGTTTAAAATGTGGGGAGTTCACAAATACACACAGAGGAATAAAGACATCTGATTAGATAGGGGATAAATAATCCAAAGAAAGGCAGTGCTTTCCCAGAGAGTTTGCCGTGGTCCAAGCAAACTGCTCATGCATGCCACGTGTGCCTTTGTGGAAGTGTTGAGTTGAAGGTTGGCGTATGCAGAGTCAGCACAACTCCAGCAGGTGTGATTTGTTGGAACATAAATAAAGCTTCACTAAGAAGTCTGCACATCGGTGATCAAGAAATCACAACCAAGGCCATACAGAAAATGCAAAACGGTACCATGCTGCCACGCAAAATTACATTATACATTGAATGGACTATTAACACTGAAGGTGGATGCAGCCAGGTTTACAAAGAGCAGTCAAAGACAGTCATAATTTACCACATAAAGTTGCAAACAGAAACAATGCAAGCCAGAGATCAACCAGGTGTCAGAAAATGCAAACTGAAGTGTAGAAAGGAGGAAATAAATTACTTACAGAGCCTGCTAAGCAGAGTCATCATCCTGTGGCCGAGAGTATCTGAAGGAGAAGTACCTGGGGTTGTGTCTACAGATCTGTCCATACCTGCAGCGGTGAGAATTTTGGCAGAAGGCTGTTCTGCCGATGGAGCCCATCAAGGATGACCCTGAGGCCAGTCCATTGCAGGGCCGAGTTAGGAGCATGAATGAAACAGATCCTGATTTCCAGCAAAAAGCATCAGAGAAACCTTTATTTACAGCTTAAGCCAGTCCCTTAAACAGTTATCATGCTACCACCATCCTGAAATCACCCCCTTTCGATATCACCAAAAAGCAAAATATTGGCAACAGACCGACTGCTTGGATAGAGACATTTAAAGATTTTGTTGAAGCATTTCAAGATACTGATAACAGAAAGACTATCAAATATCTCAAAAATCTTGCTGGTGATGGTGTGAAAGAAGTCATAAAGAAAATGCCGGTAAGTGACAAAGAAGTCATGTACCGTCAGATTAAAGACACTTTGAATCTCAAATTCAATCCAGTACCAAATGTTCATTACGTTCAATACATTTTCAGTCAAGAAATTCAAAGAGTTGGTGAAACTATTGATGAATTTGTGGAAAGACTCGATGCACTCATCAAACACTGTAAGTTCAATGAACGCAATGATGAAAAACCTATGTGTCTTAGAGTTATTGATGGATGTTTGTCTGATTTATTCATACGATGAATGCTGACAGAAACTCTTAGTCTGGAGCGAGAGCTGAGGAGTGTGCTGAAAGTCATGCTGCTGACATGAAGGTCCTAGGTGCCTAGAGCGGATCAGTCATGAGTGTGAAAGGTAAGCCAAAGCAAAAGACTAATGAATACAAAGTGATTTCTACATGTAAAAAGAAGTTATGTTTTAGATGTGGATTTTCATTTCAACATGAAGGAAAGTGTCCCGCTATTGGGCAGTTGTGTAAAGGCTGTGGAAAAGAGATCTATTTTGTGACAGTGTGTACAGCGAAGGGAAAAAGTAAGTGTGCCACAGCGCGAAGACAAAATGGCCGACAGAATGTTCCAGAAGCAACATTCAACACACTCCTACAAAGCCAAGTGGCGACATCAGTTAAGACAAACTTATACTCAAAGAAGTTGATCATAACCTAATTCATTGTCAAAAAGTTCATCAATCTCAATAACAAGTGAAAGTGAAGAAAGTGATTGTGCCATGTCAATGTTTACCTCAAAGAAACGTGTCCATGTTGGACTGGTAGCATGTGAAGAAAAATGTCAGTCAAAGAAAAGTTGATATGCCAAAGCAGAAAAATCATACAAACACTGTCCAAACATTACACTAAAAATAAATGGTTTTTCAATATCTTACATTATCGACAGTGGTGCAGTGATAAACATAGTGCCTGAAGAGAAATGCAATGAACTATCTCCATTATCATTGAGGACTAAAGTGTTTACTCGGGCTGCAATAAAGAATCAAGGTTCATTTGTAGCGACAGTGAAACATAAGAAAATGAAGGTACATGCACCAATCCATGTGCTTCATGGTACAGTATCAGGTGCCTGTTTACTCAGTTTCAATATGGCTCCTGATAAGAGACTCATTTCTGTGATTTGCAACATGAATGCTCATCACAAAATAGTAAATCAATTCCTTTCATTGTTTCATGGTTTAGGAAAGCTTAAGACTATGAAAGTAAAACTGCATATTAATTAGGATGTCCTTTCTATTGATCAGAGACAGAGACAAGCTACTTTTCATTTACAAGAAGCTTTTGAAAAAGGAACTTGAATCGTTATTTAAGCATGATATTACTGAGTGTTCCACTGGTCCAACATCATGGGTTTCTTCCATAGTAATAGTGCCCAAAAAGGACAGTGAAGAAACTGTGTGCATCTGCGTTGACATGTGGAAGGCAAACCAGGCAATTGAACGAGAACGCCATGCAGGTCCACACATCCTTGACACAATGATGTAATTGAATAGAGAATGTAAGTGCATTTAGGTTGGGCTGATTATATATTAAATTGTATTTATGGACATACATTTTACTTTTTTACTGGTTTCTTAACATTCACTACGCCAGTTGCATTGTATCTCGGAAGGTGCGGGTCTGTCAGAGCCCTCCCTTCCATTATTGTTTCCGGTCGGTCATGTGCCGGTCACGTGGACTTTGACGTCTCTACCGGCATGCTTATCTTTGACCTGATGGTGCCGCGCAGTGGATGCACAGAGCTGGACGCGCCTAAGGAAAGCCCGTCTGCGTCCGACCGGGGCCGGGGACTGGGGACTTTGCTCTGCCACAGGCAACTTCGAGCCGGATTTCTTATTCATCTCACACTTTCCACTCATTAGCAGAAGGCTTGCGGTGTAAGTACTCGATGATGATGGCCTCAAACAATCTTACAGAGTGGTGGTGCAAACACTGCTGTTGGTCACTCCAGACTTCAGCTGCTTGCTGTCCTTTATATGGGGAAGGCAAAAGGGCTAAAACAAAAGTGGTTCAAATTATTGATCCTTTAGCTTGTGCTATGATTAATGCTCGTTCCTTGTCTAAACATCAGTTGGAAATTGAAGATTTGATTGGTCACCATAAGTTAGACTGCCTTTTTATTACGGAAATTTAGGCTAAGGCTGATTCCAATCAGGATTTTATTGTGGTGACGCCTCCAGGATACACCTTTAATAGACTGAATAGAACTAAAGCCAGAGGTGGTGGGTTAGCCATTATATGTAAGTCTTATCTCATGCGCCAGTGGGATGCTGCTAATCCCATATCTACGATCTGCAAAGGAATGTATTTCAAGATTCGTAAAAAAAACTCTGTTTTACTTGAAGGACTTTGGTCTGCCGACCTCCAGGTCCTTACTCTACCTTCCTGTAGTATTGGCCTAATTTGATCGAGCCGTTAGCCACAATCACAAAATGTATTATAATAGTAGATTTTAATCTTTATTTTGACGATAGTCAATACCCTCATAATAAGGAATTTTTAAATTTCATGGCCGTCTTTGACTGGGAACTTAAAGTTAAATCTGCCACTTACATGGCTGGCCACATATTAGACAGGATTTTTGCCCATCCTGAGGACCAGGTGATGGTGACAAACATGCCACTTGAGAGGGCTGATCATCATCTCCTAACCTTTAGGTGTATGATTGTACATTCCGTTCAATACATTAGTGCTAACCATAAATCTGTAAGACATTGGAATCATATTAAAAAGTATCAGCTAGGCCCAGCCTTGGCTGCTGTTTGGGAAGCTGCTGGAAATCTCTCTATGTCTGCTCTAGACAGTTTTAATTATGGTATTAATTATGCTACCAATCAACTTGCTCCGGTTGAGTCCTCGGCCCCTTCAGGAAACAAAAAATCAGATGTCCATGTTTTACTAAGGACCTCAAGCTTCTACAAAGGAAATATCGTCAGCAAGAAAGACGATGGACGTTAGCTCCTAATTCAGTAGAGAAAGATAAGATTAGAATGGTCCGAAGGCTTATAAAGATGGTAGTTTTAAGGCCAAATTGGATTATTTTACTCTAAGGATTAAGGGGGCATTGAACGCCCCTAGGGAACTGTTTAGTGTGATACGGACCTTGATGGTGCCCCCTCCCTCCTCTGAGGTGGACAATTCTCAAGAATTCTGTAATAAGGTAGCAACTTTTTTTGAAAATGAAATTTTACAAAGTCACTCAAGCTTATATCACTCTGAAGACACTTCACGGATGTTGGTAAAAACCTGGCTCTTTCCTCTGTATTTTCTTTTTTCTTGCCCTCCTCTTGCTCTTTGACACTTACTGTTTTCGCTTTAGCGCTTCGATTACACAGCCGTAATGCGCTTTACGAATACCAAATACAAATACAATAGTGCAAAGGTCTTTTCTCACCCTGATTTTTCCACTCATAGGGCGCTCAGACAAACCCTTGCACAGGCCTGCCGCTGCAGCCTGTGTGAAATAGTGCACACACTATTTCACAGCCATTTTCACTGCACTTAAGGAACTTATAAGTCACCAATATGTCTAACCCTCACTTGCTGAAGGTTAGATGCAAAGCTACTAAGTGTGAGGGAACCCTTGCACTAGCAAAGGTGCCCCACATAGTTCAGGGCCATTTCCCGGGACTTTGTGAGTGCGGGGACGCCATTACACGTGTGTACTACATATAGGTCAATACCTATATGTAGCTTCACAATGGTAACTCCGATTATGGCCATGTAACACGTCTAAGATCATGGAATTGTCCCCCCATTCCAAATCTGGTATTGGGGAGCCAATTCCATGCATTCTGGGGGTTCCAGCATGGACCCCCAGTACTACTTAAACCAGCTCTCTGAGGCTTGCACTGCAGCTACAGCTGCTGCCACCCCACAGACAGGGTTCTGTCCTCCTGGGGTCTGAGCAGCTCAGTCCCAGGAAGGCAGAACAAAGCATTTCCTCTGAGATCATGGTGTTACACCCTCTCCCTTTGGAAATAGGTGTTGCAGGCTGGGGAGGGGTAGCCTCCCCCAGCCTCTGGAAATGCTTTGAAGGGCACAGATGGTGCCCTCCTTGCATAAACCAGTCTACACCGGTTCAGGGACCCCTTGTCCCCTGCTCTGGCACGAAAGTGGACAAAGGAAAGGGGGGTGACCACTACCCTGTCCTTCACCACCCCAGTGGTGGTGCCCAGAGCTTCTCCAGTGTGTCCCAGACTTCAGCCATTTTGCTTTGCAAGGTGTGGGGGCACTCTGGAGGGCTCTGAGTATCCACTGCCAGCAGGTGATGTCAGAGACCCCTCCTGATAGGTCCTTACCTGATGAGGTAGCCAATCCCCCTCTCAGGGCTATTTATGGTCTCTCCTGTGGATTCTCTTTAGATTCTGCTTGCAAGTTTTCTTCAGCAATCCTATGCAACTACTACTTCACCCTCTGACCTCGGATCAACTGCAGCCTACTCCAGGAACCGCTGTAATAGTAACAAAGTATCCACAAGGGATACTTTTCTTCTTCAACTTCAGCTCCAGCCAGCAACTGCAACGTTTCCACGATGTGCACGCTCTAGGGACTTCCTGTCTTCATTCTGCACCAGAAGGACCGAAGAAATCTCCCATGGGATTACAGATTCACTCCCATGCTCACGCAGGCACTTCCCAAGACGACGACCGGTACCCTTGGACTCCTCTCACAGCGACGAGCATGTTCCTAAGGACACAGAGGGTGGAACCCATCGACATAGGCTATCCTGAGGTCCTGCTGACGCAATTTGGAGGAGGTAGGACCTTGCCTTCCCTGAGAGTGACAGTAGCCCTGTGTAACGCGTCTTCTTCACCTCCTGAAGCCTCTGTGCCCTATTTGAAGAATTCCTTCATGCACAGCCTAGCCCAGGTCCCCAGCACTCCATCCTCTGATGCTCAACTTGCTGAGTTGTTCTCTTTGTAGGTTAGAAACATATGTTTAAAGAAGTGTTTTGTGGTACAGGTACATACCACCGAAACCTACTCTGAAGTGACATGAGTCTGCATTTGCTAGGCCACATGTCCACACATGCACAGGGAAGATACTTTCCGTGCCCACCATGCCAGCCCTTTCATTATCACTCAAGTGTAAGGGTGAAGTCTGTACTATGATAGTTGCCTGTAGGGACTGTATGCATTGAGTCAGTGTTGCAGAGTGTAACTGTGTTTGTCCAGTCAGGCCTAATGAAACCACTTTGCTGTGTGGTGTTTCATTGTGGCTCACATCACAGTACATGTTGCTGGAGCATCGAATACCTGATGTCATTAGGCTTGCTTAGTCATTGTAGGCCTTGAGCTGGGTAGTGGGTAAGTCTGCAGATGAATCCAAAAGTGTGTAGTCATGTCCCTCTACTTATTGGTATGTGCTTCACACTTGTGGTGTGTTGACAAATTGCACATTTTATGCTTGGTGTTTCTGACGTGTATGACACAACCATTTGAGCAAAAACATGTGTTTGTAATCACTTGATTTGTCTCTTGAATCCATATAGGTAAACACTCATCAAAAGAAGGAGATTTGGAGAGCCATCGCCCAGGAGGTGCAGACCCTTGGGTTCCATAGCTGGCAAAGTGCCCACTGTTGCAAGAGGTGGAAGGACTTGAGGTGCTGGGCCAGAAGATCTCAAAGATTCAGATAGGGCTGTCCTCCCAATGTGGGCGGGCACACCTTGAAGCATGACCCCCCCTAGGGACCCGCATTCTGGCAGCAGCATACCCGGACCTTGATGGGCATTTGCAGGGGGCACAGCAGCCACAGGGAGTACAGGAAATATTACTTCCTGTCAAAAAGCCAAGTTAATGTTTTAGGTTCTGACATCTCCTGATGACTTGGGATGGACCATGTGTGACACACATGATGAGTAACTGTTTGTGTAGATATGTAATTTGGTGCATATTGATGTGCCTTGCCTAGTAGCCCAGAGACCTGGATCACAACTGAGTATAATCCCCAAAACAATTGCTCCCAGAGGACAACACATTGCTTTGAACAGTGATCAATCAAGGAAGGTTTGTTGTTGTAGTGGGTCTAAATTCTATGCAACAGACCTCTACTCCTCGGTGTTACAGTCCAAAGAAAAAGAAGTGAAAGATCACTGTCCTCAGCCATGTGTCTGGTTAAGTGAGTAAATGGGCATCTGCTCCCAAGAGGTCACTTGTTTTCAGTGTGTGATGAGTGCTGGTGCCTCACTACTGTCTGACATGTGAAGGTGGCATCACACATGTGACAGAGCATACATTGTTCTTTTGGTGCAGCTACAGATCAAAACTTTCCCTTGGTGAGTGGTGAATGTACATTGACATGCTTTATGTCCCTGTTTCACTGTTGCTAAAATTCCTTGTGCTGACATGTTAGCATATGTCCCATTCTATTTTAACAAAATGTGTACACTGCTGTTTCATGCTTAATCTACCTTTGTTCACAGGAAGATTTCTGGATTCCCTCACATATAGTTGCATGCCAACCTGTCTTTGGAATTGGACATATGCAATGGGGCTACATTTTATGCGGTGCCACAGACAGGAGTGTATTACCATTGATTGTTGGCTCACACATACTCTCACCCGTCATTGCATGTCATTTGGCATGTACAACTTCAGTAGCAATGAGAGATATGACATGTAGGACTAGAGTTTTTACACACAATGCCAATTTCCATGCCATTGATGTGGCATCAAGTGGCAAAGTGCACTGAACGTGTTAAATGGGAAAGATTTGTTGCCTGACTGTTGGCACACTTCATGGAGTGACTTGCAGTTTTGTTGGAATCACATGTGGTTGGGTAGAACCATTCATCCACGGACATCTGGGTTTGCAGGACCAAAATGGAGACAGTGATGTAGCTTCCCATTGGGCAACATGTCCAGGGCCTTCTACAAGTTTTTGTAAATCCCCGGGCCTCTCCAATATACAAAGAACTAATGGCTTCTACTGATACATTTAGAGTTTGTCATTGTAAGGGGTGCCATATAGTAGTGGTGATTTTCCAGGGGCTAGCTGTTTCATTGTGTTATGTATTTTAGCAACATATCTCCCTGTCAATTTGCACATTTTGACTACAATGTACATTTCCTTGACAAATATGTAGTACATCTGAGCAACATTTGTATTACCTCCATGACTCAATTAGGACAATTTACACATGGTGAAGTGTGCATTGTTGACATGTTTCCATTGTGACGTGAGTATTTCCATGTCACCTTCTTCAGGATACTGTACTGCTGTCAGCAACATGGCAGGATTTGGAGCATCATTTCTTATTATTGTGTTATTGAGTATGTGACAAATAGATGTCTGCATGACCTTGTTTGGGATCTGTTGGAATGAACTTGGCGTTGGCCTACTATTGTATGACAACAGTTAACAGGTATGCTCCATGAGGCAAAACATTGAAGGTGATATGGTCTTCTACTTGTTCAATGGTTATTATGATTGCCCAACTTCATCCATGCAATTGGAGATCTGAGACCTGATGTTTCTGTGGGTAACTGTTGACAGTTCATATGTCATACATGCATATGTATGATTCATGTAGAAGCTACCTTGAAGTAGTTTGTTGCTGGGGCCTACTTGACATCATGGTACTGTTTGTAAATCACAGGTTTTGTTCAGGTGTGATTAGGAGCATGTGGAGACCCTTTTCCCTTTGTATTTGGAGCATAATCCCAGGCAAGTGAAGGAGACAGGGTGAAACCTCCAGTCATGACACCACCTACACGGAGGGACCCAGTGGCCCGGAAGTTGAGGGGAGTGCCACCGAGGGCACAGGATCAACCTTGTCATCTTTAGATTTACCTCCAGTGGCCACTTCCTAGTGGTGGGGGACCCATCAGGACCTGTTCCTGTACCATCCTTGTCTGCCATCCCCAGTACTAGCACCATCCTTCCTCTTTGCTCCCCACTCAATTGGCCATGCCCTTTCACCTTAGAAGGTGGGCGTCTCCTTTGCCCTAGGTACCTCAGTGCCAGCCCCTGTTACTCCTGCTGCCCAGAGTGAGAAGGCTATTGACCACCTGAGGAGTATCAGGAGGTCAATAGCCTTCTGTGGGGCAGACTGCCGTTGTGAATACCATCCAGGGGTTGGTAAGCCAACTTCAGACAAATGCTTTCCTGGAAGACATTCATAGTGACATGTCAATCAATCAATCAATCAGGAATTTGTAAAGCGCACTACTCACCCATGAGGGTCTCAAGGCGCTGAGAAGGGGGGGGAGGAGAAGTAGGGAGTATTTCTACTGCTCAAACAGCCAGGTCTTGAGCAGTTTCCTGAAGGTAAGGAGGTCTTTGGTCTGGCGCAGGTGGGTTGGAAGAGTGTTCCACGTTTTGGTGGCGAGGTGCGAGAATGATCTACCGCTGGTTGTAGTTCTGCGGATGCGTGGGACTCTGGCGAGGGCGTGGTCGGTGGAGCGGCGATGCCTGGTCAGGGTGCAGAAGTAGAGACGTCTGTTATTCTCGTCCGGTGTTGTGCAGTGCTTTGTGAGCGTGGGTGAGGAGTTTGAAGGTGATTCTTTTGTTGACTGGGAGCCAGTGCAGGTTTCTCAGGTGGTCTGTGATGTGGCAGTGGCGGGGAATGTCCAAGGTGAGGCGTGCAGAGGCGTTCTGGATGCAGTGCAGCCTCTTCTAGAGTTTGGCCATGGTTCCTGCGTAGAGGGCATTGCCGTAGTCCAGTTTGCTGCTTCCGAGGGCTTGGGTGGCTGTTCTTCTGGTTTTGGTGGGTATCCATTTGTAGATCTTTCAGAGCATGCAGAGAGTGTTGAAGCAGGAGGAGGAGATGGCATTGACTTGTTGGGTCATGGATAATGGGGAGTCCAAGATGAATCCTGGGTTGCGTGCGTTGTTTGTGGGAGTCAGAGCGGCTCCGAAAGTGGCAGGGCATCAGGAGTCATCCCATGCGGAGGGGGTGGAGCTGAAGATGAGGACTTTCGTCTTGCCGGAATTGAGTTTGAGGCATCCATTCGGGAATGGCCTTCATTCCTTCATGGAGGTTGGTCTTGGCAGAGTCCTTGGTGAGGGATAGGATCAGCTGGGTGTCGTCGGAGTATGAGATGATGTTGAGGTTATGGCATTGGGTGATGTTAGCAAGCAGGGCCATGTAGACGTTGAAGAGGGTCAGGCTGAGGGATGAACCCTGGGGTACGGCACAGATGATTTTGGTGGCCTCCAAGCGGAAAGGGGGGGAGGCGGACTGTCTGGGTTCTGCCGGTGAGAAAGGAGGTGACCCAGTCCAGGGCTCTGTCACGGATTCCTGCATTGCTGAGGCGTGAGCGTGGGGTGTGGTGGCAGATGGTGTTGAACGCGGCCGAGAGGTCCAGGAGGATGGGGGCCGCGGTTTCACCTTTGTCCAGTATGGTTGTGATGTCATCAGTGGCGGCAATGAGGGCGATTTCGGTACTGTGGTTGCTGTGGAATCCGGATTGGGAAGGGTCCAGGGTGCAGTTTTCCTCAAAGAAGCGGGTTAGTTGTCTGTTGACAGCCTTCTATGAATTTTGCCGGGAAGTGTAGCAGGGTGATAGGCCAGAAGTTCTTGAGGTCCTTTTGGTCCGCCTTGGATTTTTTGTAGAGGGCGTTGATCTTGGCATGTTTTCAGCTCTCTGGGAAGGTGGCAGACTCGAAAGAGCTGTTGATGATCTTCCGTAGTTGGGGTGCGATGACAGAGCTTGCTTTGTTGAGGATGTGGTGAGTGCAGTGGTCATATGGAGAGCCGGAGTGGATGGTGTTCATGATTTCGATGGTGTCTGGCCTACAGAAATCTTCTCAGGCTCTGGCCTCCTCAATAATGACAGCAATCTATCCCCAACCCCCCCTCCCACATCTTCTCTCCTCCATATCCAAATTCCCTATTCCCCTACTTGTCCTAAGCACACAGACACATCCGCATGCACCAACCTCAACACACTCAAGCAGCACACAGCGACACAAACTCTACCAGGCACACAGGCATGCAGGCACTCAACATTCACCCACAGACACCACATCAGCCACCATTTCAACAGACACTCCCACTGACCCACACACCACATCCACCATTCCCACAGACACCACCATAACACCCAGTGACACATCCATCACACCCACCATACACCCAGACAAGACCTGTGAGAAAGTAGTCTCTTTGTAGCATGGTTATCCCCACTTTTGTCTTGTTTGTGAGTGTATGTCAGTGTTTCTTTACTGTCTCACTGGGATCCTGCTAGCCAGGACCCCAGTGCTCATAGTTTGTGGCCTACTGTGTGTGTTGTCAGTAGTGCTTAACTGTGTCACTGAAGTACTGCTAACCAGAACTTCAGTGCTTATGCTCTCTTTGCTTCCAAATTAGTCACTATAGTTTAGTGACTTCATACGCCAATTCCAATTGGCACATTGGACCCCCCCATTAAGTCCCTAGTATATGATACCTAAGTCCCCAGGGCATTGGAGTTCCAGGAGATCCTTATGGGCAGCAGCATTTCTTTTGCCACCCATAAGGAGCTCAGACAAACCATTTCACAGGACTGCCACTGCAGCCTGAATGAAATAGTGCACACACTATTTCACAGCCATTTTCGCTGCACTTAAGTAACTTATAAGTCACCTATACGTCTAACTTTCAATTACTGAAGGCTAGGTGCAAAGTTATTAAGTGTGAGGGCACCCTTGCACTAGCAAAGGTGCCCATATACAGTCCAGGGCCAAATCCCCAGACTTTGTGAGTGCGGGGCCACCATTACACTTGTGCACTACATATAGGTCAATACCTATATGTAGCTTCACAATGGTATCTCGAATATGGCCATGTAAGGTGTCTAGGATCATGGAATTGTCCCCCCAATCCCATGCATCCTGTGGGCTCCACCATGGACTCCCAGGACTGCCAAACCAGCTCTCTGAGGCTTGCACTGCGGCTACACCTGCTGCCACCTCACAGACAGGGTTCTGCCCTCCTGGGGTCTGAGCAGCCCAGTCACAGGAAGGCAGAACAGAGCATTTCCTTTGGGAGGAGGGTATTATGCCCTCTTCCTTTGGAAATAGCTGTTACAGGCTTGGGAGGGGTAGCCTTCCAGAGCCTCTGGAAATGCTTTACAGGGCACAGATGGTGCCCTCCTTGCATAAGCCAGTCTACACCTGTTCAGGGACCCCTGTCCCTGCTCTGGCGTGAAACTGGACAATGGGAAGGGGAGTGACCACTGCCCTGTCAATCACCACTCCAGGGGTTGTGCCCAGAGCTCCTGCATTGTGTCCCGTGCATTAGCCATCTTGTTTCCCAAGGTGTGGGGACCCTGTGGAGATCTCTGAGTGGCCAGTGCCAACAGGTGACGTCAGAGACCCCTCCTGATAGGTGCGTACCTGGGTACGTAGCCAATCCCCCTCTCAGGGCTACTTAGGGTCTCTCCTGTGGGTTGCTCTTCAGATTTGGCTTGCAAATTTCCACCAGGAATCCTCTGCAACTCCTGCTTCATCCTCTGACCTCAGATCAACCACAGACTGCTCCAGGAACCGCTGTAAATGCAACAAAGTATCCAAAAAGGCTACTGCGACTCTACAACTTCAGCTCCAGCCAGCAACTGCAACAGTTTCCATGGTGTGCACACTCTGGGGATTCCGTGTCTTCACCCTGCACCAGAAGGACCAAAATAATCTCCAGTGGAGTGACAGAGTCACTTCCCTGCTCCAGCAGGCACTTTCTAAGACAACAACAGGTTCTCTGAGACTCCTCTCCTGATGACGAGCATGCTCCTTGGAACACAGGTGGTGGACCCCTTTGGCACAGACTGTCCTAAGGTCCAGCTGTCCAAATTTGGAGGAGCTAACAGCTTGCCTTCCCCGTTTGCGACAGTACCCCTGTGCACCACGTCATCTTCACCTCCTGAGGCCTCTGTGCACTATTTGCAAGAATCCTTCATGCACAGCCTGGCCCAGGTCCCTAGCACTCTATCCTGTGACGCTCAACTCGCTGAGTTGTTCTCCGGCGGCGTGGGACCTTCTTTTGTAGTGCTGCAGCAACCGGAATTTGCACTTTCTTTGTCCCCGTGTCCTGGGACCTCTGTGGGTGCTGTCTGGTCATCTGTTAGTTCCCTCCAGTGTTGGGAGCCCCTCCTGCCTCCTCACTCTGAGTTGAGGCCCCCATATTCCTCCTAGGTCCAGGCAGCGCCATTTTGACACAATCCGCGACATTGCTTGAACCAAGGCTTGTTGGACTATTGCAGCACTACAACTCGCCTGCATCCAACATCTTCATGTGGGACATCCTTTGCATCAATCAGGAACCCACAGCCATCTTCTTTGGTGCTCTTCTGCAGACTTCTTCTAACTGGAGAATCCTCTTTTGCACCATCTGCTAGGTTGGCAGGGGCTCCTGTCCTTCCTGGAATCTTCTGCGGCTTCCGGACTTGGTCTCCTCTCTTTACAGGTCTTCAGGTCCAGGAATCCACCATTTGTTGCTTGCAGTCTTGCTTTGTTCTTGCAATAACTCTATTCACGACTTTTAGTGTGTCCTAAGGAAACTTGCAGTACTTTACTCCTACTTTTCTGGGCTCACTACACTTGCCTAGGGGGGAATTAGTGATTCGCATTCCACTTTCAAAGTATATGGGTTGTGTTGCCCCAAGGCCTATTTCTTCCTATTGCATTCTATGGTATTTTCTATTGTATGCACGAGCCTATGACTATTTACTTACCTGCTTTTGGTGTCTAGTGTATATATTGTGTATAATACTTACCTCCAGAAGGAATATTGCCTCTAAGATAATTTTGGTCTTGTGTCACTAAAATAAAGTACCTTTATTTTTTGTAACACTGAGTGTTGTCTTTTATTGTGTATAAGTACTGTGTAAATATAAGTGGTATTGCAGGAGCTTTGCATGTCTCCTAGTTCAGCCTAAGCTGCTCTGCCACAGCTACCTCTATCAGCCTGAGCTGCTAGAACACTACTACATTTCACTAATAAGGGAAACTGGACCTGGTATGAGGTGTAAGTACCTAAGGTACCCACTACAAGCCGGGCCAGCCTCATACAACAGCTCACAACCCACAGCCCCACACACCTCAGTCACCATACCCCCAGACACCACCACAACACCCACAGACACATCCACCACATTTGCTGTTGTTTTCTAATATCTGACTTTGTGGGAAGTGTTGGTCACCCAAGACAAGGGTAGATGCTCACTGTATGGATATGTGGGTGTTGATCCAATTGGGGTGTCATTGCATTGTGTTATGCTTGCTAGGGTAAGTATTTCATCTTGTGTTGGCTAATGTCAGCATGTATGGTGTAGATTTGTCCCCTGATATAGACTGTACTTTCGTCTCATGTGCGGGAGCTAGAGTTTTGTTTGTCCACACATGGAGGGTGTTAAATTGTGGTAGCTTCCTTTGGATTTGACTGACCATGTGTTCACTTTGATGTGTGTACCTTACAGCTACATCATCTAGATGTCTGGACCATGCTGTTGCCGTTGTATGTGCTTTCTTGACTTGCACTTACACATTTGGCAGCTAGGCATATCTCTTGGCTCAAATATTGTTTGTCCCTGAGATACCGGAAGGGTCAGTTCCTATGCAAATGCTCTTTTAGGGGTGTGTGCCAAGTGAAATGTATCCATGAATGCTCCTGATGTCGCCATCACTATTATGCAGGTATTGTTTGCATTGTGAGCTTTGGATATTCGTTTCACAACCTATTGTGCATCCCATTGACCTTCCATTATGTTGCAATGTGGGTGCTGTGTGGGTCCATCGATGAGCAGCACCTGCGGCAGGACGTGTGTGTGATGGGCTCCATGGCGGCACAGATCATGTAACACTGTCTGCAGGTGAGTTGCTTCCTTTATGCTTTCCGTTTCCACCTGCTGGGATGTGGTGGTTGGACTGCCACGTCAAGCTGACAGTAGGCATCATCATAATGTTTCCGTCTGAAACACCAGCTCCGTCAACCTTTTTGTCCTGCCTCGCCACCGCAGTGGTCTGCGCTGCCTGGTGGTGCTGGTGGGATTGTGGCAGTCTTTCCCTATGGGACTGCCAGCATTGTAATACTGTGGTCTGACTGCCAAGCAGATGATGGTCACACCGCCGCCATGGTGGTGCACAAACCGCCAAACTCGTAATGCGACCCTTTGAGACTACGTAACATTCATTTCAATATGTAATAATAATTTTAAAGCAAATCCACATAAGTTCGGAGCAGGCCATATTCATTTAAACTGCAATCATATTTATTTAAACATGGCTTGTGTTCATTTCAATTTTTGTCTAATTCAATTCAAAGCATGTTACATTTATCTCACAGTTTCATTTTCATTTCAAAAAGTGTGATATTCATGTTACAGAATGTCATATAACTTTTGACAAGGGCCATATTAATTTCATCAGGTGTCATATTCATTTCAAAGTGGCTCATATTCATCTTAACATGTGTCATATTCCTTTCTTTGAATGTCATTCATTTCAATGGCTGTCATATTCACCTTAACACCTGTCATAATAATTTTAACAGGGGTCATATCCATTTCAACATAGGTCATATTAATTTCAATATATGCAGTATTAATTTTACTGTGTATCATATCAATTTCAAAGCACAACATATTCATTTTGACAAGTTTCATTTTAATTTTAGCATTGGTCATATTCAGTTTAAGACATGTTGAATTCATTTCGGTGGAGCTCATATTTGTTTCAATGCATGTCATATTCATCTTAGCATGTGTCATATTTCTTTCAATGGATGCTTCATTCATATTAACACATCTTAATTTTAACATGAATCATATCCATTGCAACATATATTGTAATCATGTCAATGTATATCATATCACTTTCAATGCAAGCCATATTCATTGTGATAAATGTCATGATCATTTTAACGTTTCTCATATTAATTTTAAAACATGTCAAATTAATTTCAATGAAGGTCATATTTATTTCAACATAGGTCATATTCATTTTAACATGTGTTATATTCTTTTCCATTAAAGTTAGGTTTATTTCAATGGATGCCATATTCATATTAACACTTGTCATATTAATTTAAGATGCATCTTATCAATTTTAACATATATCATATTAATTTGAATATGTATCATATTAGTTTGAATATGTGTCATATTAATTTCAAGGCATGCCTTATTCATTTTAACAAATCTCATGTGAATTTCAGCTGTGGTCATACTCATTTGAAGATATGTCTACTTCAATTCAATGGGGTTGCATTAATTTCAACACAAGCCATATTCATTTTCAATCATCTCCTATTCATTTCTGTGTGTCTCATATTCATTGCCATCTCGGTAATATTCATTTCAACACAATTCAAATTCATTGCAACATGTTTAATGTTCATTTCAATGTACATTGTATGTCAACACCAGGGCAGTGCGCGCTCTATTGGCGACTAGAATGCAAAAACCCAGCACTCTCAAAACAACGTAATTTATGCATTGTGCTGATATGTTGTTGTTTAACCTTTTGCATTGCAGAGTTCAATCCTGAAGACTTATTTTTAATGTGCTTACAAATGCTGTTCATTTGCATTGTATTGCTGCAGGCTTTCAGAGTGTGTAAGGGTGTGGTCCCTTTCCAGGGCCTTCTAGAGACTTTCCCTGCAACATGCCTGGGTGTGGTTGTGGGCTGGGCCAAGACTCTATAAAAAGGAGCCAGCCCAGCTCCAAGTGCTCACTATTTAGAGGTCCCGGTGCAGAGCAGCAGCTACTTCCTGAGCTCCTGTCCCGGTGGCCTATTTGATCTTCCAGACATCTGACTTTCATTCTTCATTTGGAGATCCTTGTTCTGGGCGGTAAAACGGTGGTTGGGCTGGCCTCCCGACGCCGTTATCAAGAACTCTCATGTTCTTGGGCCTAATTCTTTTATGATTTGACAGAGTACTTTGTGCGTGTGAAATATGCGCTTGAGTGTTTGTGACATTTGCAGGGTGGCTTGCGAATCAACAAGACGCGCGATTCGTTTCATGATAATTTAATCTTGTTATTCATTGCACGCTACCATTTCTTGACATTTGCATGGTGGCTTAAGAATCGGCAAGACGCGCAATTCGTTTTATGGTGTTTTAACTTTGTTGTTCATTGCGCGCTACCATTTCTTGACATTTACATGGTGGCTTAAGAATCAGCAAAAGACGCGCAATTCGTTTCATTGTACTTTGATCTTGTTATTCATTGTGAGCTGTTATTTCTTGGCGTTTACATCGTGGTTTACGAATCGGCAAGACGTGCAATTCGTTTAATGATGATTTGACTTTGATATTCATTGCGTACTACCATTTCTTGGCATTTTACATGGTGACACTCAAATTGGCAAGACGCATGATTCTCTCCTCGAGTTTAATTCATGTTGTTTATTGTATGCCACTATTCTAAGATATTTATCATGTAATATTTGAGTTGACAAGTTACGTGATTTGTTTTCCTGAATCCATATTGTGTTATTCATGGTGCACAATCATTTTATGGTGTTTACTATATATATATATATATAAATCTACAATATGCGCAATTTGTGTTGAAACATTTTAAGAGTACACAGAAGATCAGAGTTTCTAGATGCAATATTGTATGGTCCTAGTATGCATTCTCAAAAAAGGATTTATATGACTGGTTTAAAATTTAGTCAGAATGTTTTTCTGATTCTCATGTAAAGGAAAGTACTTGAATAAGAAAGTTTTCATTTAATCCATCTTGATTCCCTTACAGGTATCCGGCCATCTTGAAACTTAGTCATTTTAAATTTAATTCTTAGATTGCTCATGTTTTCAGAATGACTATGCTTAGAATCATAGTCTAGTATTGATTTCAGGAGATATAATTTTCATATTGTGTGCTCTAACCTTTTTCTTTCTACAGGCCTCCTTCCCAGCTTTTTCCCTTCCTAATCCCCTCTTCCCCTCTTGAACTCTCTTAGCCTCTGTGATTTATCTATCAGAGTCTTGGAGCTGTTCAGTGGTGTACGTGTTGGGAACGTGTGCAGACCCCGAGGATCTGGTGACTCTGACATTGTATTAGTTTCAGTGTGCATTGTTTTCTTTTCAGAATATAATATATTCATTTCAATACTTTATATTATTTTCAATCTGCCATATTAATTTCAATGTATGCCATATTTCTCTTGGCATAAGTTAATCATTTCAAGAAATGCCTCATTCTTTTTGGTGAATACTGTATTCGTTTCAGTGATTGCTTTATTGTTTACAGTGAGGGCCATATTAATTTCAGTATGATTTATATTTATTTCAGTATATTTCTTATTCAATTGTGTGTGTTTGTTATTCTTATTAAGCACTAAGTAGCATATTAATTCCGCCAGGTTTCATATTTGTTTTGGTTCAATTCAGATTCACTCTGCCAGGTATCATAATTAATTTGACACATAGTACATTCATTCTGGTGGGGGTCATATTCATTTTGCAGCACGCTATGCATTTCAGGAGGTGTCCAATATGGGGAGCTGTTATTTTGACATGAACAGCTTCCCATACAGTGGCCCCGCCGAAAATGTCAAGGGGGCAGCAGTGCTTCCACATGCACAGGAATGAAATGGGGTGTGGCCCAGAAGACGAAGCACCCCGAGGGCGGAAGGCCCACAAAACGTAAACAAATCACTTTCTAATTTGGCAGCGGTTATTTACACCCTCCTTCTATCTTATATAAAACATCCTGTTCGAACAGTTTCCATACTATAACAGCACAATAGTTTCTTTTATTGCACAAAATACACACTAACATTCATGTTTCTCAGGGTAGCATAAATATATTCCAATCCCATAGTATCCACTGTCTTTTCAATGTGCAATGATGGCTCTGAGAGTAAGCATAAGCTGCACATGAGCAGGTTGTGTTTCCGTATATACACAAAAACATTCCCTAGCTTGGAGATGCATGTCCCTACAAGTATCTTGTTGTAACCTCTGCACCATTCCTTAAAGTTTGCAGCCGCTATATCGCTAGCTGTTGTTTATAGAGGTAGATAAGACTCATTCCAAGCTGGGTCTGCAATACAGCAAGTCGCTTCCCCATGTTACTGGAATGTGTGTTCCTATAGTCGTAAACAGGTTACAAATGTATTCAGGAAGTAGATAAGTGCAGCATTTGGTGTGTAAATGCATATAAGCACTAGAGGCTTCCAATTTACCCTACCCTTTACCATCAGTGATATATCGTTGGAATCAGTGTACAAACAATGAAACCCTTGATCTCCCCAAATTAATACGCACCTACATAGGTGGAATATTTCATATCTGCTCTCACCAGCATTTTTGGAGTTTTTGACTATCACTACCTGTGAAATGTGTTCCCACACAAATGGCTTTATGGACTCACCCTTCCATCTGCTTTTGATAACTCAGTATATTATGTCACTAGGCAGGACTTTCCAGGTCATTAATGTATATACACTGACGTTTGTCACCATGTTAATGTTAGTGTCAGGTATGTGGTGTTCCTATTCATGGCAACTTGCTATGTTCAGCCATGCATGACTAGGAGACTTTAGTAACTCAGTGCATTAATAATTGCAACTTTTTTCAGACTTTTGACTATGTTATCATTCCCCATAGAGCTAGGATCCCTCTTACCCCACCAAACTTTCATCAATTTACTCCAAAGAATACCTCAAGTGTAGACGAGACAATAATTGCAAAAAGTGATAATATGTCAACGTGAAGACAGCAGAATATGAAGGGAGATAAATCCCTTAAAAAGGTTTAAAAATAGATATAAAATTCCAAAGACAGAGTGCATGTTTTTCTCCATTGTGTGTGCGCACTTCCTCTCCTCAGACCTGTTCAGACCTCTTACAGCAATGAAATTCCATAAAGCAGTGGTTCCCAACCTTTTGACTTATGTGGACCCCCACTTTATCATTACTGGAACCAGGAGGACGCCCACTGAATCATTATTGGAACCTGTGGACCCCACCTCTGAGTCATTAATGAAAGCTGCAGATCTAATCTGTTAATATTATTTAATACTGTAAGCAGTCGCAGACCCCCTGAGGAGGCTTCACAGACCCCCAGGGGTCCCTGAACCACAGGTGGGAACCACTGCCATAGAGTACTCTAGATTGTAAAATTTTGTTGGTTGCCTTCAGCATACCAATATAGCTTAAATTGTTATTTGGGGAAACACTGTAATATAATCCATATTAGTGGAGGGTTTCTAAATAATACTATTGTTAGACCTGACAGCCTTAGGGTGGTCACCCCCCAACTTTTTGCCTGCCTCCCTCCACTTTTTGACACTGTTTTTGCTGGTTTAAGGACTCTGTGCACTTTACCGGCGCCCCCCCCAAGCGCCTTGAGACCGTCACGGGTAAGTAGTGTGCTTTACAAATGCTCTGATTGATTGATTGATTACCACTGCTAACCAGTGCTAAAGTACATATGCTCTCTCCCTTAAAACATGGTGACATTGGCTCATACCTAATTGGCATATTTAATTTACTTGTACATCTCTAGTAAAGTGCACTGCATGTACCCAGGGACTGTAAATTAAATGCTACTATAGTGGGCCTGCACCACTATTTGTGCCACCCACACACGTTGCCCCTTAACCATGTCTCAGGCTCGCCATTGCAAGGCCTGTGTGTGTGCAGTTTCTCTGCCACTTCGACTTGGCATTTAAAAGTACTTGCCAAGCCTGAAACGCCCCTTTTTTACCATATAAGTCACCTCTAAGGTATGCCCTGGATAACCCACAGGGCAGGGTGCAATGTAGGTAAAAGGCAGGATATCTACCTTTGTGTTTTATATGTCCTGGTAGTGGAAAACTCCTAAATTTGTTTTCCACTGCTGTGAGGCCTGCTCATTTCATGGGCTAACGTTAGGGCTACCCTTACATACCTTTTGAGTGGTAGGTTCTGATCAGAAAGGGGTAGACAGGTCATATTTAGAATGACCAGAATGGTTACTATTTTAGAAATGCCACTTTTAGAAAGTGAGCATTTCTCTGCACTTAAAATCCTTCTGTGCCTTACAGCCTGTCTCCAATCCACGTCTGGGCTGGGCTGGTTGACAGCTCCCTAATGCATTTCACCCAGACACCACAAACACAGGATGCTCAGTCACACCTGCACACACCTGCATACTGAATCGGTCTTCATGGGCTGGAAGGGTGGAGGGCCTGACACTTATATTTCAAAGGACAGTGGCCTGCCCTCAAACAAAGGACTGCCAAACCCCCTACTGAGACCCTAGCAGACAGGATTTTACTGAAAGGGGGCTTTGTGCACTTCAAAACCACTCTTTGAAGTCTCCCCCACTTCAAAGGCCCTTTTGGGTAGATACATTGGGTCCCTGACCCCACCAACTCAGACACTTCTTGTCTGTAACCTGCCAGGAGAAGCTGCCTGGCTTCCCAAAGGACTCACCTGGACTGCTTTGCTGTAAAGGACTGCTGCCTTGCTGTTGCCCTGCTGCCTTGTCGGTCTATAGCTCTGCTGAGAAATGCTCTCCAAGGGCTTGGATTGAGCTTGCCTCTTTTTTCCTGAAGTCTCAGGGCCAAAAAGACTTCATCTCTGCAAAGAAACTCCTTGTGCTGCGAAAATCGACACACAGCCTGCCGTAATCGATGCATAGCCTGCCTAGTAGTGAAAGAATCACCACATTGCTGAACCGGAATAACACAGACCGGCTCCCCGAGTGGAGATCGACGCAGCGCCAGCGTTACGACTGGAACTTTGACGCACAGCCAACTGGATCGACACATCACAGAGCCGGAACGACACAGCCCGACTTCCTGTGGGAGGAATCGACGAGGCACCTGTAGTGCTACAGAAACTTCGGTGCATTGCCCAGTGGATCGGCGCAGCACCTGTGACTTTGTCATGCAGGCCCATGATTTCTACGCATCGTCACTGGGCGTCAAAAGACCCCGCATCGCAAAGAGGATTCAAGCCTGTGTGCTGGAATTTGATGCAAAGTCCTTTCCGCATGGAAAATAAACGACGCATCTTATGTGTGCACACAGAAATCTGATGAACACCCTTCATTTTCCTCACATACCCTCCTCTGTGGTCTCTGTGCGTGTAATTTTGACGCATGCCAGGTACTTTGTTCTGCAAGCGACACTTGTTGCTTTTTAAAGACTTAATGAATTATTTATTTATATTTATCTGAATGAATTTTGACCTTAATTCATTCAGAGAAATATCTTATATTTTTTCTAAACCTGTTTGGTATATTTTCATGGTGTTTTCACTGTGTTATTGCATGATATATTGCACAAATACTTTACACATTGCCTTCTAAGTTAAGCCTGACTGCTCAGCTCCAAGCTACCAGAGGGCTTGCACAGGATAATTTGGATTGTGTTTGACTTACCCTGGCTAGGATTAGGGTCCCTACTTGGACAAGGGTGTATGCCTCTGCCAACTAGAGACTCAATTTCTAACAACTATCAACAGACATCAGTGTAACTTCCAATCCATCTTGTAGGCTTATCAGAGATTTCTCTGAATCTGTATCCAGTATCACAGAACTGAGCTATGGACCTGGCCCTTGTCCTCTGCATGCTGTACGTCGCTGTCCAACCACGTGTTGCAACACTGCAGATTTATATTTTACTGGTTGCACCCTGGTTAGTCATATCAACCTCTTTGCGTGCTTCCTATTTCCTTGAACACGTCATTGCGTCCATCAAGGTTCTGGTCTGGTTCTTCCTGTCAACCTGTCTTTTGAAATACTCAGTCCAATGCTTCTTTAACATCCTTGAAAAAACATGTTGTCCCTTCTAAGATCAACTTCAGTTTTGTAAGAAAGAGACAAGTATTTAGGACCTAACCGATGAAGCTTTTTCTTCACCCACAGATAGGAGACATGCTCATTTTGTACTGCTATGTGGCGATCATGAAAGATATCTTTTTAGCACTTTTGTATAGTATTAAGCTAGTGTTCCTTGCTCTTTCCAATTTGTAATCATGGTCCCTATAATTCAGGAGCCTTGAAATAATTGTTAATGGCCTGGATCCTGGCGATTGGAAGAATTTAGTGCTGCAGCCATAGAACACCAGTCCTTCAAGAACCGCTCCATTGATGGCCCTTTGCTTTCTTGAGTAGGCCTTGCGTGATGACATTGTACACTGCAGTTGTTACGCTGTGCCTTGGCCCAATACTCTCACCCTGTCTTCAAATTCCTCTGCTTAGTTATGAAGATCCACAACATCAGGTTCAGGGTAAGTCAAATTGGATTCTACCTCTGTCACTCTACCTACCAACTTGCATTGGTCAACACTCAGGATGTTGACTTCACTTGCTACTGAGTTTATTTTATGCTTCATTGCTGCTCCTGTGTCTTGAACGCCCCGGACTATGCAATCAAACTTGTCAGTGCTCTGTCTTTGGGTCAATTCTCTTTTTGCCTTGGGAAACCAAGATCAATGGCATTTAAAGTAGTTGGCATTCCATGTGCTCTGAGAGTGTCTCAAAATGAGTGACCTTTAGCCTCTCCTTGTCTGCTCACTCAAACATCTGCTGTGTGTGAGCGAGATCCATGCTGTGATGTTCCCTTGTTTTTATGATGAAGAATATAGGTCAGATTTAATTTGGGACACAGCTAAATCAATTGACAGAGCAATACTAGCTTACTGTGGTACAGAATCTATCTTATAGGCAAAGGTCTGTATATCACATGACTTACTTGGAAGCTGGAAGGGGCTGAGGGAGCGTAGCACTTATACTCAAAATTAACATGAAATGTTTATGAACTGATGCATAATAATGCCGCATAGAAAATGTATTAATGTGCTTTTGCTAAACGTGTGCTTGAAATGTGCCCACGGGGAGTGGCCGTCAATATATACGGGGATTAATGAAACTGACTGATAATAATGAAATGAGATGTTAAAGTATGATTTTACACTAATATTAAGAGTTATACATAAGGATTTGCTAGCAAATCATTAGACTTTAGTTAGCATGAGTCGAGGCCTAGCTGCCCGGTTTCATATTAAATGTGTTTTTCTAATGTGCAATGTGCTGACTTGCTGAAGGACAAAGCTAAAGGATGAATGTAACCGTAGTAGATCCGTTCTCATGAAATTCGACTTACTAGAAGAAACATTTTTGCTGAATGCAACACTGTAGACTAGTTACAGGTACAAGGTCACCTGAACCGGTACAGACAATGGACCTACTGACTGAAGAAGAGAGAGGACCACAAGAGTATGAAGTCATACTGGACATTCTGCTCGCTGGAGACGTCAATCATAAGAACCAATAAACTACGTGAGAACTGTTATGGGGTGACAAAATTTGATACTAACACTGTAAACCCATTGAATGAAGATAGTGGGGTGCCAACCCTATCCAATCAGAGATTAGGGGACTGTACAACAGAAAAGGGATAAAAACCTTTGACACGAGGAGTCATTAGGAGATGCCATCACGAACTTTTGTTATGACCCAGACACTTTGTCACTCTGCATAGAGACTTTGCTGTTTGGTTCTTCAAACCATCCTTGCCTTACCTTGCCCGTTATATACTTTTCCTCCTTATGAGGGAAGTGTCCCTTTTTACCCATCTTGCTGAATTCCCTGGCTGATGGCTAATCAACTGATGTTCTGAGGATGAAGACTGAATCTGTATGCTGACCCATTACGGAGGGTAACTATATGATGATGAAATTGTAATTGTCTGATTGCCTTTCCTTTCTCAGTACCAACTGCTTCTTTTAACAGAGACCATAGTTAGATGTTTTCCAAATTAGTGTTACCAAATTGTTTTGCATGAAGCCCAACATGCCAATGCTAATTCGAGGTTAGTTAACGGGTTCACTAAAGCGGACGCAAATAGACAAATGACTGGTTCAATGCATTGTTGAATGATGCATTAATGATACTCTACTAAGGTTAATTCATGGTGACGTCGTGCTATGTTCTAATATTCGTGATCTTCGCCTTATTGAAATCCTATTCGATTTGCCATATTATGACAATGCTGATCTGTTTCATGGTTTTGAGACTAATAAACTTACTAGTAGAATTGTAATTAATAGGGAATAAAAATCACAAAATCATACTAAACTGGTGTGGTTATTCATGACTGAAAGGTCATGGTGGTTTCTGAGTCTTATTGATGACGGTATTGACATATTGATTGACATGTTAATCAGCTATCTCGTCCTAAGGTGTCTTCAATCTGGGCCAAAAGATTAATTGGCCTAAAATGAGTCCCAGAGGGAATAAATTAACAAGATTGGGACGCGTTACCAGTTCCAAACACTGATTCTCCAGGGTGCACTTTTTCTTGTCCTGCCAAATAACTGGAGAATGTAGCAATGAGCGTTACTCTCACCATATTTGTATCACTTGCTAGTGAATTGTAAGACAAAGTTTCAGTGTAATTGACTTTCAAAAAATGCTGTGTGTCTCTGTGTATCTACCATATGTTTTTCTGAAGTCACCAAGTGCTTGTCTCCCTATTCGAGGTCGAGTCACCTTAGCCTTTGTGAGCCAGGACTAATATTCCTATCTCATGAGTCCCTGTTGATCCTGTGACAGGTAGGATGAAAATGGTGGTGTTAAGAAGGTGCTCAATCATCTTCCCTCAATTAGTTCAATTTTCAAACAATTGTAGGAAGTTGGGTTACTAGTTGAGGAATTGTAACCCTACTTAAGCAGCAAACACAATTCCTGTCAGGATGAAGTCACAAGCAACCCCAAATTAACCTGCGCTTAGCCCTCTGGTAGCTTGCGCAAAGCAGTCTGACTTAACTTAGAGGCAATGTGTAAGGTGGTTATGGGGCACTTCAAACAGTGATAAAGTGACAACATATTACAAGAAAATTCTCACCCAATTCAGAAGAATAGAGTAAAATCTACTAAAGTATTTGAGGCCAAAAGAACAAAACCCCAATCAGTAGAACTGGATATATGCCATTTTAAAGATTTAAGTGAAAACAGTGCCTAGAAGCTCAAAGCTCCAACTGTGTTTATCTGGTTACACCAGACTGAGAACAAATTACAGGTTCAGGTGGACAGGGATGGAGCACGGGCCGGATAAAGGGCCTGCTGAACAAAGTTTCTCAAATCCGGGTTGCAGAGCACTGCGCAGTCCAGCCAAGGAGGTGTCACACAGAGGCGGTTCTGGGGAGCTGCGGGGCTGTGATGCAAAGTTCTGTGTCAAGGACACATTAAATAGCAATGGTTCCTAGGAGCTGCAGGGCAGTGATGCAAGGTCCTGCATCGAGGAGGCATTGCACAGCCGTGATTCTGAGGAGCTACAGGGTCCTACGTTGGGGAAGCGTCTCGCTGTGGAAGTTCCAATGCAGTGCTCCGAGAAGATCCATTGCGCTGCTTTTCCTCTACCCAAGGGAACACAGTTAAGCTAGCAGAGTACCTTCAGGCCCACTTCAAAGGGTCCTGGACCTGGGTGGCACCACTTGGGGGACAGGACTCACAGCAGGCACAGTCCAGCTGTTGGGTTCAAGGTTGTTGGAGCCTTTTATGTCCTTGAGGCTCTGACCAGGGAGCCATTAAGAGCCAACAAAAACGGGTTCAGGAAGCAGTACTGTGACAGTAAAAAGCTTGGGGTTGACCTTGCAAAGAAGGCCAAATCCAACAACGATCATCTTGGTTGTCAGCTCAAATCATTGTTTTGAATACCCCCTATGATGCCAGTGTTACCCTGGTCTTTTTTCTAGGGGTTGACATGTAGTCCTTGTTCACCAGGTACAATCTGGCATTTGTAGTCCCCCATGTAATCATGCTGTTCCCACCCTCATTCCTTGCAGGATAATTAAATGGCAGCCTCTGAGCAGACCACTTGAGCAGCCACCTGCTAGGTGCCACTACCTTTGCTGTTCCTGAAGTTACCATATATTACAAAGGATTTTCAGCCCATGTAAGACAAACTAGAATACCACTTGCTCATGAACAGGCCAGAAGAACAGGAAGACAGATGTTTTCTTGAGGGATTGAGTCTGGATAAAAGAAAATGAAGTCACATTTATCACATAAGAAACTGCTAGATTGAGAGCGCTGGTAACATTACAAGACATACCTACAGGTGATGAGGAGGGCCTAGCAGTCTCTAAGTCATCTTAACTTTACATGCTATGTGGGTCTTCTCTGGCAAGCTCTTTCTAGGAATGCAGCATTTTCAGAGTTGGGAGAATTAAAACATTGAAATCAAATTGAGCTCACCAGGCTGATCATAGAGGGTTTGGAGTGGTTGGGTATTTGACAATTTTTTCTGAAACAGTTGAATGTTCTAATGTAAGGGTGACATAGAAGAGACAGATATGCTTTGATGCAGCAGATGCAGTAAGTGTAATTTTGTATGCTGAGCTATGGAGGAGAGCATTATTTTTGTGAGGGTACCTCATTGTTTTTCTGCATTTTCTTCCAATGGAGTGAAATCTGGACTTTGGGGATATGTCATGGAGGCAGAAAGAATACTTTAAATATGGGTATGTAAGTTGTGATAGGAAGTAGGAACAGATAACTGATGAAGGAAGGATGTGTTGAGGTTGAGCTCACAAAGAGCATAAGTGCTGATGTGCTTGAAGAATAACGATCAGTTTTTTAATACAAGCAACAGGGTGTGACAATTTCTTCAACAATATCTTATCTCGTTAGCAAAGCAAACAACAGAGTCAACTGGTCTAAATTTCCAGTGACATATCTTAGTGAATCACCGTTCTTAAATGTTATACACAAATTTTGAAAAAAGACTTGTTATTGAAACACCCACAACCTTTGTCTGTATTGTTACTCACATCGTTTCATAAGGCTACTTGTCATATCTTAAATTGAAGCTCTTGGGGAAACCTTCAAAGTTTTCTCAAGTGCATTGCAAACAAGTTCCTCTCTCACATGTGCCAATATCAGACTGACTCATACTTTTTCAGTGCCTCTAGTATGCTTGAACCACAAAGCATTTTGATGGATAACAGTGGACAATTAAGTAAAAATAAAGTTTAATGCAGAGCCTTATTCATACAAGCAAAGCTAGTGGAATGTTATATTAAAACATTATGCTATTCTACTGAGATTGTGGAACTACTGCACTCACAACATTAGAGTATCAAGCTAGAACCTGGAATTTCTAGACTGGTACAACCTACAAAATATACTGAACACCTACTGACTTATAAATGTGTGTTGTCGATACAGGCATGTTCCCCGCATGTTAAATAGGTGTAAAACCCTGTGTTGACTGACCCTACTGCAAGTGAAGCTCTTAGCTTGTGTTTTGTTGGCCAAGCTGGCTTTAGGTCTAGTGCATGAAGAGCACCCTTTTTTACTAACATAGGACTACTGCCATGTCCTGGTTGTTGACATGAAGCCCTGGTAGCAGCATACCACTTTTTACAAATAAATAATATTGGACAAACCGTTTTACTGTTTCTGTAGGAGTGTGACCTACTGTCCTCACTTGTGTAAAGTTCAGCTTAGATGTAACACTCAGACCTTTCATTGACATTCCCTGCATATGTCGAGTGCATGTGAATTGTGCGTATGAGTGTGGTGGTTGATAGCAAGACTTTGGGCCTGATTTTGAGTTTGCAGAGAGGTTACTCCATCGCAAACACAACAGATATCCCATCCACCATATTACAAGTTTCACAGGCTATAATGTTTGTGATTGAGTAACCCCCTCCGCCAAACTTTAAATCAGGCCCTAAGTTTGTTGTGGTGAAAGTCTTGTTGATGGGACCAGTGGGATCAATTTCAAGTGGGATCAATTTTGGATAGCACCAGGTATTATATAGCTTATGATGGAGGATGGTATCCAGCTTCCCCAGATAGTAGAAGTGTATTGTCAGAATTCCTGGAGCTGAGGGAAATAGATCCAGTCCCTAAAGTGAGGGCAGATAGAGACAGGGCTATCCTTGTAAATTTAATGAGAATCTTTTAGCAGGGGATTGCAGATTAGTCCTTCACGATTACTGCCATTTGGTGGATGATAGGGAGAGAGGGAGAGTTAACAGATTCTGTTGTTAAGGTTGAGGACATTTCTAAGCAGGGTCTGCTCTTTTGTCTCTCCCTCACTGCAACTTCAAGAAGGATGATTACTGACAGGTGCAGTGTCTTCATGCTTCATTGTGTCCATTTGTTGCATGCTTGGATCGAGCACCATCACTGCCATTACTACCTTCCACAAAAAGCGGAGTCTGCACTGCAGTCAGAAATTAAATTTGAAAGGGATCCACCTCAACTTGGTTTCAGGACTTTAAACAGTGGATCAACATCCTTTGCCTGGAAAAACAGTCTAACAGTGGAATCCCAACTATTCCATTTTGTTCCAGTTCAATGTTCTTCCTGATGAACCAAGGGAGTTCTCTGCAGAGTACTAGAAGGGATGCTGTGATCCAGGGTTGGTGTGAGCATGACAGCCAGTTGCCCAGATGTGAGTGGACATCACCAGACGTCTTCACATCTTGCTACAGAATCTGATTGAGATCTTGGCAGACGAGTTACTCCGTCACAACAAATCCTATTCCTATAAGCCAGAAAGTGACAGTCAGTGGTGGAAGTGTAATTTGCAAGATCAAGGCCTTCAAATTTGAATTATTTTGTGAAGCAGACTTTATTATTTGTATTCAGCAAGCAGAAGTGAGAGCATTGACTTATTGCTTAAACAAAAAAGAGTAATCTGCCCAGATATTTAACAGCAGATTTCGGTATGGGTGGAGACCCTAACTCAATGGGCCCCCAATGATCACCCCACTCTTGTGAGTGTTTCTCTAGCTGAACTATCTCCATTTTCTTCGCATTCAATTTCAAACAGTTGGAAAGCATCAATTCAGCAACAGATGTCATGCAGCTCTAAGAATTGATGGAAACAGCTTCAGTCACAGCAGACAGTGATATAATAAGCTGGGTATCATTTGCGTAGGATACTAATGATAACCCAAATAAATTCACCACATCTGCCAATGGCCTTACATAAATATTAAATAGAGTAGTACTTAGGGATGAGCCTTGTGAACACCATAACCTAAAGTCCCCTTGATAGAGGCAAAAGGTTGGGTAATCATCTGCAAAGACTAATCTTTTAGAAGCCAGACTTAGGAAGCATTTTAATTAATGAGCTGCCTGGCGGATGTGGATTGCCTTAACACAAAACAGAATTTTAAGTGGTCTTACATTACACGCAGCTACCAAATTCCTGAGGAAACATAAAGAAGACTGCTTTTCCGAGTTTTCCATACAAAAAAATGTTTTTATTAATAAAAATTGGTATGCATAAATAAACGTGGGACTTGACCGGAAACATGTGAATAGGTGAATGCAGGTTTTTTTTTTTTTTTTTTTGCAGTGTGCGAGTTTTCTTACAGTATATGGTTGAATAATTTCGGTATTACAAGGAAGAGCAGTTTGGTGTTTATTGGGAAAGGTTACAGAGAATGTGTATGCTGGCTCCTCGCTTTGCGGTCATTACTTTTCGGCACTCTTCGCTATTCTTCACTTTAATACAGTGCTCAAAGCAGCAATGTGTATAATGAAACGGTTCCAAGCCTGCCTTCCTACCTCTGCAATTTAAGTTAATATCTTTTATGATTGTCTGACAATATCCCCCATGTATTTTAGCCTGAAACTGTATTGCTTTCTGTTAGACTTTTGAATTCATGCAGGGTCATCCCCAATATCTTTGCATCCTGCCTCTTATTTTTTCTGACCTGTTGCTGTTGGCTTTTGAACTCTGAGCACTTTACCACTGCTAACCAGTGCTAAAGTGCATATGCTCTCTGTGTAAATTGTAATTGGTTTAGCCATGATTGGCATATTTGATCTACTAGTAAGTCCCTAGTAAAGTGCACTAGAGGTGCCAGGGCCTGTAAATCAAATGCTACTAGTGGGCCTGCAGCACTGGTTGTGCCACCCACATAAGTAGCCCTGTAATCATGTCTCAGACCTGCCACTGCAGTGTCTGTGTGTGCAGTTTTTAACTGTAAATTCGACTTGGCAAGTGTACCCACTTGTGAGGCCTAAATCTTCCCTTTTCTTACATGTAAGACACCCCTAACGTAGGCCCTAGGTAGCCCCAAGGTCAGGGTGCAGTGTATGGTTAAGGTAGGACATATAGGGGGTGATTCTAACCCTGGCGGTCGGTGATAAAGCGGCGGCCAACTCGCCAACAGGCCGGCGGTCCAAAAAATGGAATTCTGACCCTGGCGGGAACCGCCAACACAGCCCGCCACTTTAACACTCCGACCGCCACGGCGGGACAAACAAACAGGTTGGCGGTCACCGCCAACAGACAGGCGGCAGACAATGTACCGCCCACCCTATCACAACTCACCAATCCGCCACCTTTTCCGGGGCGGGAGCCCCGCCGATATAAACACGGCGGAAACAGACTACGAATGGGAAAACGCTCACCTCTATGCACTCCACGAGGAAGGAGGACAGCATGGAACCCGAATTAAACATCCTACCTGCTCTCGTCTACCTGCTCATCTACCACGAGTACGAACGCTGGCGCAGACGACAACGGTGAGTACTGCACCTACGACACAGGGGAGGGGGGAGGAGGAAAGGTTACGGCACACACATATGCGACCCCCACACCCCCCAAACTATGTACACACCAATGCAGAGCAACAAGTCACAGTGACACCATCCAAACCCCCCTGAAAAATGCAAAGACATAATTAAATAGAGAAACAAAATTTATGTAAAAAATAGCCTCTGTTAAGTCATGGTCAAATAGCAATAAAAATAATACAAAAGAAAATAAATATTTTGTGCAATCGATAAACCGAGGCAATTAGTCCTGCACATTTAACGAAATTCCAAGTGTCCGTGGGCCAAAGTGTATCAACACAAGGGCAAAGCCCACACAGGAGACCTGAGTCCGTTGGAGAGAACACTGCTGGGGCATCTGATGATAAAACTACAGGCACCTCAGGGGGAAGGGAAGGGGGGGCACCACAGCCACATGAGTCCACGACGCCAGATCCACGAAGGGGCCACCATGCCCACTGTGCCATCCAGGTGAGTGCAAAGCCACAGTCTCTCAATGTCTCTACAGTGGGTGGTTTGCCCACTGTGCCATCCTGGGGAGTGCAAAGCCACAGTCTCTCAATGTCTCTACAGTGGGTGGTTTGCCCACTGTACAATCCTGGGGAGTGCAAAGCCACAGTCCATCTGGTGGATTACAGAGACCACTGGTCATGGAGGAGGCATGGTGGGCACAGTGAACCGTGAACAGTAGCTCGACACAGAACCAGCACAGTCATTGTGCCAGCGGTGCTTGAGACGGCGGGGCACAGCGGAGGGTTGCTTGACAGGAAGGGCCCAGCGGAGCGGTGCTTGACAGGAAGGGCCCAGCGGAGCGGTGCTTGAGACGGCAGGGCCCAGCGGAACGGTGCTTGACAGGAAGGGCCCGCGGAGCGGTGCTTGAGACGGCGGGGCCCTGTTCAGCGGTGCTTGAGACGGCGGGGCCCAGCGGAGCGGTGCTTGACAGGAAGGGCCCAGCGGAGCGGTGCTTGAGACGGCGGGGCCCAGCGGAGCGGTGCTTGACAGGAAGGGCCCAGCAGAGCGGTGCTTGAGACGGCGGGGCCCAGCGGAGAGGTGCTTGACAGGAAGGGCCCAGCGGAGCGGTGCTTGACAGGAAGGGCCCAGCGGAGCGGTGCTTGAGACGGCGGGGCCCAGCGGAGCCGTGCTTGACAGGAAGGGCCCAGCGGAGCGGTGCTTGACAGGAAGGGCCCAGCGGAGCGGTGCTTGAGACGGCGGGACCCAGCGGAGCGGTGCTTGACAGGAAGGGCCCAGTGGAGCGGTGCTTGAGACGGCGGGGCCCAGCGGAGCGGTGCTTGACAGGAAGGGCCCAGCGGAGCGGTGCTTGACAGGAAGGGCCCAGCGGAGCGGTGCTTGAGACGGCGGGGCCCTGTTCAGCGGTGCTTGAGACGGCGGGGCCCAGCGGAGCGGTGCTTGACAGGAAGGGCCCAGCGGAGCGGTGCTTGAGACGGTGGGGCCCAGCGGAGCGGTGCTTGAGACGGCGGGGCCCAGCGGAGCGGTGCTTGACAGGAAGGGCCCAGCGGAGCGGTGCTTGACAGGAAGGGCCCAGTGGAGCGGTGCTTGAGACGGCGGGGCCCAGCGGAGCGGTGCTTGACAGGAAGGGCCCAGCGGAGCGGTGCTTGACAGGAAGGGCCCAGCGGAGCGGTGCTTGAGATGGCGGGGCCCAGCGGAGCGGTGCTTGAGACGGCGGGGCCCAGCGGAGTGGTGCTTGACAGGAAGGGCCCAGCGGAGCGGTGCTTGAGACGGCGGGGCCCAGCGGAGCGGTGCTTGAGACGGCGGGGCCCAGCGGAGCGGTGCTTGACAGGAAGGGCCCAGCGGAGCGGTGCTTGACAGGAAGGGCCCAGCGGAGCGGTGCTTGAGACGGCGGGGCCCTGTTCAGCGGTGCTTGAGACGGCGGGGCCCAGCGTAGCAGTGCTTGACAGGAAGGGCCCAGCGGAGCGGTGCTTGACAGGAAGGGCCCAGCGGAGCGGTGCTTGACAGGAAGGGCCCAGCGGAGCGGTGCTTGAGACGGCGGGGCCCAGCGGAGCGGTGCTTGAGACGGCGGGGCCCAACGGAGCGGTGCTTGACAGGAAGGGCCCAGCGGAGCGGTGCTTGACAGGAAGGGCCCAGCGGAGCGGTGCTTGAGGCGGCGGGGCCCTGTTCAGCGGTGCTTGAGACGGCGGGGCCCTGTTCAGCGGTGCTCTTCTGCACGGCGGGGCCTTGTTCAGTGGTGCTCTTCTGCACGGCGTGGCCCTGTTCAGCGGTGCTCTTCTGCACGGCGGGGCCCTGTTCAGCGGTGCTCTTCTGCACGGCGGGGCCCTGTTCAGCGGTGCTCTTCTGCACGGCGGGGCCCTGTTCAGCGGTGCTTGTCCAGTAATTCAAGGGAGCCAGACCTGGCCTGGACTCCCTGCTCAGTCGCCCTCCGACCGTGCAGTTGCTGGACCCTTCGGTGACGGAGTCCTGGGCCCTTGGGTGTCCTCCCTTACACCCGGGATTGGGCTTGTGGGGCCCTCCTGCTCCGCGCTCCTGCTGGCTGACTTCTCCGCCCTGCTGCCCTTTCGCTCCTTAGATGAGGCTCTCTGGGCCTTGCCTCCCCTGGATGTTGTGGCAGGTGAAGTGGCCGAACTTTGGTCCTTGGGTGCAGCCGTGTCAGTCTTCTCACGGCGGCCCTTGAGTTTCCGGGTCCTCTTGCCAGGGGGGGGGCTGGCTGTCCCCTTGCTGGACTCCAGAACCCATGCACTACAGTGAAACTTGTAGCTGGGCTGGTGGTGGCTGAGGTGCTCTTGGGACTCTTAGCAGATGGAGGGGGTGGGTCAGGGGAGGGAAAGAGGTTAAGATTGGAGAGGTAAAGTTTTTTAGGACCAAGGTAAAGGGTGGGAGTAGTGGTGATGGGAGTGGAGGAAGAGGATGTGGTTGTAGGAGAGTCAGGTGTGCTGTGTTTGGGTGCAGGTGATTGTGACGTAGGCTGTCGTGAGGTGGATGGCTGTTGGGTGGGTGGCTGCCTGCGTTTGTGTGTCTTGGAAGAGGGGGTGACAGACACAGTGGGAGAGGACACAGGGGACGTGTAAATGGCAGTGGGGGTGGTGACTGCACGTGTGCGGACTGTACTGGAGGGTGTGGTGGTGATGGAAGCACTGGCTGATGGTGGTGTGCATGCAGGTGTGAGTGTAGACGTCACAGGGAGGGAGGAGGGAGACGAGGAGGAGGGGGACACATAGGTGGTAGTGACTGTTGGCATGTCTGCATCTGGGTGTTGCTTGGGTGACTGTTTGTGGGATCTGTGGTGCTTGTGTCTGGATGAGCTGCCCTTGGGTGTTGAGGTGTGTGCAGGCTGGTCTGATGGTGTGGATGGGATAGGCTGAGGAACAGGAGACAGAGACAGGGTGGAGGCAGTTAGAAGAGGGAGGCTGGATACAAGGACAATGGCTGCCGTCAGTGCTGAGGCCAGAGCATTGAACGATCGTTGATGGGCAGCCTGACCCGAATGAATGCCCTCCAGGTAGGCATTGCTCCGATGCACCTCCCTTTCTACCCCCTGGATGGCATTCAAAAAGGTAGTCTGCCCAACAATGATGGTCTGAAGGAGGTCAATGACCTCCTCACTGAGGGCAGCAGGGGTAACAGGGGCAGGGGCTGAGGTGCCTGGGGCGAAGGAGACGCCCACCTTCTTGGGCGAGCGGGCACGGAGTGTAGGCTGAGGGGCTGCTGGGAGGGCGGGGCTGGTGCGCTGGGTGGCGGCTGTACCTGTAGAGGCGGGGGGCCCGGATGTTGCCGCCACCGCTAGGGAGCTCCCATCCGAGGATGTGTCGGTGTCGCTGGTGTCACCACCGGTCCTCGTTATGGTGCTCCCCTCGCCCTCTGTATCACTGGTGCCCTCGGTGTCTGTACCACGGCCCACCGGGTCCTTGTGAGTTGCAGCTCCCTCGTGCTCCGATGCCAATTCTCCTCCGCCTGATGATGCTAATGCACACATGCACAAGAAGATTAAGAAAAAGGGTGGGGGGAGAAAAAAAAAAACAGGTTGAGTGCATGCAATGTCAACACCGTTGGCGGAGAGGACAGACACAGGAGCCTCATGCACTACGCTGCGCAATCGGGGTATACTACTCAGTACTTGTGACCAGGCCTACAGGTCTATGCACAACAAATACACACATGGATGATGCAGGACCATGGATAGCTGTACTTGGCACCCTACAGAGGTGGGGGGCGGGGGCACTGGGCCATGCCTAAAGGAGAGGACTACACTACAGAAAGCGCCCTGGCCTAATGTCACCCACAACCCTCCTCCCCCACCCAGACGCCTCCACTGCGCATATAGATAGCAGAATGTGCTGATACTCACCCCCTTGTGTCTGCTGTGATGTCCTCAAGCGCCCATCCAAATCAGGGTAGGCCACCGCCAGGATCCGGGACATCAGGGGGGTCAGGGTACGACTGGCACCCCTCCTAGGTTGGGAGGCCATCCCCAGCAGTGACTCGGCGGTCTTCCTGGTCCCGCGGCGGATGTCCTCCCACCTCTTGCGGCAGTGGGTGCCCCGTCTGATGTGGACCCCCAGGGCCCGGACTTCCTTGGCGATGGCACGCCAAATGTCGACTTTCTGATGGGCGCTGACCTATTTGACATGTACAGGGTGGGAAAGTAAATATCATCATTTATCTGCATGTTAGATGTGATTGCCCCCCCCTCCCCAACTTTGCCATGTGGCACATGCTCTCATCTGTTGTGCGTTGCACTCCTCATTCGCTCCCCACCCCACCATCTTACATCCACCCCACTCAACACAGGCATAGCCCATTCAATGTGCACCCAGTGTACTTACCTGTTGGTCTGGAGGACCGTAGAGTAACGCATACTGGGGGAGGACCCCATCCACAAGTTTCTCCAACTCTTCAGACGTGAAGGCAGGGGCCCTTTCCCCAGTCGCAGCAGCCATTGTCTCTTCCAGACCGAGGTCACAGCAGCACTTGCAGTATAGGTCCTCTCCTGTGGATGATCAGGTCTCGAGTGATTAAGCAGATAGAAAATGGCGGTCACGCCCGCGGCGGTGCGTACTGCGGCGGTGCGTACCGCGACCGCCGGCGCACATCCTCATTGGCTCCTGAAACCCATAGGCTTCAATGTTAACCAATGCGTCTTCGTACAGCGGTCTTCGACCGCCTACCGCCACGGTGTGCCACGCCAGCGCATTGACCTCACATCCCATTGTCCCACTTCACAGGTCAGGCAGCCGCCATTTCAAGGGCCCACATGGCTTAATTTCAACTGCGTCACACAGGCCTAGGCCTTGCATTGCCACACATACACGCCTTTCTATACATAGATAACCGTGTGCTATGCAAGCTGTGGTGAACGTACCTGTGATTTGCTTGACTCCATACTCCATGTTGTCCTTCCTAGGCACCGTCCGCTGGGACTTGCGAGGAGAAGGATGAATCCTCGCGTGTACCGACCGCTGGTGGACCTGTCGACAATGGAAGAACGCCATATCATACTACGTTACCGATTTGACCGTGCCACTATACATGAACTGTGTGCCCAGCTGGAGCCAGCCCTGATGTCCCCCATCCGCCAACCCACAGGAATCCCCCCTCTAGTGCAGGTTCTGTCAGTCCTCCATTTTTTGGCAAGTGGCTCATTCCAGACAACAGTGGCCATGTCATCTGGAATGTCTCAGCCTATGTTTTCTAAGATTTTGTCCAGAGTGTTGTCTGCCCTGACGAAACACATGCGGAGCTACATTGTTTTCCCTGAGGAGGCTGATTTGGCCACTGTGAAGGGTGATTTCTATGCCCTTGGACATATCCCCAACATCATTGGTGCCATTGATGGGACCCATGTGGCTTTAGTACCCCCAAAAGACGATGAGCAGGTGTACAGAAACAGGAAAAATTACCATTCTATGAATGTCCAGGTGGTCTGTTTGGCTGACCAGTACATCTCCCATGTAAATGCCAAGTTCCCTGGGTCAGTGCATGACGCGTATGTTATGCGTAATAGCAGCATCCCTTATGTGATGGAACAGCTACAGAGACAACGTGTGTGGCTAATTGGTGACTCTGGTTACCCCAACCTGCCTTGGCTATTGACCCCAGTGAGGAATCCCCGGACCAGGGCAGAGGAACGGTACAATGAGGCCCATGGTCGAACTAGGAGGATCATAGAAAGAACCTTCGGCCTTCTGAAGGCCAGGTTTAGGTGCCTGCATATGACAGGTGGATCCCTGATGTACTCACCAAAGAAGGTGTGCCAGATCATCGTGGCCTGCTGTATGCTGCACAATCTAGCATTGCGACGGCAGGTGCCTTTCCTGCAGGAGGATGGTCCAGATGGTGGTGTTGTAGCAGCTGTGGAGCCTGTGGAGAGTGAAGAGGAGGAAGACGACGGGGAAGACACAGACAACAGGGACACAGTTATCCAACAGTATTTTCAGTAGCACACAGGTAAGAATCACCCACGCCATTTAACATTTACTTAAAGCCTCCTACATCTCTACTTTGTGTATTTCCCCACAGTTCTTTTTAACTGATTTTTGATGTTCCCTTCCCTTTTCAGTGCTGTATGACCCACTGCGTGACTTCTGCTTGGTTAGCCCATGGACTAAAGCTTATTGACATCGGTATGTTGTCATGACAAATTGACTGAACATTATTGAACAGTAATGTGTAATACATTTGTAAAAAATACAGGCTGACTCCTGAATGATTTCAGTGCAATGAGTGATTTATTTATAGTGCTAGATATTGGTACATGATATTAAAACGGTGATGGGTGATGGTGGAGTAATGTCCATGGCAGAGTCCAGTTCTCAGTTTCACAGGTGCATTGTCCATATGCCTGTGGAAGGATGGAGCAGGGGCTGTTTAAGGTTGGACAGGGTGACAATGTGGGACAGTGGGATGACATCAGGGGGTATCTTAGGCTGGCGGGTGTCTTAGCATCCTACTCTGTCTTCCTGTGAGATCTTAGGTTCCGCTTGCGGGGTGGTTGTTCTTCAGCAGGAGGTGGGGTTCTGGTGGCCTGTCGTTGTGGTGGGGCCTCCTGTCCACTAGCGCCGGCGGAGGTGGTAGGCTGTTCCTGGTCCTGGCTAGTGACAGGGGCCCTTTGGGGTGCCACATGGTCCTGCAATGTGTTTTCTATCCGGTTGAGGGCCTGGACTATGGTCCCCATAGCGGTACCGATGTTCCTGAGTTCATTGCTTACCCCCATGTAGCGTTCCTCCTGCTGTGCCTGGATCTCCGTGAACCTGGCCAGTACCGTCGCCATCGTCTCCTGGGAGTGGTGGTATGCTCCCATGATGGTGGTGAGGGCCTCTTGGAGAGTCGGTTCCCTGGGCCTGTCCTCCCCCCCCTGTCGCACTGCAGCCCTCCCAGTTGCCCTGTTTCCCCGGGCCTCTGTCCCCTGGACGGTGTGCCCACTACCACTGCCCCCAGGTCCCTGTTGTTGTTGGGGTGTTGGGTCAGCCTGGGTGCCCTGTAGTGGCGGACACACCGCTGATTGACGCGTCCTGGAGACAGAGGCATGGGCCCGCTGGGTGGGGGCTGTGCTGATATTCCCAGAGGGGGTTGGGTCTGCTGTGGCCTGTATCTGTGTGTGGGGAACCGACTGTCCAGAGGTCCCCGATGGTCCGGGCTGGTCATCAGGTTCTAGGTCGACAGAGCTGCTGTCCTCACTGGGGGCCTGTTCTGGGGGTGGGATGGACAAATCTGGACCCTCCGTGGCGGTGTGTTGGCGTTCGGGCCCTGCAGGGGTAAAAGAGTATGGTTATTGCATTCAGGGGTTGGTGTTGTTTAGGGTGGGTTGTGCTGGTGAGACATTGGCAGGGAGGATGTGTGCTGGGGGGTTGAGATTGGGGGTGAGGGTGGGGGTGTGGTTTGGCATGCTGGGGGGGGGGGTGAAGTAGTTGAGAATCGACTTACCAGAGTCCAATCCTCCGGGTACTCCAGCGAGGCCATCAGGATGCAGGATGTTTACTACCTCTTGCTCCCATGCTGTGAATTGGGGTGGAGTGGGTGGGGGTCCGCCGCCAGTCTTTTGCACAGCGATGTTGTGTCTTGACACCATCGAGCACACCTTCCCCCGTAGGTCGTTCCATCGCTTTCGGATTTCTTCCCGATTTCTGGGATGCTGTCCCACAGCGTTGACCCTGTCTACGATCCTTTGCCATAGCTCTGCCTTCCTGGCTATTGTGGTGTGTTGCACCTGTGTGCTGAAGAGCTGGGGCTCTACCCTAATGATTTCCTCCACCTTGACCCTGAGTTCTTGGTCCGAGAACCTGGGGTGTCTTTGGGGTGCCATGGGGTGGTGTGGATGAGGTGTGGGGTGGTGTTTGTGGTTATGTGCGTGGTGATGTGTGCGTAGATGTGGTGTGGGTGATGATGTTGGGTTCCTGTGTGTGTTGTGCTTTGCGTTCCCTGTGCTCTCTCTCAGTGTATTGCGCCTTCTCTCAGATATTTGTGGTCGTAGGGGTTTGTGGGTGATGTGGGTGTGTGTTTTATATTTAATTGGGTGTGTGGGAGTGTTGTTTGGATGTGTATCAGGTGTGTGTATTTCAAATTGTCCAATGTGGCTGTGTTTTGTATATGTGTGTGTATTTTGACCGCGGCGGTGTGTACCGCCAATAGAATACCGCGGTTAAAAGACCGCCGCGTGGATTCGTGGGTCAGAATGGCATGGGCGTGTTTGTGTTGTCGTGGCGGTGGAGGTTTGGTCATCTCCAGTTTATCACTGCCTGCTGATGAGGCGGGCTTCCGTGGATGTCGGGTTTTTGGCGGTTTCACAGTTGGAGGTCAGAATGACCGTGGCGGTTTACCGCGGCGGTAGAATGGCGGACTTCTGACCGCGGTAAGGGCCTTTTACCGCCGAGGTCAGAATGACCCCCATAGTAATGTGTTTCATATGTCCTAACAGTGAAATATTTCAAAATGTGTTTTTTACTGTTGCAAGGCCTGTCCCACTCATAGGTTAACATGGGGGCTACCTTTAAATATGATTAAAGTGTAGATTCCCTTTGGGAGCGGATGGACATGTGGAGTTTGGGGTTTCTGAGCTCACAATTTAAAAATACATCTTTTAGTAAAGTTGATTTTAAGATTGTATGTTTGAAAATGCCACTTTTAGAGAGTGAGCATTTTTTTTGCTTATACAATTTCTGTGACTCTGCCTGTTTGTGGATTCCCTGTTTGGGTCAGTTTGACAGTTGGGCTGGTTGCACCTCACACTAGACAGTGACACAAAGGGAGCTGTGGTGTAGTCTGCTGATGCTGATGAACCATCTGTGCTATGAGGGGGGGAGTGGTCACTCACACCTGAAAGGGCTGTGCCTGCCCTCACAGAATGCAGTCTCCAACCCCCTGGTGAGTGTCAGGGGCCTGGCCTGGGCAAGGTAGGATTTCACAATAAAGAGAGACTTTGCTTTGAAGTAGGCCTACTTCAAAGGAGAAATTGGATATAAGAAGGGCAACCAAAACCACAGACTGTAGAACACTTCTGGAAACCGAGAGGAACCTCTGCCTGGAGAAGAGCTGAAGAGCTGAGGAAGAAGAGCTGCCCTGCCTGTGACTGTGCTTTGTGGTGCTATCCTGCAGTTGCCACTTCTGCCAGAGTAAGAGGGCAAAGACTGGACTTTGTGTGCCTTCCATCTTGTGAAGATCTCCAAGGGCTTGATTTAGAGCATGCTTCCTGTTGTTTGAAGTCTCAGGGACAGCAAAGACTTCTCTCTGCCTGCACCTGGAGTCTCTGGAGAGACTCCTACTCTGCCCTATGGTGCTCATCCAGTTCCTGGGATCCTGAAACGAGAAGCTGGTAGCCTAAGAGGAGGCAATCCATACACGAGCGCCGTGTGGGTAAAAGATTGATGCAACTCCGATCTGCAGCTGAACAAACGACGCACCGCCAGCTCTGTGGCTGAAAATCGACGCTCGCCAGAAACGCAACCGAAGAATCGATGTACGGAGCTGGAGAAACGACACACAGCATCACTGACGGAGGCTGGGAGATCGAAACCCGCGGTGCATGGTTTTCAGATCATTGTGCGGCTGGATTTCCAATGCAAGCACTGCTGGGAGTGTAAAAACAACACAAGGCCTGCCCGGACTCGAGAGTGCTGACCGGATCGACGCATCACTCTCCTGCGAAGAGAAGAAACGACACGCCCGACCCGACGAAAGGAGAAACAACGCAAGGTTCCGCTCGTGAGTGGAACTGACGCATCGCAAGCCCTTTTTGAGGCACACTCGCCCGCGCTGGGTTATTGTTGACGCACCCAAGGTACATTTTCACGTCAACAGTGTTAGTGTGTGTTTTAAACTACATAAACACTCTTTTTGCTTTTTAATTGATAACTTGACTTGTGTATTGTGGATTTTTGTCGTTTTGGTCTGTTTTATTTAGATAAATATTTCCTATTTTTCTAAACCTGTGTTGTGTCATTTTGTAGTGTTGTCATTAAGTTACTGTGTGTGTTGGTACAAATACTTTACACCTAACACTCTGAAGTTAAGCCTACTGCTCTGCCAAGCTACCAAGGGGGTTAGCAGGGGTTAGCTGAGGGTGATTCTCTTTTACCCTGACTAGAGTGAGGGTCCTTGCTTGAACAGGGGGGGTAACCTGACTGTCAACCAAAGACCCCATTTCTAACACTTTCCACGTTCAAAATGTTGAACGCATCTATTAACGAACACACATTACAATCATATCCCTGAATAACAGCTCATTCAGGCCTGGTACCACGTTCTTGTAAGTCCCTCATTTTCCGCCCTGAAATGATGCCCTATTTCTCCCGAAGATCCCTGCTACAATGTGAGGACACCGCAGCTAGATGTTCGAGCCACTGTTCTGCAGCATTGAAAGTCCTGTTGCACGGGCGTGCATGCTTCTAATTTGAGCTGAGTGCCATGTGGTTTGTGAAAACGCAGGCTCCTTCTGTTTAAGGTGATTAATTATTCAAGCCCCATCCACTCATTTTATTGTCAGGTTTGAACAAGCTCTGATTCAGTAAGGAGATAAGAGACAACGTAAACACTCACTTTTTTAAGGAGATAATATAAGATCGCTATCGCAGGGCATTTCGTAAAGACTATTTGTTCTAGGGGGGAAAAAACAAGGGCTCATAAAGACAAGCAGGAGACTAACAAAACAGGGAAACATGCACAGATAGCAGAGGAAGTGCAGCGGCTGTGAAGCACTCACCCCTCTGATCAAAGAAAAAAAACACTCTCATTTGTGGGAAGTGCTGGTTGCAAATTAAAATGAGGGCAAGCTGGCCCTGGAAAAGCCCCCTCCGCTGTTGTTTTAATGTTTGCAGAGGGAGCTGGTGGGGAGGAGGGACTGAACACGCACCTACGGTGTAAGACCAACAGGCAAATACTAAAAAAAAATTGCCCTACAGAAGACATAAACAGGACATTGCGTAATTACACAGTAGTTTGTGCTGCTCCCAAAGTGAAAAAGGCAGGACAAGGAGGCAGAACTGACCACTAGAAAGCAAGGATTTTTAAAGAACACTGGAACCAACAAATGAAATCGCTGGAACACACAGTAATAGTATACTTAAAAGTATACAACACATCTAGCGCTTAAGCTCAACCTAAAAAGGAAAATCTTTTATAGAATTCAGGATACCATGTCGAGTCCCATCAGGAAAATCCACCAACAATCTAACCACTGCGGGCAACTCAGTTCACTGCATCATCCATTATGCACATTTGGGATGAAACAGTAGTAAAGCATGAATTACACAAAAACTGTAACACTGCCCTAACCTGCATTTTGCAGGTTAAAGATACTCACCTCTTTACCAGAAACTCGTTGACAAGAAATACATTCCTGAAATTTCTGGAAGAAAGGTGTGGCTTCCATGGTTTATCATTTAAAAAAAAAAAAAAAATAGGGTCAAGGTCATGCCTCATTTGACCTCTCCCACCATGTGATGAAAGCCTTATCTCTGGTGTCTGATGGAAGCACCAGGTTATCACATCCTATTAAAATCGCCTGACTCTTCTCAACTTTTCATTGATGCCTCCCTTTTGGCACAGTTCTCTGTGATTGTGTGTGAGAACGGGGCAGTCTTCATCACAACCTCTTGTGCCAGAGCACCACAGTCCCCAGCTCTGACCCAGCGAGGATACCAACACCGGAGCAGCACACAGCAGCACACAGCAGCTGCTGCTCTGGCGCCAGGCTCTGCAATGTGACTTCCCCATCAACATCTCCCAGCCATGAGCATACCTGAAGGGGAGGTTATGTCAGCTGTGTTAGAGGGGGCAAATATTCTTAGGAACTTGTAATAATGCTGCCCAATCTAATTCAGTTTCATTGTAGTCAAAGGTTTTGTTTCATGGCAAACAGGTGAACTGGAATTGCCTTTTGCGGCATTTACATGGAGATTTATGGTGAAGAGTTCAGGTTTAGACGACCTGAGGAAAAGCAGCCTTTATTTTTATTTTATTTTTCATTGGAATTTACACAAAGAAATAATGTTGATTCCTTTCCTTTTCTGACACAGCCTGCGCTGAGAAAGATATACCCTTTGCCTATTGCTTCCGAAAAAATTACACCCTGGCTTTTATTGGTTAAGAGTGACTGCACCATGGAACTGAGTATAATTTCCTCATATATGTTTTATTGTTGTGTTTAGCATCTTTCAGAATTATTTTCGACTATGATTCAGAATTATTCATCCAGGAAAGAGGTAAAGGTTGCAAGAAGGAGGTGGTAGAAAACATTGTTCACGATGTCATTTATTTCTCTGAATAAATGTATTTTATTTTTATTTAACATGGTGTTTGCTGTGTAGACAGCCAAGAACATTCATATCGCACTGAGGTTTGTAAATAATATTTTTGTGTTTTAATTCAAATCCATTACATTTATGAAGTAATTAGTATTGTTCTGTTTCTTCGGTAATCTTAGTCACCTAGTACTACAGGAGTACTGGCTGCTGTATTTCTTCCCATTTTGCCCTTTTCCCCAGGAGGCCTTTTTACTCAATTTTAGTTTGGGCAGACAATCTAAGTGGGAAGAGGAGGGAAATATTCGGAGACAGCCCAGAATACCATTGCAGTAGAGCTGGAGGTTTTCCTTTTTCTAAAACCTTAATCACTGTAGAAATACCTTCTTTAGTTATCAGCATCTGAAACCGTTCTCCTGTTTGTTTTGGTATTCTAATATACTTTACCAGACTATCTACCCTTTCTACTGTTATAACCTGTGCTTGATTAAATTAGACAGCTGCTTTCAGAATAATTCACTGACCCTAGTTTGCCTGTGTAGCATCTCACCAGAGTAATCTTTGAGCCCTAGAATCATAGTGTAGCTGCTTTGACCTCCCAATCTATGAAACAGTTGTCTCTACCTTCTGCATGGGTACTTATGTAGGCTATCCCAAGCATCAGCCAACTTCCTATTAAATAGATGTTAATATTTATAAAATATAAAAGAATAAGGACCTGATTTAGATCTCGGTGGACGAGTTACTCCGCACAATGGTAACAGATTTCCCAGCCAAAATATAAATCCCATTATATCCTCCGGGATTTATATTTCGGCGGACGACATATCAGTCACCGTTGTGAAGGAATAACTTGTCTGCTGAGATCTAAATCAAGTGCTAAGTGATGAAAATAATAGATACAAATTAGAATAATTAAGTCTTTATTGGCAATTTGGCAGATTAAACGGGTCCGAAGGTTGTTTTGACAATGTGAATAGTCAAACACAAGAGATTGTGAGTATTGGGAAATTAAGGCCCTCATTTTGAACTTGGTGGCAAATTAGAATAATTAAGTCTTTATTGGCAATTTGGCAGATTAAACGGGTCCGAAGGTTGTTTTGACAATGTGAATAGTCAAACACAAGAGATTGTGAGTATTGGGAAATTAAGGCCCTCATTTTGAACTTGGTGGCAAACACCGCCTACTGCCGTGCTGACGGCCAACAAAAGACCGCCAGTGGTGGTGGATAGCACACTGCTGTATAATGATGCCAAAAGGACATACTGCCAAAAAATTGACAACTCCCGTCCCGGAACTGATGGCGGTGTGGTGTTTCATTATATGGTGGGTGGGTTGGGCCTTTCCACTGAGCTGAAGATGGGCTCCGCCGTCATAGGTGGCACTACCAAAATGGCGGTGAGTGGGTTGGCTGCCGGCTGAGTCTACTGTGCATTATTATATGGCGATCTGGACCGCCAGCCTGTTGGAGGTAGTTACCGCCACCGCCGCCGTAGTGGTGTTCAGGTTCATAATGAGGGCCTAAATAAGAATCAAATGGAAGAGAAAGAATGTTTTTCCACAAAGTTTAATAAACACTGAGTACGTGTGGAAAGCTCATGAGTCAAGTGCGGGTGGGGGATAGAAAGTTATAAAAGTTTAATTTTTTGAATTTTATAGCACTGTCTTGTTTGTTTTATTTTGTATTTACATCAAATAACATTATGTGATGGTGAGGTTTGAAATGATTGAGGATGAGCGTGGTAGGGGTCATGCCACCCCTTCTTCAAAAATGGGAATAAAGAGCATTTTTTTTTTCTACATGTATGCATATATGGAAACACCATGCTGTTTGTAATGCATGTAGTAGTTTTAGGCAAAAGTATTTAAACAGAGCCAGGCCAGGATACAATGAGTTAAAACTATACAATCTGATAAAATCACACTGGGTAAGTCTTATGCCTATTAGCAGGGTTATCTGCCCCTATCAAGTCATTGCATCATGCATTCTTTGAAAGAGAAAGCAATGTTTTGACACCTCAGTTATGCTATACTATATCTATAACAAAGAACTTTGCATTGTAGTAATGAACGCTTGAATGCGTGTTTATTAGTACACTTGATATGTTATTGGCCATATTTATTTCAAATGACATAGAATATATATAATATATAAATTGAACAATATAGGAATCAACTGCTTGCAGAAGTGAAAATAAGAAAAAAGTGGATTAAAGGGAGATGAAATAATAAAAAACATACAGAAACTTAAAAAAATGAAGAATTATTTGGAACAATGTGTAAAAAACCATGAACATGTGTTTAATCTGTACCTGATGATGTCTTATCTGACATTCCATTGATGCTCACACATCTGCCTCTTTTTTGCACATAAAAGAAAAAGTTTTGTACTCCAGGTCTGGTCTTGGAATGCAAACAATATACATAAGGAAAGCATGTTGTAGGACGCTGGCTCTGTATATACTATTTCAAAGTAAGAAATAGTGTACACAGAGTCCAAGGGTTCCCCTTAGAGGTAAGATAGTGCCAAAATTAGATAGTTCTAATGCTCTATTTTGTGGTAGTGTGGTCGAGCAGTAGGCTTATCAGAGGGTAGTGTTAAGCATTTGTTGTACACACACAGGCAATAAATGAGGAACACACACTCAAAGACTTACTCCAGGCCAATAGGTTTTCTTATAGAAAAATACCTTTTCTTAGTTTATTTTAAGAACCACAGGTTCAGGATTTGAAGTAAACACATACAATGCAAGGTAATTCACATAGGTAACTTAGGAACTTTGAATAAAAGCAATATCATATACAGTCTTTGTAAAAATGGCAATAAGCTATTTTCAAAGTCGACACTGCGAAAATCGACAGTTCCTGAGGGAGGTAAGTAAAGGTTAGTTTGTGAGGTAAGTGAAACACTTACAAGTCTCAGTTCTGGGGCATAGGCAGCCCACCGTGGGGGTTCAAGGCAACCCCAAAGTTACCACACCAGCAGCTCAGGGCCGGTCAGGTACAGAGGTCAAAGAGGTGCCCAAAACACACAGGCGCCTATGGAGAACAGGGGTGCTCCGGTTCCAGTTTGCCAGCAGGTAAGTTCCCGTGTCCTCAGGGGGCAGACCAGGGGGGTTTTGTAGAGCACTGGGGAGGACAGAAGTAGGCACACAAAACACACCCTCAGCGGCACAGGGGCGGCCGGGTGCAGTGTGCAAAGCAGTCGTCTGGTTTCAGATAGGAATCAATGGAGGGACCCGGGGGTCACTCTATCGGTGAAGGCAGGCAAAGGGGGGGGCTTCTCGGGGCAGACACCACCTGGGCTAGGCAGAGGGACGCCTGGGGATCACTCCTGCACTGAGGTTCGGTTCCTTCAGGTCCTGGGGACTGCGAGTGCAGTGTTGGTTCCAGGCGTCGGGTCCCTTGTTACAGGCAGTCGCGGTCAGGGGAATCCTCTGGATTCTCTCTGCAGGCGTCGCTGTGGGGGCTCAGGGGGGTCATCTCTGGCTACTTACAGGCTCGCAGTCACCGGGGAGTCCTCCTTGTGGTGTTTGTTCTCTGGATCTCGAGCCGGGAGCGTCGGGTGCAGAGTGTGAAGTCTCACGCTTCAGGCGGGAAACGTGCAGTCTTTGGAAGTTGCTTCTTTGTTGCAAAGAAGTTGCTGGTTTTGAGCAGAGCCGCTGCTCACAGGAGTTTCTTGGTCCTTTAGTCCAGGGCAGTCCTCTGAGGCTTCAGAGGTTGCTGGTCCCTGTCAGATGCGTTGCTGGTTGCAGGTTTTCGAAGTTGGAGACAGGCCGGTAAGGCTGGGGCCAAAGCAGTTGTCGCCGTCCGTCTTCTCTGCAGGCTTGTAGGTCAGCAGTCCTTATTGTTTCTTCAGGTTGCAGAAATCTGATTTCCTGGGTTCAGGGTCGCCCCTAAATACTCAATTTCAGGGTGTGTTTAGGTTTGCGGGGCAGTAGCCAATGGCTACTGTCCTTGAGGGTGGCTACACCCTCCTTTTGCCTCCTCCCTGAGGGGAGGGAGGCACATCCCTATTGCTATTGGGGGAATCCTCCAAAATCAAGATGGAGGATTTCTAAAGGCAGGGGTCACCTCAGCTCAGGGCACCTTAGGGGCTGTCCTGCCTGGTAGGTGACTCCTCCTTGTTTTTCTCATTATCTCCTCTGGAGTTGCCCCCAACATTGGGGGCTGTGACCAGGGGGCGGGCATCTCCACTAGCTGGAGTGCTCTGGGGCATTGTAACATGAAGCCTGAGCCTCTGAGGCTCACTGCTAGGTGTTACAGTTCCTGCAGGGGGGAGGTGTTAAGCACCTCCACCCAATGCAGGCTTTGTTTCTGTCCTCAGAGAACATAAAGGCTCTCACCCCAGGGGGGAAGAAACTTGTCTCAGTGGCAGGCTGGCACTGACCAGTCAGTCCTGCACTGAAGGATTGGGTAAATTGCAGGGGGCATCTTCTAAGATGCCCTTGTGTGCATTTTGTTATTAATCCAACACTGGCATCAGTGTGGGTTTAAAATTCTGAGACGTTTGATACCAAACCTCCCAGTATTCAATGTAGCTATTATGGAGCTGTGGAGTTTGTTTTGACAAACTCCCAGACCATATACTTAATATGGCCACCCTGTACTTACAATGTCTAAGAATAGACTTAGATGCTGTAGGGGCATATTGCTCATGCAGCTATGCCCTCACCTGTGGTATAGTGCACCCTGCCTTAGGGCGGTAAGGCCTGCTAGAGGGGTGACTTACCTATGCCACAGGCAGTAGTTTGTGGGCATGGGATCCTGAGGGGGATGCCATGTCGACTTTGCCTTTTTCTCCCCACCAACACACACAATCTGTAATGGCAGTGTACATGTGTTAGATGAGGGGTCCCTTAGGGTGGCACAACGCATGCTGCAGCCCTTATGGACCTTCCCTGGTCACAGGGCCCTTGGTACCACTGGTACTTTTTACAAGGGACTTATCTGTGTGCCAGGGGTGTGCCAATTGTGGAAACAATGGTACATTTTTGGTGAAAGAACACTGGTGCTGGGGCCTGGTTAGCAGGGTCCCAGCACACTTCTCAGTCAAGTCAGCATCAATATCAGGCAAAATTTGGGGGGTAAACTGCAACAGGGAGTCATTTTCCTACACATGCCTAATAAACTCAGATACTTACCCATGTTTCAGTTCCTTAATCTTATATCTGCAATTGAAACAGAGAGTAGATGTTGCCTTCATGACTGAAGTTAGAGGGTGATGTTCCTTCCATGAGGACGTGCATGTAAGGAACCCGTTGATCCTTGTTGTTCCAGTCATATTCTTCCTAGGCAATGACAAACAAATGCATCACTGTATGCATATCCGAGCATAAACATAATCTTGCAAACTCACTTTACATAATAAAGGGTTATGACTATGTGAGAGTATGTCACAAACGTTACAGCTTATATAAGCTATCATAAATAAACAGGTTTAAATGAAGTAAAATGCTACCATTGCTGCCATCAGGACCAAATAGAAAGTTAACAAAAATTACAATAATTGATTCGGTGATACCATGACAGGGGGACAAAAAATGGAAAGGTATAAGAAATGTAAAGATATAAGAAGGCAAATTCATTGTCACTGGTTCACGAAAAAATTGACTGTTCTCCTGAATGTGGAGTACATAAATATCATGTCACAGTAATATTGTGGACAAAATATTGAGGGACAAAATATTGAAAGGTAAATGCACAGAAAGAAATATTGATTTAATAATTCTTATCTTCACCTCTATGGACCTTGACAATAGATATGTTGCCAAGGTCTAAAGATGTGGAGTTAGCTATAGAAAATCTATCCATACCTTCTGATATTCTTTTCATTTAAATGTTGTCAACAATATTCTTTTTGTGCGATAGCCAGGGCTCAATATTCAGGAGTCACACCAAATAAATCCATGATGTGTTCTCAATTGATTGCTTAATAAGTTCTTGGCGCAGCTACAGATTTAACTGCCCCAAGTAATGGAACATGAAGCGTATTTGGTATGAGTGGTATTGTAATGCTAATTACAAATGCTTAATGCTACACAACTCAGTGGTACTCATTTTATTGACCACATGAGCATGAAAGTCAAAGTGGATTTACTGGGATTTCAGTGAATGGCAATGAAGTCAAAAACAGAACCCTGCAATTGATACAATAGTTCGATGCTATCCAGTCTGGCTTTTTGCTTTGTCATATTCATCAACTGATTCAGTACACAGGGTAAATGATTCACATTCCAGTTCACCATTATTTTACCTACTATACCACTCTTGGTGGAGACACAGTAGTGTAACCAACCTTGAGGGGGCCCCCCTGCAAAATACACAGAGGCACCCCCTGCCAAAGTCACTTAGGAGCTCTCAGGTCAGGGTACTAGCCTGAGGGGGCCTCTGGAACTTGGCCCCCCTCACCCCATGGGTCTGTGGGGGGCTTTGTTACTCCACTGCAAAGACAAGCCATACCCAAATAAGTTTTGGACTTGCCCCACTAGGAACAGTCTAGCACAACATCAAAGCATTGAATATCTAATGCTCCTTTTTAGGAGACTGAATATGGCAAGATCTCAGAAGACGAAGAATAGAAAGTGAAACCTAATAATGCATCAGGTGCTAGGGACTGAAAAGGTAGAGACCTTGTTACTAAGAGGCTTCTATTAAAGCAGTAATTCTAATCTATGTATTTCTCTTCATTCTTGCTCAGAGGTTAACGGAGGGCTTCTTGGCCTTACACCCAGATGAATGGATATTCCAATATGAAAGACAATCGGCAAGGACTGCCACATACAGACTGTTGAATATATTGATTTATCAAGGATAAATCATCCTTTTTGGTTAAATTGATTAATTTGTTCTCTCATACTATCATGAATACACCCCAAAATTGCTGTTGCTGTCATACAGCTATTCATGTTCTCCTCTTTGGTTTGTTAAGACTTGCTGAACGGAAAGCTTGTTGCTTAGAAATGCGGAACTTGATAGGATGACAATTAGTAAACTTCCTAGATATATTGTTTTCTTTTCTAGGTCTGGCTTGACAGTGCAGCTGTTAATAATTCTTTAGGCATTATACAGGGTGGACTTTTGCTCCCCACAGGGAACTATTTTTCTCTTCTTACCTGCTACTGGCTATTTGGTGTATCATTCCACTTACAGTGTTTCCGAGCAATGCATTGGGGACTATTTTACATTTCATAAGAATACCAAACCAGCAGAGATTACATTTATGGAAAACAACCAGAAGAAGAGGAAGGAAAGCCGCCATATAAGAAGCAAGCAAATGAGAATGGCAAGAAGGCCAACCAATTGTGAGCAATGGTCGGGCTCTAAGCTCCCTCTAGGTTTTTGGTACATTCAACAAGAGTCTGTCACCTATGGACAGGTAAACATTTCTGGCAGGAGAGACCTTTACGCAGCCTTTCCAAAAGCAATACCATTCTGTAGGCTCGTAGGTGATGTTCTGTGAAGGAGCTATGACATATTGGCCCTCATTACAACCCTGGCGGTAAATCCCGCTCACCGCCGTGCTGAAGGCCGCCAACATACCGTGGCCACGGCGGAAATCTGCTACAGGTATTACGACCCACATCTCGTAATCTGCCACTATACAGACACCCACACAAGTCCGCCACACCAAAGGTCAGTGATAAACTGGTGATAGCAAAACCCACACCGCCACGCCAACAAGAATGCACCCACACTATCACGACCCCCGAATCAACGCCGCGGTCTTTCAACCGCGGTAATCCATTGGTGGTACACACCGCTGCGCTCAAAATACAAAACACAACCACATTGGACAAATCGAAATACACACACCTGATACACATACACACACCACACCCACACAATATAAATCTCACACCCACATTATCCACAACCCCTTACAATTACATTTTTGTGAAGAAGAACAGAGAGAGAATAGCTAACACTACACCAGCATCCACAGGCACACCACACCATCACGCATACAACATCCACACACCTCCAGCAACACACACCAACACAACATTTCACACAGCACAACAGCAAACATCACCCACACCACATCATGGCACCTCAAAGACACCCCAGGTTTTCTGAGGAGGAGCTCAGGGTCATGGTGGAGGAAATCACCCGGTCGGAGCCACAGCTTTTCGGATCACAGGTGCAGCACATGTCCATTGCTAGGAAGATGGATTTATGGCAGAGAATCGTCGACAGGGTCAACGCAGTGGGACAGCATCCAAGAACATGGGATGACATCAGGGAGAGGTGGAATGACCTACAGGGGAAGGTACGTTCTGTGGTATCCAGACACCAGATTGCTCTACAGAGCACTGGCAGTGGACCCCCACCACCTCCCCCACAACTAACAACATGGGAGGAGCAAGTCTTGGCAACACTGCATCCTGAGGGCCTCACAGGAATAGCACGAGGAGTGGACTCTGATAAGTCATATCTTTATTACCATATTCCCCCACCCCACCTGCATGCCATCAAATACCCTCACCCTCACCCCCATCACTCCAACACCTCACATATGCCCCACTATCACAACCCAGCCATCCCAATACCAAGCCCTGAATGCAACACCAAAGCATGGACACCCATTGCCAAAGCATGTCCAGTACAGACACCCATACAGACCCAAAAACACTAATCGCACAATGGCAAACACAGCAAGGCAAGCACAGGAGTAGAGTGTAACTCACCCAATGCACAAGATGGCACACACAGATACTAAAACTATGCATTTACACCCCAACAGGACCCATACCCAATGTCACCGGACAGGAGGTGCCTGAAATATCCAGTCACCCTGCAGAAGAGGCCCACAGTGATGACAGCAGCTCTGCACGCCTGGATCAAGATTACCAGCCCGGCCCATCAGGGACCTCTGGACAGTCGGTTCCCCTGCCACAGTCACAAGCCACCACAGAGCCTCCCCCCTCAGGAGACACCACCACGGCACCCACCCAGCGGGCCCATCCCTCTGTCCCCAGGACACGTCAATCAGCAGTGTGTCCACCACTACAGGGACCACAGGCAAACCCACCAACCCAAGACAATGAGGGACCGGGGGTCAGTGGCAGTGGGCACACGGTTCAGGGGACAGAGGCACAGGATAACAGGGAAACTGAGAGGACTGCGTGCAACATGGGGAGGACAGGCCCAGGGAACCCACTCTACACGAGGCACTCTCCAACATCATGGGAGCATACCATCATTCCCAGGAGACCATGGGCACGGTACTGGCCAAGTTTCAGGAGACCCAGCGGCTGCAGGAGGAACACTACCTGGGGATCAGGGAGGACTTAAAGTCCATCAACACCACCCTGGTCACCATTGCAGGGGTGCTGGCAGACCTGGCCAACACCATGAGGGACACAGTGGGACACAAACGGGCCCCTGACACTAGCCTGAACAATGAACAGCCCTCCACCTCCGCCGGCGCTAGTGGACAGGAGGCCCCGCCACAGGACAAACAGGCCACCAGCACCCCACCCCCTGCAGAAGGAGAACCAGCCCGCAAACGGTCCCTGAGATCCAGGAACAAGACAGAAAACATTGCCAAGACCCCCGCCAGGAAATAAGACTCTCCTGATTGTCACCCTTCTGTCCCACTTTGTCACCCTGTCCACCTTAAACTGCCATTGCTCCCCTTCCTATGCCCCCTTGGACAATGCACATGTGAGACCAAGAGACTGAACTCTACCATGGACATTCCTCCACCATCACCCCAGCCCATTGCACATCCCCCTCCACTTATTAGCACATAAATAAACACCCTTGAATCACAAATCAATCTGGAATCAGTCTGTACTTTTACAAATGTGTAATTGCAACCTTTCGGAAATATAGCAATGTCAATGTTCATGTTCACATACCAATGTAACACAGTTGTTGGGCAGAAGTAAACATAGCAGAGGGCACCTGTCAGATGGAGGCACCGGAACCTGGCCTTCAGGAGGCCGAAGGCGCGCTCTATTATCCTCCTAGTTCACCCATGTCCCTCAATTTATTGTTCCTCTGCTCTTGTCCTGAGATTCCTCACTGGGGTCAGTATCCATAGCAGGTTGGGGTAACCTGAGTCACCTGCAAATATCGAGGGACAACTGTTAGACATCCTCCAAACATTAGGGACTCTCCCATACCCAGACACCTATTTAAACTGTGTGGGGACCTTGGGCTCACCTATTAGCCACACCCAGTGCCTTTGGATTTGCCCCATCACATAAGGGATGCTGCTATTCCTCAAAATGTAAGCGTCAAGCACAGAGCCAGGATACTTGGCATTCACATGGGAGATGAACTGGTCTGCTAAACACACCATCTGCACATTCATAGAATAATAGCTTTTGCGGTTTCTGTACACCTGTTCATTCCTGCGGGGGGGGACAAATGCCACATGTGTACCATCAATGGCACCAATGATGTTGGGGATATGTCCCAGGGCATAGAAGTCACCTTTCACTGTGGACAAATCCTCCAACTGAGGGAACATGATGTAGCTGCGCATGTGTTTCAGCAGGGAAGACAACACTCTGGACAACACGTTAGAGAACATTGGCTGTGACATCCCTGATGCCATGGCCACTGTTGTTTGAAAGGACCCACTGGCCAGGAAATGGAGTACTGACAGGACATGCACTAGAGGGGGGATTCCTGTGGGATGGCGGATAGCTGACATCAGGTCTGGCTCCAACTGGGCACACAGTTCCTGGATTGTGGCATGATCAAGTCTGTAAGTGATAATGATGTGTCTGTCTTACATTGTCAACAGGTCCACCAGGGGTCTGTACACCGGAGGATGCCGCCATCTCATCTCCTGCCCCAGTGGACGTGCCCTATGGAGGAGAAGGGTGAGCAGAGGGTCATACACCACATAGGTTTCACAAGGCTGTTTTGCACAATCGTGAACTATTCTTTGTGTGCCTTTGTCTGTCCGTATTTATGGCCAAAAGTGTTGTGGTGCAGTTAGTTGGCCTGCCATGTGGCCACCTGAAATGGCGGCTGCCTGACCTGTAAGAAGGGACAAGGGTAAATGAGGTAACTGAGCTGGCACTGTGCTGCGTCGCGGTAGGCGGTCGAAGACCGCTGCGCTATTCAGCATTGGTTATCACTGGGCCCTATGGGTTCCAGGAGCCAATGATGATGTACGCCGGTGGTGACGGTATGCACCGCCGCGGACGTGACCGCCATTTTCTATCTGTTCACACACTTGATACCTGACCTTCAACAGGAGAGGACCTACACTGCAAGTGCTGCTGTGACCTGAGTCTGGATGCAACAATGGCTACAGTGTCTGCCTTCACTGCGGAGGAGTTGTACAAACTGGTGGATGGGGTCCTGCCCCAGTACACGCAACTCGACGGTCCGCCAGACAAACAGGTGAGTACACTGTGTGCATGTTGGATGGCACATGATTGTATGGATGGTCATGGATGGAAGAGACGGGGGCACAGGCCAGCATGTGAGGATGGTGAGTGTATGTTTTTCTGGGCCAGGGTGGGAGGTTTGTGGCCAATGAGTGAGTAGAACTGGACGGGGAGTAACATCCATTTTTACTTCACTATTCCTCTAGGTCAGCGCCCACCAGAAGAAGGGTATTTGACGTGCCATCGTCAAGGAAGTGTGGACCCTGGGGGTCTACCATAGACGGAGCACCCACTGCCAGAAAAGATGGGAGGACCTGCGCCGCTGGAGCAAGAAGACGGTGGGGGCCCAGCTGGGGATGGCCTCCCAATGTGGAAGGGGTGCCCGTCGCACCATGACCCCCCTGATGTACCAGATCCTGGCGGTGGCATATACTGAGTTGGGTGGGCGCTTGAGGGCATCACAGCAGCCACAAGGGGGTGAGTACAGTCTTATTCTGCTGACTCAGCGCGCTTGACGAGGTGTCTGGGTGGGGTCGGTGGGCTGTGGGTTCCCCTGTGGCAGGGCAGACGCACTAAGGTACATCCATTGTTTTGCAGGCTCAGTGCCACTCCAACCCCAAAGGTGGTAGTTGCCCTCTACACCTAGTCAGGTTCCTATGGGTTCCAGCTGTGCATTAAATGGGTCTAGGCAGAGTCCCCCATGGGCATGTACTTTTCCCCTGCACTGTTAGTGCATGCACTAGTGCATAGGGCTGCCTCCTGTGTATTGTGTCCGCCAACGGTAGTGGTGTTGCAGGCATTGACCATGTGTCTCTTCTGTCTTTCTCCCGCTTTTTGTTTTGTTACCCTCTCCCTGTGTGCATTAGCATCATCTGGTGGAGGAGCATTGGCACTGCAGCAGGAGGGAGCTGTAACCCACATAGCCCTGGAGGGTGAATTTACGGAGTCTGAAGGCACCAGTGGGACGGAGGGCCAGGGGAGCTCCATGACGGGGACAGGAGTAGACACCAGCGACAGCGACTCCTCCTCTGATGGGAGCTCCCTTGCAGTGGCGGGCATCTCTGTGCCCACCCCAACAACAGGTACGGCTGCTATCCCCCCTACCAGCACCGCCCTCCCAGCAGCCCCTCATTGTGTTTCCCGTGCCCGCTCACCCGGGAGGGTGGGCATCTCCTTCACCCCAGGCACCTCAGCCCCTCCCCCAGTCAGCCCTGCTGCCCTCAGTGAGGAGGCTATTGACCGCCTGAGATCCCTCACTGTTGGGCAATCAACCATTTTGAATGCCATCCAGGGTGTCGAGAGGCATTTGCAGCAAACAAATGCATACCTGGAGGGCATTCATTCTGGCGTGACAGCCCAACAGAGAGCATTTCAGGCTCTGGCCTCAGCACTGATGGCAGCCTTTGTCCCTGTGTCCAGCCTCCCCCCTCTAACTTCCACTACCCAGCCCCAATCCCCTCTACCTCAGCCTATCCCAAGCACACCATCAGACCAGCATTCACCCAAATCAACACACAAAAGTCGCTCAGGCAAACATAAGCACCACACATCCCACAGGAACTCACACAAGCACCATACCCATGCAGACACACCAACATCCACTGCCTCCATTGTGTACCCCTCCTCCACGTCCTCCTCCTCCCTCCCAGTTTCGTCTCCACTCACACCTGCATGCAGCACATCCTCAGCCACTACCTCCATCACCAGCACGCCCATCACCACACACCGCTCATGTGCACTCACCACCCCAACTACCATGCACACGTCCCCTGTGTCCTCTCCCAGTGTGTCTGTGAGCCCTCCTCCCAAACTACACAAACGCAGGCACACACCCACCCAACAGCCATCCACCTCACAACAGCCTCCCGCCCATGCACCTTCACCCAAATTCAGCAGATGTACACCTCCTACAACCACTCCCTCTTCCTCCACTCCCGAACCCCGTCCATCTTCCCATCCCAGTGTGACTAAAAAACTTTTCTTGGCTAACATTGACCTCTTCCCTACACCTCCCCCTCCCCCGTCCTTCCCCTAGGGCCAGGATGTCCAGGTCCCAGTCCAGTACCTCAGCCACCAAATCCTCCAGCACTGTGGTCTCAGCAAGTCTGGTCACATCGCGGGCAGCACCCATCAGGGATGCCACTGTGCCAGGGAAGGGACACAAGGGCAAAGGGAAGTCAGGACAGGGCACGGAGCCTCTGGCTGAGGGACTAGAGTCACCCCTTCTGGCAACCAGAACAGCAACCTTTACTGCGGTGGACACCGCCACCTGCACTGCCACCTGCACGTCTGCTCCCTCAGTGGGCAGCCGTCTGAGGCTGCAGGAGGCGTCCTGCTGGCTCCCTCCACAGGTGCTGACACATTCACCACCGGCAGAATCTCTGCCACAGACACCACCGCAACCACCGCCACCAGCCCCGCGACGTGATCAGACAGTGCCACCACAGCCGACATGGCTAACATTCCCAGTGGACAGCCGTCCGAGGCTGGAGGTGATGTCCTGGACCCTGCACAGACTACTTGAGGCTCGACACCCAGCACTGTTTGTACCAGCAGGTGGCAGGCAATGACACAGCAGGGTGGAGTGTGTCTCTGCCTCCATGGAGTATCATGCTACCTGTTCTCAGGCAATCTCGTGACACACACACCCAGGTGAGGGGATGGGTCCTGCCACACTGCTTGTGAAGCACTCTGGGCACCTAGCCCCCTCCAGAACCAGTGGAGAACAGCATCCACTACCCCAGTCCTTGGCAGGATGAAGCACTCTGGGCACAAAACCCCCTCCAGAACCAGTGGAGAACAGCATCCACTACCCCAGTCCTTGGCAGGATGAAGCACTCTGGGTACAAAGCCCCCTCCAGAACCAGTGGAGAAAAGCATCCACTACCCCAGTCCTTGGCAGGATGAAGCACTCTGGGCACCAAGCCCCAACCAGAACCAGTGGAGAACAGCATCCACTACCCCAGTCCTTGGCAGGATGAAGCACTCTGGGCACAAAGCCCCCTCCAGAACCAGTGGAACATGTCAACAACTTGAGAGACTGTGGCTTTGCACTCCCCAGGATAAAGCAGTGGGCAACCCACCCACTTGAGAGACTTGAGAGACTGTGGCTTTGCACTCCCCAGGATAAAGCAGTGGGCATGGGGCCCCCTCGTGGAGCAGTGGCATTGTCGGTTCATCCGGCTGAGGTGCCCCACCTCCCCCTGAGGTGCCTGTTTATTTTCGATCTGATGCCCCAGCAGTGTTCTCTCCGTTTCGAGTCAGGTATCATGTGTGGGCAAGAGGAAGTAGACCAACATGGGCAGGACTTGTAACTCAGGCTCCATGGTGTCCTGGTTCCCCGTTGGTTATTGAGAGGTGAGTGGTTTCCGTTCTAAGTTCTGTTTTTGCCGTTCTTTTTGATGGTGTTGGTACCGCCCCGGAAAAGGTGACGGATAGGCCTGTTGTAATGGGGTGGGCGGTAGATTGTGTTCTGCCTGTCTGTTGGCGGTTACTGCCACGTTGTTTGTTTCTACCGCCGTGGAGGTCTGAGTGTTAAAGTGGCTGTCTATGTTGGCGGTTTCTGCCATGGTCGTGATTCTATTTTTTTAACCGCCGGCCTGTTGGCGGTATTACCGCCGCTTTAACATTGACCGCCAGGGTTGTGATGAGGGCCATTGTCTTAGACAAATAACTCCCAGTGAACCAACTCTGGTGGGTTGGAGCTTCAGCTGTGCGCAAGCCTCTTCATGTTTAAGGTAGATTTTCTTAGATGAAATAGTCAATGACATAACGATCCTGCACTACGACCTGCAGGCAGCCCAGGACTGAGAACATTGGTCCCAGGATAGCTATAACGATGAAGGTTTTTTTCCCCAAATTTAGTCATTCCAGGATGCATTTTTCATAGAAAAACGGGGTCTTGGTGCCACAACATTGTGTCATCTCAACCATGCGTACTAATCCCGCCCCTCCCAGAAATGTGTGATCTTGGACAAATCGCTTCTCTCCCCTGTGTGTCAAATCTCTAATTTTACAAGACTGAATGCCCTTCAACGCAAGAGAAACACTGATATTAAACATCGTTGAAAAAAAACGGAAATATTCATTGTATTTAAATTCACAATACTTTATACGCAGGGCACAGGTCTTAATACTTCCATTTAAGATACGTTTCTACACACGGAGATTTTTTGCAGACACTTTTAAAATCAGACTTCGGCAAATATTTGCTTAAGAAGAGTACTCCGCTACTTTAAGAAGAGGTGACCTGTTGGAGTGACATGTTCCTACGGCCCCTGCACAGGTGCAGTTCTTCTTCATAACATGATACTTTAGAGCAAAAGCCCATTTTACATCCACAAAACTAGATTAGTAACCCCATTTTGAAGCCATAGAGATTAAAAACGTGCTTCCGGTGCACTCTGGGTGATATTACTCATAGTAGTATCTAGCTCACCGCTTTAAGTGGTTATGCAACCTGCAAAGCATGTTCACTATTGCAAGTAGGCTGGAAACTTCTCATGTGCCTAGACGTCTGTCGCAATTACAACAGAAAGGGCCTGTCGTCATTTTTTATTATTTTCTCTGTCCCCAGCCTTTTTCAACAACATTTTTATCCCCTCGCTCTTTCAGGTCGTGCAGTTTCGAATTATTTGTGCTTATAACATGATGCCCTGTCTTATCACAAATCCTTTTCATTTCAGTCACAGCTGGCGACTTGGTAAAGTGTCAGGCGGGGTGGGGGGAATAAAACAAACAATTTAAAAAAAAAACCTTACCTGAACCTTGCCGACACTCTCCACCCCTCTCCGTTTCACTGCAGGCTGCCAGCCTGCCCTGTGGCCAATCATGATGCTACTCAAAGCAGCGTTATGATTGGCTGGAGCGCCCTGGAGGGGTGCTCCAATGCAGACTGGGTGCCTGGGCTTACTCTCTCTAACCTGGCAACACAGTGCTGGATTGGAGAGAGCCCTTGTGCGCATGTGTGTTTGGTTGGCCCGAGACAGCTGGCCACACATGAATGTGCACTAAGGGGAATGTTCTATGCAGTCCCCTCACTGCTTGTCACACCCATGGCCTCGCCCCTTTAGGAATAAACATAGTTTATTATTGTTTTATTTTTGAAAGTTTGCAGCTCCTGCTGCTGGTGGGGGAGGCGACGCTCCTCTGCCACAGCGGAGGAGACGCACCTGTCTAATGTTTTTAGAACAGGTAAGCGCACAAAGCATTTATATACGATTTATAAACTCTCCTTAAAGAGCACTATATGGCAATGAAAGTGCACAATCATACACGAACTTTTCTCCCCTCCAGTTTCTCATTGACTACATCCTTGCCTTCAGCTCTGTACAACACTCAGCTGCTCGTTGGCTAGGTTACCACTATGCAAAGAAAATAAACATAAATGCATATTTGATATTTATTTGGCCCCGCACATTTTAGAGATTTCCATCTCTGCCAATCATTTTTCACATGAGCATGCATACACCATCCATGGATCTCCTACAAACAAGTACGTACATGCAGGCCAGGATAACAGCAGCCAGGGAGTAGGGGGAGACAACCTTTTGAACTGACAAGCGAGTAAATATGGAGACCTGAATCTGAGATTCAAGACCTAAACTCTTATTCTCAGTCACACTACCTCTTTATTAAAGTCCTTGCTTTAACATAAGGCATTCTCATGTTTTAAAAAGGCAGGATGAATTCTGACTGCAAATGTTAACTAAAAAGGGGCAGTGCTTCTCAAGTGGGCATTAGGTTAACACAAGGAAATAAAGGGCCATATATACGAACGCATTTATAGTCACAGAATGGGTAAAACCCTTTGGTACATCTGGACCAAAGTGATTTGTCGGGCATCACAAATATTGGCCAAATCTGATAGCTGAGAGAATCGTGCCTGCTGCCAGAGGGAACTTTAGCCTTTGTTCATATCTCACAATAAAGTTAGCATTGTTTTCATTAATTCTATTTGACAGTGTACTATTTTCAAGTATTGACAGATTTAAGAATGGGTGATTGGCTGTTTTACCGCTATATTGTGGTGTTGAGCGAGTTGACTTCTCTATTGTACTTGCTGCCTTTGCCCTGCAAAGGACGATGGCACGGTTCTCCTCTTCATCACTTCAGTACATGCAGGCATCTGTATCAATCCAGCTGGGATCTCTCTCATCTCAGCTGGGGTTGAACACAACATTGTAGCAAGTATCTCTGATACTTCCTTTGCCTACATTTAAATGCTCGACCTATGCAACAATGTGATATGTTTTGCTGGCTACAGTCTTCTTGTCCTGGAATTATTAAAGAGTGTTTCTTCTACTGTGTGTCACTGCCCCCTTAGCTGAATTATTAGTTAAGTTTTTCCCTTTTACTTAATCGGGGCTCAGTTCTGTGGGTAGTTGTTTGTGTGTATAATTCTTGTGAGTGGGCTGTTACGCTGCTTACCTTTGAAACAGCCTCTTACCAGACACAATATTGAAGGAATTGAAAAAAGTGCTTCCTGGTAAAACCACCATTTAATTTAGACCAGCGTGAGTCTGATTCCACTTTGCTAGGAACGCCAGAAAGGGCAAATCAGACAGGAGTCTGTCACTATTGATTAGGGTTTAGCCCAGGAGGTGATACAGTCAACAGTGACTTTGACGAACATTGAATGAAGGGTGACATTGGTAACATTATAGCAGCCCCTTATCATAAACTCATTGACCATTTACCACCTTACCCTAGTAAGGGAGCATGCCATTTCACCTACTAGCACACAGGTGAATCTACCAATTCTCAGGGCTAGAGCCAGCAGGCTATCTCCTTGATAAGTATTGGAAAAACAGCTATTGTGGCAGAGAGGAGAAAGATTTTCTTTATGAGGACAGAGCTGAAAGTGGTAGGAATGGCCGGCAAATAATGAATCCAGATACTGATGGTCATTTATTTGGACACCATTTCTACTTATGTATAGACATATACATCTCTCGACAAGGTGCAGCAAAATCTCTATAAGGTATTCAACCCAAGTATTTTTGGTAAAGCCCGCCGAGGCAGATTGCGCACTTACAGCACTCCTCAACATAAATCCTTCTGGCCAGCTTTGCATACCCAGTGAGGAGTGCATTCTCCAGGCTTAAGCAGTATCTCCTTCGACTCCAAAATGATGGCCCATTCATGGGCAGCTTGCAGTGGCCATTCTCACCTCAGTAATGTTAGATCAATTTCCATTAAACCTTCCTTCCCCAAGAAAGCAGGGTGGCCGACTTGCCCTCTTTCTTTGCAATTTAAGCATGATTATGTTAGACATTTGGGTTTTTACAAACAATCCAGGTTTATAAACAAGAATTTTAAACCTCTTGTTCAATTGATTCCTCCCTATTCTATGGTTTTATCTCCCTTAGGGAGGGAATTGATGACAGAGGGAATTTATGAAATTTGCCAAAGGAATACTAAAGAAGGATACTCAGCAATTTGTTTTTGGTTCTAAAATGAGATGAGGGGTTTGTACTTTACAAGTATTTCAAAATGGAAGATGTTCATTGCTTGAGGGATGCCCCTTAAATAGGGGATTGGTTGGCAAAGGTAAAGTTGAAGAGCTCTTATCTGTCAGTCCTGATGCACCAGTCCCACAGTCAGTTTCTACAGTTTCTTTGGAAGAGGTTGTTCTCAGCTCCTTGGTGTTCCACCAAACTGATGATGACATTATTGAGATCTCACACAATAAGGCTGGTGATACTTGGATGATATATTGCTGAAGCCTTGCACCAGGGAGCAGTTGAACAAGTAGATACTATAGGTAATATCCCTTCTTCAGAGATTAGTTTTTGTAATAAATGAGGAGGCGTCTGTTGGATTGGGTGATCTCCCATATGGAAGGCATTGAATGGAAAATCAATTTATGTCTGACCCCTAAACATCACAATAAAATCTGACTGCAGCAAACTAGGCAGGCCAGGTGTGGGGTGTTGGGGTGTATGGGAAGCAGGATGAAGAGATGTAACACCATTAGGCAAGTGATCTACTGAAGGGACTTAATATAATATAAACTACTTGGAGCATACTGCAGTTTTCCTTATTGCAAAATGCTTAGCTCAGGATCAGGTAAATTGCTATATTATTCTTTTGATGGATAATGAGTCACAGGTGAGGTAGAGGAACAAATCGGAAGTGTTTAAGATCCAAGGGTATAGCAGACTTGACCAATGATTGTTCATATGTTTGTCTAGAAAGGGGAATTATGGTTGAGGTGGAATATTACCCAGGACTATCCAACTCAGTAGTGGATTGGGGATGCAGATTCCTACAGGACAGAAGTGATCTGGTCCATGGATTCAGTGGTATTTTAGAAGTGCTTTGTCTATACAGCCCATTTCAGGTGGATCTGTTTGCTTCCTGATTACACCACTTGTTTCCCAGGTTTTTCTGTTGTAGACGGGATTAAGAAGCAGTGACAGTGGATGCTTCCCTTCAGGAGTAGCATTCCTTTAAGGGTTATGCCTTCCATGCCAATGCAGTGATTGTGAAGACACTGCTGCATGTCAAGAAAGATTTAGCCTGCCTCGGTCTGGTGACTACTTTTTGGCTAGCTGAAGTATAGAGACCTAAACTACCACAGCTCTCTATAGATTTTCCCTGTGTTCTTTCATTGTTTCCTATGTTACTCCAGCACCCTCAGAGTTGTCTTCATGAGTTCGTAGTATGAGGTTTTGGGGATTTCCTGTCCTGTCCTGAGGCTTTAACAAAAGGCAGTGTCTATCATCAGGGAATCTTGGTTTCCTTACACTCAATCCCATTATCACATAAGCCTGGGCTACCTGGGTTATCTCCGGGGTAGAACAGAAGATTGATATAATATCTTCCTCTCTGGTAGATGTAGTAAGTTTTTTGGTCTCTGGAAAGGCCTATACAGCTAATCCTTATCGGTCGGCATTTGCTATAGGTGACATTTTGGACAACATTAAACCAGGGAGAAAACACTTTCTTATTTGCAGAGCCTCTACAAAGACATATTCTGCTTTGTGGGGTGTTAATGAGGTGCTGGACTTGCTCTTATCCTGATATGATAACGAGTTTCTTTTTTTGAAACAGTTATCAATGAAATTGGTTGTTACTTTGTTTAAGCATGTTTTGAAGACTGTTGGATGTGAGAACATTAGATGTGGATAATAGTTTTTTTTCTCTACAGGGCATGACTTTCTACATTACAAGATGTATAACGATGTTGTCCTCTTTCTATTTTTACCCCTGGTTGTCCAGTGTGAAAAAAAATGTGTGTGGCTAGATGCCTTCATTGCTTTGAATCCTAACCTTCTGCTTTGTGCCCCCTCATGCTTCACAGCTTTTGATTTAACTTAAAATCCTTTTAACCCAGTATCTACTTCCACCCTGGCCAGATGAGTTAGATGGGTAATAAATGAAGCTGGCAATGATGTATTCTTTTTCGTACACCAAACTGTAAGTAGGACTTTGGTGTTTAAAGCTGATATTTGTCACAGACATCAGAAGGACATTCTTAAAGTGTCAGATTGGCCTGTAGAGCCTACTTTTAAAACCTATTATTAGATACTGTTAGAACATGTGCTTTGTAGTGTAATTGCAAAGCTTTCAATTTGTCATAATCGTACATTAGGCATTGCAATTGAATGGAAAAACTCCCCCCAGTGCGACAGGAGATTAAGATTCTATTAAAGCCAAAGATTATCTGTCCTTGTCACTTTCTTAACCTGTTTTCTTTTAATTTCTCAGGCTATTGTTACAGACACTTGCATCTCCAAGGGAGGATGTTTTCTTCTCAAGCTTTGTGGATTTCAGTGACGTTCTGCTTGCATCCAAGGGTCTGCTTTGCATCAGTTTGAGAAACTAGAGTTAATGCAGTTTTTATCATTCTTTAAAAACTATTTTGTATCCATAATCAATGCAATGAAGGGGAAGTTTGCTGCCCTACTGATATACTTATATTCTTAGCCATATGCTGGTTGGTGGTTGCGTTGTGAGAGCATTACACTACTGATGTGGGTTAGTATCTTGAGCAAGCAGATTCCTAAAACACTCATGAGGGTGTACATTTTAGGTACAGAATAGCTTTTTGGTTCCATATATTTATAATTTGCATACTTTCACAAAGAAACAAAGACACTGGAAGAAACAAATGTGAACATGTACACTATAAGAATTAGGCAACTTAATCTTGGTTTTCTGCAGGTCATATGCATCAAATACAGAAATATACAATTTCTCTTTTTTTTGCATTTCTGGTTCAATATTGATGAAAGTAATACACTATTTTACTTAGTTCAGGTTCAGATAGTGCTTAATTTAGCAGTTTTGCTAATTTTAAGTGTTGTAAATGAGGAGTAGTGTTACCGGTTAAAACTAATTACAACCATCAAAACACCACTGAAGAGAATAATTGTTTTGTCGGTAGAAATTGGAAAACACATGGATTTTCCTGCACTTTTGCTGTTTGGCACTGCTTAATGTCAAATCATATAGTTGCAGCCCCTATCTCCAAGCACATTTATGTTATGGATGCTCCTGCCATGGCCCACTATGACTATGCTACCGCACTTAATATGCCCTGGTGGCCATCTGCAAGATCCATGGTTCGCTGGGACCTACTTTCAATACCGGGTTGGGAGTATGGCGCACATCATATGGCTTCTGCTCATTGTTCACTGAATGTTGCTGTGTAGTTGAACTCTGAGCAGTTTCTTGATCTAGGCTACCTCCATGATTCCATAGTGCTTATTTGATAGCAGGACAGAGCTTTGCTTTTTGAAAGCTTAGGTGTCAAGATTGCGGCAACAAAGATCACTGTGAATATGCTTGACTTCAGAATCAATGTCCTCCCATAAAGCACTGCACCAAACACTCTTGCTCATTGGTTTACATTGCGATTGTCTGAAAAGCATGGCTTTCGGAGTTGCATTCCTTCATACCGAAGGCTTCAGGGGTGTATTCTGAGCATGTTCGGTGCCCATGTACTATGGAAAGAGGTTCATGGGCTGGTTTAAGTGAAATTGTGCTGCTCTTAGTGCATACATTAATTCAGAAAATGTGTATAAGCTGTAGACGATACTGCATGAAACACAAAGAGGCAACCATTGCTCAGTTGTTTGTAGTATTTGTTGCAGACGGTGCAGAATCAGCAAAACAAGCAATGACAAAACCAGTAGATCTCATGATTTGGTTGTGCCAATGCAGTTATCTTGGCTTTGCCAATGCTTTTGTTATTATTGGAAAAATTGATGTTGATGTGCACCATGATACGTTCATATATGAGAGCAAAATCACTTCACTATTATCAAATCCACTCGTCATGAACTTTCTGTCAACCCTGACTCAAAAGTTACTGACTGACAGGTCACAGTTGGGGCAGCACGTAGCCAGCAGACAAAGGTGAGAACAGGAAACTCAGGTCAGTCCTACAAATAGGCGCAGCGACTCCGCAAAGGTCCGAGAAGAATGGCCCCAGTAAAGCACACATAGCCAGAGGGGTACACACATTTCCAAACACCATAAGGTCAGATGCCACATGTAGTTAGGAACACTCAACAAATCAGAACACAGCACACAAAGTACATGTAGCGATCGCACGCTCCTCAGGCCGGACATCTGGACACATTATCTATTGGCCTTCATTGTGTCCACGCAAGGTTGAGGCCGCATTTGTTATCAGGACCTTATTTATGACTCCAGGACAACAGTTTACATTCTTTACCCTAAAAAGGAATGTTAACATTGTTTTATGGTGCTCAGAGAAATGTATAAAACACCACTTAAAATCGTTGTGCTTTGAGACAGTCCTCAGACCCCGATTCTGTAACTGTTCTCCCGGTCTTAATGTTTAATTAAAAAAACTGTTCCTTTTTTGCCATATGCCTTTTTTTTCGTTTCTTCAAGGTAAATTCCTATTCAAACAACATTTTGGTGAGCCAGCCAGGAAACTGATTGATACCTCAGACCTGACTGCAACAGAAGGAAGGGGGCACATTTGCGCAACAAGGAAAGGTGAGCCAACGCCGCTATTGATTGGAAGTTCTGCTGAATCTGCAGGCGGAGGTCCTTCCTGAAGTGACCATCAGAGGGTAAGAGACAACATCAGAGCCTTAGTCCAGCATCTGACGTATGACAAACTAGGAAGCAAAGTACAAATTTAACCTGAGCACCTTGCCACTGACAGAGGTCTAGCATGCTACCTCTTTTATGTGTCCAAACTCAGTAGCTGAAAAGAAGCCTTGGAGGCGTTCCTGCAGAAGTCACCTTTTTTTGATAGTCAGCACACTAGGAAAGGTGAATGTTGTTTGCTTGGACCACTGGGCATGACACAGATGGTATGCTTGTCCCCTGGGTGTGATAGAAGTTTGAGGCTTCGTTGGTTGGACCACTGGGCATGACATAGATGATACGCTTGTCACCTGGGTGTGATACAGGGTTGAGGTTTGTCACTTGGACTGCTGGGCATGACACAGATGGTGCACATGTCTCCTGGGTGTGATACAGGGTTGATCCCTTATAGCTTGGACCACTGGCCATGACACCAATGTTATGCCTGACCCCTGGGTGTGACATAGGGTGTGTTTTTTTTTGTGACGCTTGAACCGCAGGGCATGACACAGATGGCACGCTTGTTCTCTGGTGTGATACAGGGATTGAAGCTTCACCGCTTGGACCATTGGGTGTGACACAGACGTACACATAGGCTCTGGGTGTGATATAGGGCCTGCAACTCAATCTTATGTCTTAGTCTAAAAGTGTTTCTCAGTGCTATAAGTTTCTTAACACTGTAATTATCTGAAAGAAGCGAGAGGTCATGTTCACTTTGACCGCTGGGCGTGACACAGATGGTACACATGACGTCTGGGTGTGATAAATTGTGTGATTCAGATGTGAGGGAAACGATTTGGATCTGGGAGACTAGGTGTAGCTTGTGTTTGGCCAAGTAGGGCCTATGCTTGTCCAGTTATTCCTTTTTCTCTGCCTAAATTATTATTATCTTTGTCCTGAAGCCGATATTAACCGACTATCAGGCTCACATAGTCCCATATACCTCACAGAGCTTCCCCTGGTCACAGGATAGATGCGCTAGGAGCGGGATAAGGTATTTTTGACAAAGTCACAATTTTTTCTCTGTCAGTTTTTTTCTGTTTTTGAAAGTTGATGAAACTTGATGTATCTTTGATATTGTGGTGCTGATAAATTAATGCAACTGCATTTTGTCTTGAATGTTGTGTTTCTCAATGACTCATTTGCTGTCTGAAGATGTTGCTATTTTTTAAAATCACTATTTAATGCCAAAGTAAAGTTTGCAATTTGATGCCAAATTCCATGATGTTTGAACTAACTGTTAGAAATTATTTAGGTGTTGCGGCAGAGTCAGGTGCCATGGACGCGGGTGACTCACGCTGTAGCAGGACTTCAGAGGTGCTGCAGTGGTGTCTGGCCTGTGTCGTAGGTCACGGTCTTTGCATTCAGCGGGTACCACAACTCCTGTGCAGGCAACGGTGTGTGGTCAGAGACCGGCACCAGTTTCAGAGACAATCTAGAAGTCGATGCAGTAGTTTCTTCCTTGTTGCACCAGAACTCACTCCCAAGGGCCCAGTAAATCAATTTGGCACCACTTGGCAAGTCAGGACTCTTAGCAAGAGAGCTCAGGTTCTGCCAGGTAAAGACTTCGATGTTCCTGAGAGTTCTTAACAGGAGGCAAGCTCTGTCCAAGCCCTTAGAAAACCTTTGGAAGCAGGATGTAGAACGCCAAGTCCAGTCCTTGCACTCCCAGGGCAGAAACAGCAAGCAGCAGGTCAGCACAACAAACCAACATGCAGAGTGGCAGTCCCTCCAACTGCATCCAGCTCCTCTTTCTGGCAGAATATCCTCAGTCCAGAAGTATTCTAACTATGTGGTGTAGGAGGTCCAGTGCTTATAGCCATTTCTCTCTTTGAAGTAAGCAAACTTCAAAGAGAATTCTTTGTAGTGCAGAAGACCCTGCTTTTCCCTACCCTTGCCCCAGACACACTCCAGGGGGCTGGAGACTGCTTTGTGCAAGGACAGGTACAGCCCTATTCAGGTGCAAGTATCAGCTCTTCCCACCACTCTAGCTTAGGAAGACCCATCTGCCTGGTGATGGACCATCATGATACACAGGGGCCATGGGGCCATTAGGATATGCAGGGCACACCTCAGCTCTCTTTGTGTGAGTGTCTAGAGTGAATGCAAAAACAGCCCAACTTTCATCTAAATGAAGATGTGTATTTAGCAGACAGGCAGAGGCACAGCATTTCTAAGCAAGAAATTGCCCACTTTCTAAAAGTGACATTTTCAGACTTACAATTGAAAAACCAACCTCACCAAAATATGTATTTTTAAATTGTGAGTTCAGAGACCTCAGACTCTATATCTCTAACTGCTCCCAATGGGAAACTACACTTAAGAGTTAGTTAAAGGTAATTCCCATGTAACACTATGGGAGAGACAGTCCTTGCAATAGTGAAAAAAACAGATTTAGCAGTAGTTCACTATCAGGACATGTGGAGCACACCAGGACATGTCCTACTTTTTACGTACACTGCACCCTGCCCATGGGGCTGCCCGGGGCCTACTTTGGGGTGACTTGCATGCAGTAAAAGGGAACATTTGGGTCAGGCAAGCAGGTGCACTGGCCAGGTCGAAATTGCAGTTTAACACTGCTCACACAGATACTACAATGGCAGGCCTGAGACATATTTGCAGGGATAGACATGTGGGTGGCACAATCAGTGCTGCAGGTCCACCAGTAGCCTTTGATTTACAGGCCCTTGGCACACCTGGTGCACTGTACTAGAGACTTACTAGTAAATCAAGTAGGCCAATCATGGTCAGAGGCAAAATGTTTTTGGGATAACCCTGCAAAAAGGGCCATTTCTAACACTAATGACAGCACTTTCTTCCAGGTTGTGACCCTTCATATGCATAGCTATTTGTATTTGTGAAATGTTTATGTTGATGCATCTGTAAATAACTAAATAAATGTAAGTAGTTAAAATTAACAATCCCTTTGTATATATTTCCCCACTACCAGAATATAATTAACAATCCCTGTTTATATATTTCCCTGGTACCAGAGTAAACATAAGATTCCCTAAAGGGAGAAAAGCTATATGTATATAACTTAACATTCCCTAAAAATAGAAAAAATAGAAGTGTATCTGTCCTTAAACAAACTGCCCAATTTATCATGGAGTAGCCACTAAACACATGCAAACCAGGTTCCCCACACAGGCTAAAGAATTTAACATGTTATCCCATGAATGGCAAACACACACAAAGGCACATGCGTTTCCCTGGCCAAAGGAGGAAACCTTTGACACTAACATAATCAAACACATGAGGACACACATACGGACCAAGTACGTAGGGCAAAAGAAGGACAGAAGGAAAGCACTAAAATTTTGAACCATCTTCGAGGAGGCCCAGACCGATAAACCTAACCCACAGTCAGCAAGCAAAACATCTGCAACTACCCATCCACATGCAGTAATGGAGGGGCTCTCCCTGATGCCTGCCATCCCTGCATTAGGTTACACCAATCCACTGGTCAAGGGAGCCGTAGGGTCCCCTACTGAACAAAGAAATATTAGGTCCAGGCATGACGGTCTAACAAGCCAGAAGGCCCAGGAAATCCCAGCTCCATCCCAGTCCAGCGCTAGAGCTCCCCAGAGTTCGACACCCCCTGTCCGTCACGTTTAGCCCATTGACCCTCAGCAGCACAGAGAACAGGCACACCCATTGGTTCCAGTGAACACACTCAAGAGACAGTGAGATTCATAGCGGTTCTGAACAGTGACAGAACTAGTGGGGGTGAGAAAGGGGTCCTGGTCTTCTGGGATCTCCTATGACGAGGAGGGAGCCACAGGGTTTGCACATAACACAAAGAAAAATAACAGTACAGCAGAAGCACAATGTGGAGCAACAGACCAAACAGTGAAAATAGAACAACACGTGACAACTACCATAAAACACATCAACAACACAATGCAAAAATGCAGCACAAAAATACAAAAGGCTAGGACATGTACAAATAGTCTGAGCACGCAGTACTGCCTTCACAAATCTCCTTACCTTATATGGCCATTGAAGTTCTGACTGCCAAGCACGTGTATCGGGGCCAAGAAACATTTTTGTGTGATATGTTTCCTGCTTTCTCTCTGTCACTTCAACCTTCTAAACCTGAAATTATGGTTGGTAGATTATCTCTAATGGCAACTCATAAATAAATCTGGTATAATGCTACCAGGGATTGACTGAGGTCTGCAATTCTTTCTTTCTTTCCTTCTTTCTTTCTTCCTTTCTTTCTTTCTTTGTTTTTTTTCTCCCCTTCTTTACCAAAGGCAAGAGGCAGGCAGCCAAACTCAGACTGGTTGGCTTTTTTCAGGCTGTTGGCCAACATCTTTTTTTTTAAAGTTTACTTAAACTATGTGTATAACATTGTTACCTATCTGTGTTTTTGTCATATGTTTTTTCACCCACTCCAGCAAGCATAAAGGGGCAATGTGTCAGTCCAATTTACCCGTTGGCTGACCTCACTATGATTTACAGCTTGCTGCCCTTTTAAAAGGAGCACATCAACACACAAAGGGGTTCCCTGCAGTGCCAGGGAGTACTATGAAAATGTGTGTTTTTTTTAGACAAAGACAACACTTTTGCCTTTACCCAGTGTTTTTGTTTAGATTGATGAGAGCCCGGCAGCATCCTGAACAATAATGTTTTGCAAAAACCATGACAAAACAAAACAAGAATTAACAAGACGCTGGTGGCCAACAGCAGACCTATTGGCTTTGCCAGTTCTTGTTTTTATGAATGTGGCAAACATAGCAGAAAATAAAGAAGATTCATTGCAGATTATTCAATTTCTGTGTCACAACATGTATATGGAACTCTAGCTAGCTGGGATTAAAAATGGCACTGCACTACTTTTGCCAACCGGCAGGTTCAGAAAAGACACATGGACCTTTTTGTTTAACTATAACATACACTACGGGCCTAGAGTCCATGGTTCTCAATTTATCAACGCTAAAAGATTGTAGGCCGAGTCGCTCCCAGAGAGTTGGCCCTTACGACGAACCACAAAAGTGCATTAGCCATTGAATTATGCTGTTGGGATTAAAAACTATAATTAACAGGATTAGGTTCTAGTATACTAACTCATTAAGCGATTATACTGGGATTTGAGCCATTTCCTAGCAGCTGAATCGCTGCAGTAATGGCATCAATTCACTGACCAACTTCAAGGTAGCTGCTGAGCCCGTGTAGTGATGACACGAGGAAATATGGCAAATGCCAGCCCTGAACTGCAAATAGCCAGTTTCAAATTACTTTCAACGGCTTCGCATTTCTAATTTCCGACTGCCAGCAGCAACTTCAGTTGTATGAGAATCAACATTCGAAACAAGTATGCTGCCTTCTTTACCTGCCCCACTTTTTGCAAAATACATTTTTGTGTATAACCGCCTGTATGTCTCACTTATTTGTGTTTCTTTCCCTTAAAACATTTATTTAATCACCAGTATAAAATTTTCTTAAGTCTCCAATCACACATTTTGGAACATTCGTCAGCATGCAGAGCTTAAGGTGTCCATCTCACTTCACACAATGGTGCAGGGCATCGCCTAACTCTCTAAATCACTAAGCATTGTTTACAGAACACCGCAGGCATGCAACATTGAAACAATAGGCAGCTATGTGTTTCTTTTTATGGCCATGGAGACATCAGGTCTATCTTTTCAAAGTTAATTTTGTGGAAATTGGGTTGAGTAGAGATAGGGGTGTAAAAATAAAACTGACAAAACTGACCTGCGAGGGACGGGGTAGCAATGGAGGTGGTGGGCACAAGGGGAGTGCATTCAGCAAACAAACGTGCTTTTAAAGATTTTCTGGATGGAAGTGTTGCAGATAATAAGGAGAAAGTTGATTTGCCTGTGCCTTTGTTGAATTCTTACACAAACCGGTCCCCAATTCGATAGCGCAGTGCCCACCTCCCTCTACAAACGATTTTTCTTCATACACTGGTTTGTAATTTTAGTTCCTTTTTATGTGTTCATGAAAATGAACACTGTCAATCTATTTTATAGGCATGCTTGTTGGGTTCTTTTCTGAAAGTAGAATTAGCTTCCTCTGGGTTTTCTTGCATTATTGTTAGGAGGAGCAAGGGTGTTGATGTCATTGTGCTGAGTAGCAAGAAGACATAGGCTTGAAAACAAACACATGCACTCTCATGGAGTGCTTAGGCAAAAAGAAACAGGCATTTGCAATGAAATGGGTCTCAGATTTGCTCTGTTTAGAGCTATGAGCGTTGTAAAGTCCTAACCGGACTTTTATTGCCGCTGAAAATGAAAATGAAAGGTAATACATTTTTTCATAAGTGAGCTGACGGCCACCATGAGCGTGAAAGAGACACACAAAAAGAAACAGAACTTGCTCGCAGTCAAACGTATTAGCAAAAGTGCAATTATCCATGTAGCGGGGTCGATGTTGTGCAAAGCGCTCAACTACTGCCCAGCAAGATAGCGCTGCATAGCAAATAAAAATAAAAATTAGTCCAGAAACCATGCTGAAAACAGGGAGCCTCGTATGCTTTCAGTAGTTGGCCGGTGCACTCAAGGAGGGATAAACATAAAAAAAGTGATGACATATGCATGCCTTTCACAAATGAAATCAAGCGAATTTTAAAAGGCACGGCCGTGAGCCAATAAAACTGATAGGAAAGCGGTGGTTGTGGTTAAAAGCCCACAAAGAGATTACAGCAGGCTAGAGCACTTGTGCACTCAACCCTGAAAAAGTAGTTTGCTAGGAGTGAGCAGTGAAAGTACACAAGTGAAAAGACTGTGGTCCAGGAGAGGGGCAAGCACAAGATGAATAAGGCAGGCCATTGAATAAGAAGCGATCAAATGAAAGTGACAATAAACCAACCAAAAGTAAGCAATGGCTGGACTTCGTGCCCACTGCAAGATCTTGATAAGTTGACAATAAGTCTTGTGATCTCTGCTAAACTCGTAGACTAGTTCAGAATCTGACATAATTATAGCCCCTGGATCACCAAGTTCATCATTCATCTTGGCACCCAAACAAGACTTGGCACTTATCACCTGTATAAAACACTGACTATATTTTATGGAAACAGATAAAGCTACACTCCAATTTTCTCCCCAAGGAGGAAAATACAATGTGGCAGTGCACACTGCACAGAATGCAAAGGTAAAGTATCTTGTGCAATTGCACCATCGAATATGCCTGGCAGGAACATAGTCCCTGCACTGCATTAAAAAACACAAAAACCTATCCAAATGCTTGGTAAACATCAATGGTTAGAAGTCGTGGCTGGCCTTCAAATAAGTACCAAGGCACAGCACAACATTGTAAAATAAACATCATTTGCTCATGCAAACGACCCAAAGCATTCTGCATGTGATGAGGCTTCTTTACAACGTTAGCTATATGTGTCATTGGTATTGAGTTGGTGCCACCATAGTGCTCTGCTGTATGAGGAAGCAGCCCACAGTATGTATATTAATTTCCTAGCAAACTTATTTCCTATTAGAGCATGACAATATATTAGCCTAGTCATTTCTTGGTATCTCAAGGCAAAGAACAGGACAGTGTTTTACTCGTTTTCAATAACTGAGCACCGAAGACCCGCTATACATATCTTGTGTCCTAAGTAGAAAATCTTCATTCAGCATATTGTTTCCAGTTGTCTGAAGTAGACAGGAACGATAAGATATGTTAAATGTCCACAAATAACCTTTTATCTGCTACAATCAAGTCCTAATGGGATGAAAACATATTTCCTTTCACAGATAACATTGACACGGTGTGGAATTGGACATCTAAAAACAGGGATGTGAGTACTGGGAAATTAGACAGGCAGGGAATTGGGATAAATAATAAAATGTTATTTGAAAGAGAAAATTCGATGAAAGGTACACGCAAGGGAGTAAGGAACAGAAAATAATGCATTAATAATTGACAATAGGAATTAAAGAGGGAAGAAAATAAATAAAAGAGCATTTCTTTATAAACACTGGAAAACACCATCCTTGTGATTTTGTACAGGACCAAAAAGAATAAACACTGATAACCACAGGTTTTTACAGTATTTGAAAACATCAGAAACTATTAAAAAAACCACTGGAAAGCACAACAAATACAACCTGAAAATAAGAAAGCCTAATGAGTGTTACCATCACCCAAATAGAAGCTTGAAAGTCTGAGTTTCTCTTGCTCAGTTCCAGCTCATGATGCACAGAGCAGACCAGGTGTCAGCATCAGATGCTTTAGCCATTAGGCTAGCTTACCAAAGCACTACAGTTACATAACTCTTTCCCCTCCACTCTAGGAATTTCAGTATAGCCTGTCATGTGGCGCCGGCAGCTTGAAATCTCTACATCTTACAAGGCTAAAAGGTTCTGCAGATCACATTCCGTGCAAGTGTTCATCCAGAACAGAAAAGCATCAAGCCACCTGAGAACATCCATACTCATAGCTGTCAATCATTCAATCAATCACTTGTAAAGCGCGAATTATCACCCGTGTTGTCTTAAGGCGCTGTTGCGGGCATGCTGCTTACTTGAAAAGCCAGGTTTTAAGATTAGTCCTGAACTGCCTGAGTAGGAGCGTGTTTCATGTCCGGGCTGCGAGATAAGAGGATTTGCCTCCAGCTGTGCTCTTCCTAATTCTGGGGATGTCGGCGAGGTCGAGTTGGGAGGCTCGGAGCTGGCCGGTGGGGGTGTAAAAGGTCAGGCAGTGTTTAAGGTAGGCTGGTCTTATGTTATGCAGTGCCTTGCAAGTGTGCATCAGTAACTTGTAGGGGATGTGTTTGTCAACCGGGAGCCAGTACAGGTCTCTTAGGTGGGCGAAGATGTGGCTGTGATGGGGGATGTTCAGGATGAGTCTGGCTGCTGCGTACTGGATTCTTGGTAGTCTTGTTTGGAGCTTCTTTATGATGCTGACATAGAGTGTGATGCCGTAGTCTAGTTTGCTGCTGACAAGCACGTGGATGGCGTCTTTCTTGTCTCGGTGGTGATCCACATGAAAATCTACAGAAGTAGGCACAGGGTGTGGAAGCAAGAGAGTGAGATGACGTTGACTTGGTGGGTCATGGAGAGGGTGGAGTCAAGGATGATGCCGAGCTTGCGTGCGTGGTCGGTGGAGGCGTTTCCTAGAGCAATTGGCCACCAGGAGCCATCTCAGGCAGAAAGGGTGGAGCAAATTACGGTTATCTCTGTCTTGTCTGAATTGAGTTTGAGGCAGCTGTTTTCATCCAGGCGACGGCTGCTCTCATTCCGTCATGGAAATTTCTCTTGGCTGTTGAGGTCAAGGAGAGGATCAGTTGGGTATCGTTGGCATAGGATGTGATGTTTAGGTTGTGCTGTCTCAAGATTTTAGCGAGCAGGGCCATGTAGATGTTGAAGAGGGCCAGGATTAGTGCGGATCCCTGGGGTACTCCAAAGAATGTTTCTTTGGGTGCTGAGGTGAATGGCGGTAGCCTGACACTCTGGGTTCTTCCTGTAAGGAAGGATCGAATCAATTCCAGTGCTTTACCACGGATGCCAGAGTCATGGAGTCTGGTGCAGACAGTAGAGTGTGAGACTGTGTCGAACATGGCTGCGAGGTCGAGGAGGATGAGTGCGGCCATGTCTAAGTGGCCCAGTACGGCATAGATGTCATCAGTGGCTGTGAGGAGGGCTGTTTCAGTGCTGTGGTTGCTTCTGAATCCGGACTGGGAGGGATCTAGGACCTGCTTTGCTTCGAGGAACTCTGTGAGTTGCATGTTGACGGCTTTTTCAGTTACCTTGGCTGGGAAGGGGAGCAGAGAGATGCGTCTGTAATTCTTCAAATTCCTTGGGTCAGCAGAGGGTTTCTTCAGGAGTGGGTTGATCTTTGCATACTTTCAGTCAAATGGTTAGGTGGCAGTTTTGATAGAGAGGTTTATAGTCCGGCAGACTCTGGTGTGTGATGACAGTGCTGGCCAGGTTGAAAATGTGATGTGGGCACGGGTCTGAGGGTACCCCTGAGTGTATGGAATTCATGAGTTTCTGGGTGTCCTCTGTGGAGACAGGGGCCCAATGGTTCAGGGTCTGGTGTGGCGTGGGGTCTGTGGTGGTGCTGGGGGCAGGCTTTGGTTCTTGAATCTTTCATATATGTCCAGGACTTTTCAGTGAAAAAAGGTTTTATTTTAATTTACCATTCTAACATTGCAATCTGCCATTTTAGGACAGAAAATTAAAAATGGACACCATGTGTCTCGACATATGCACAGGCTGCCATGTATCACTTCATGACGGAAATGCTCTTATTTGTCGACCCTTTAAAGGTTTTCTGGTCATGAGTTTGCATGCATCTTTTAATTAGCATGGAAAAGTGGGTAAGTATTTGGGCTACTCACCTCAAAGAATAAGGCTGCCACCTGCTAGAGTTCAAACCAAAAAAAATAAAAACCTGCACTCAACGCCTTGTAACTTGACACAGAGCAGTCAGTCTTAAATCAAAGGCAATGTATAAAGTATTTAAGCAGTGCATAAACAGTACATAATGTCTCACAAAACAATATAAATCCACAACAAATTTAAAACTAAAATGTTATGAGTCACCTAAGATCAAAATTACAAAAATTAATTATCAGGAACCAAGGATATACATTTTTAAAGACTTAAACTGAAAAAGCTCCAAGTAAAAGAAAGCACCCAATGTATGGTCATGGTAGGCTGGAACCAAGGAGAAAGTCTGTAAGTCCAAAAGCTCAAATAAGTCCCACTTCAGAAAGGTACTCTCGACCTGATTTAGAATGCAGAGAATGGACTTTATTCCATTAGGAAGACAGAGTAAAATACGCTATTGCCCTGATGGAGTATCCATCCAACACATTTAAAGACATCAACCAGTTCTGGGGACATCTCCAACACAATGGTTCCTGTCCATATGTTAAAAGTTTGATGGACAGCTCCATTAAACATCACGGTCACCCACCAAATTGTTCGCTTAATTTTGTTTGTTCAAAACCAAAACTCCAAAGCATTATTTTATTTTTGAAAAAAACTAAAACTGATGACCCCCACACCATGGGAGCTGTCTCATGGGACAAAGAAACCATGGAAGTTGTCTTCCATGGTGTAGGGTCATTTAAAAGTTTTCTCTGTCCAGCCAGGTTTTTCACAGCTGTAAAGGAAAGTGAAAACCGGTCTTTTGACTAGCCACTCTAAATTGAGTGGGCTGTCACATGGCCACAACTCTGTTACTTTTTGAGAAGGAGAATCCTTCACACGTGGATGCTGCTGAAGCTGTAGACACCACTGTGGAACCAAAGGCAGTAGAGTATAGGTGAAGCAGGTTGGTCCAGCTGAAGCTCTGGAGATAACGTTTTCACAGGTTTCCATATCTTTTTCTGCTGGCCAACCAACCACATGAGTATATTTCTAAGGCTGCCAGGCCCTTAGGGGAAAGGACATAGAGACCCTCAGGGTATCAAGCAGATACTAGCAACAAAGTCCAGTCCACTTGCCACTGGTCCTCTTCAATTCTTCACAGGAATACCCCCTTTAACTTTTTTATGTTCCTGGAGCCACCCAGCTGGATCAGCCTTATGAACCTTGGAGATCTTTCTGTCCTTGGATTTCAAGTGGATGGGGGTTGTAACTCTTCTGGCCACAGGGTCACAGATGCCAAATGCAACAGGTTCAGTCCATCTCATACCCATTTTCAAGTCTAGCAAGTAGGGGAAAGGACATGGAGACCCTAAGGGTGTCAAGCAGAGACTAGTAACAAAGTCCAGTCCCAGTCCAGTCACCAGTGGCCCACTTTGATTCTTCACGGGCATGCCCCCTTCAACTTTTTTATGTTCCTGGAGTCGCTCAGAGGATCAGTTGGATGAACCTTGGAAATCTTTCTGTCCTTGGATTTCAAGTGGATCGGGGTTCTAACTCCTCTGGTCACATGTCACAAATGCCAAATGCAGCAGGTTCAGTCAATTTGGTATCCTTTCATGAGTCCATCAGTATTCTGAGGAAGGCTGATTGAGGGCCCAGCTTTGTACAGTTCACCAGTCTGTGAATGGGGGTGTCCTTAAGACATTCCTAGTCCCTCTCTGACCAATGGAGTAAATGTGCCTTGGCCTACCTACTTGTTTCCCTTACTGCAAACAGGCCAAAAGGCAATAGTCCAGTGCAAATCCAAGATGGTCTTCAGCCACACTAAATTTGGGTTCTGGGAGCAGGGGTGTGTCAGGAATGCACAATAGAAAATGCAAGTGTCCTCCCACATCTAACACTAAAATCCATTTTGAAGCAGGTCCTGGACTCACAGCATAAAGTAAGACTGAAGTCTTGTAAGACAAAGCAGGGTCCTTCAGTAACCAGACAGGGGATACACAACACTTAGAGATGTGTGTCTGTTTGATCTCTTTCAAAAGCGGAAAATATTTACATGTTTCACAGACAACTTCTCATGCAGGGTTTGAAACTGTTGTGCCAACAGGAGGAGCAGCATCCCCCATTCTGAATATTCTGCTGAGCTCAGATGGGCCATCCCTGCCCATTCAAGTTGACTTTTCAATCAAAGTACTCTATTTTGCAGCTCTAGAAATTAATTTCTCACTACATTGCAGGCAGGGCAGGAATATCCAGCAGCTGCATGCTAGGGCTAACCAACCTACAGAGACTTGGGCAAGTAAATCTAACTTTTCTGAAAGTTATATTTCCTAACTAGTTAGAAAAATCTGACCAATCCCAACAATAAATTGTATTTTTCTGTAGCTGTTTCAAATTGGATAATGCAGAAATTGTGATTTAATCTGTAGTAATCAGTATTTCTTATGAGGAAACCTAAACCCAATGCAGTGAAAGTACCTTTTGATTAAATTAATTGGATTTTTCTGTAGCTGTTTCAAATTGGATAATGCAGAAATTGTGATTTAATCTGTAGTAATCAGTATTTCTTATGAGGAAACCTAAACCCAATGCAGTGAAAGTAGCTTTTGATTAAATTAATTGGATTTTTCTTCAGTTGTTTCAAATTGGATAAAGCAGAAATTGTGATTTAATCTGTAGTAATTAGTATTTCTTACGGGGAAACCTAAACTCAATCCTGCGAAAATAGCTCTTGATGATGGATTCACTGTATTCACATGCCAACATTAATTTAGGCATGCACCATCTCTAGGCAATAAGCACTCTACATTATGGGCAATAATGACATTTTAGATTTCACTTTTTTAGCTCTTAGAAGTGATTTAGGGCCAGATGTAGCAAGCCTTTTGCGCCTCGCAAACTGCGAAAAACGCAGTTTGCGAGGCACAAAAGGCCTTACGCGATGCAGAGTCACATTTTGTGAATCGGTACGGACTCGCAAAATGTGATTCCGACTCGCAAATAGGAAGGGGTGTTCCCTTCCTATTTGCGACCGCATCGCGATGTTGAGTTGCTTTGTGACCGCGAAAGCGGTCGCAAACCAACTCGCAGTTACCATCCACTTGAAGTAGATGGTAACTCATTCGCAAAAGGGAAGGGGTCCCCATGGGACCCCTTCCCCTTTGTGAATGCCACAAAAAAGTATTTTTCAGAGCAGGCAGTGGTCCTATGGACCACTGCCTGCTCTGAAAAAAACGAAACTAAATGGTTTCGGTATGTTTTCTTTTTGCAGCTCGTTTTCCTTTAAGGAAAACGGGCTGCAAAAAAAAAAAAAAAAAAAAATGCTTTATTTAAAAGCAGTCACAGACATGGTGGTCTGCTGTCTCTAGCAGGCCACCATCCCTGTGAGTGCCTAGACTCTCTATGGGGTCGCAAACTGCGACCCACCTCATTAATATTCATGAGGTGGGTCTTTGCGACCCCATAGCGAGTCGCAGAAGGCGTCTGAGACACCTTTCTGCATTTCATTTTGTGAGTTGCAAATTGCGAGTCGCTAGTACTCGCAATTTGCAACTCGCAAAATAAAACCTACCTACATCTGGCCCTTAGTCCTGTAAAAGTTTAATTTAGGTGTGCCTGGAAATATAAAGTTATGAAAACTGTAGAGAACCAGACTTCAGCTGAGGCCACTGTCATGTTTTCAGGATCATAAAGTGGATGGCACAATATAGCTCTTCAGTCCACATGTGGCATTGAATCTTACATAAATCTTACTTATAATGTCCTTATTGTAAAATTAATTATGCCAAATCAACTTTTCAACAAATTATTACTTTGTTTTAGGGGGTCACAGCACATCCACTGGGCAATGGATATGAGTGTCCCAGTGTTAAAGTACAAAATTGCCAGAAGGTGAGACACAATTTTCTTTTTTTTTAAAGTGGAGCTGATAACTTAAAACAAACTCACACTGCAACATTTAGCAGCAAACATTGGCAAAGTGAATAGCTCAGCTTTTTAGAACAGAAACCTAGGCCCTTATTACGAGTGTGGCGGAGGTGCCACGATCGGACCGCCGACACCGCCAGGTTGCCGCCAGTCAAGAGCCTGGTGGTGCTGGCGGTCTTAATCTGCCAGGGCAGCGCTGCAAGCAGCACTGCCCTGGGGATTACGAGTCCCCTCTCCTCGGGCTTGCAAAGGCTGGTGGAGACAGGGTACTAGGGGCACCAGGGGCCTTGATTACAGGCAGTGAAAAGTGTGACGGGTGCTGTCGCACCTGACGCATCGCAACCATTGCCAAGCTGGCGTCAATGTTGTGGCCTGTTTCCTGCTGGCCCAGCAGGAAACTTGCAATAGGGCCATGGGTGGAAAAAAAAAGTGACGGTTTTCCGACCCAAAGAGTTTGGTGGGTGACCTCTGCCACCTGCCAAACTCTTAATAAGGCCCTAGGGGGCCCGAGGTACCTTATTAAGAGTTTGGTGGGTGGCGGAGGCCCTATGGGCCTTATTAAGAGACTCTTTGGGTCAGAAAACCGCCACTGGAGTTTTCCGCCCGCTGGCCCTATTGCGAGTTTCCCACTGGGCCAGCAGACGGAAACAGCATTTCCACCTGCTGGACCTGCTGCAAACAGGCCACAACACTGTTACTCAGGCAGTGAAAAGCACAACGGGGCTGTCCATGGGGGCCCCTGCACTGTCCATGCCCCGGCACCTTGTCTCCGCCAGCCTGTGCACGGTGGTTACCACCACGGTCGTAATATAGTGGTTGGACTGGCACTTTGGCAACGGTCTGAAGACCGCCACACTCGTAATAAGGGCCTGTTAGACCTGACAGCCTTAGGGTAGTCACCCCTAACTTTTTGCCTGCCTCCCTCCACTTTGTGGATACTGTTTTGCTGGTTTTTAGACTCTGCGCACTTTACCACTGCTAACCAGTGCTAAAGTGCATATGCTCTCTCTCTGTAAACATGGTAACTTTGGATCATACCTGATTGAACTATTTAATCTACTTATAAGTCCCCAGTAATGTGCACTCCAGGTGCCTAGGGCCTATAGATTAAATGCTACTAGTGGACCTGCAGCACGGATTGTGCCACCCACTTAAGTAGCCCCTTTTCCTTGTCTCAGGCCTACCATTGCTAGGCCTGTGTGGGCAGTTTCACTGCCACCTCGACTTGGCATTTAAAAGTACCTGCCAAGCATAGAGCTCCCCTTTTTCTACATATAAGTCACCCTTAATGTGTGCCCTGGGTATCCCCTAGAGCAGGGTGCTGTGTAGGTAAAAGGCAGGACATGTACCTGTGTAGTTATATGTCCTGGTAGTGTAAAAAACCCTCAATTCGTTTTTGCACTGCTGTGAGCCCTGCTCCCTTCATAGGCTAACATTGGGGCTGCCCTCATACACTGTTGAAGTGGCAGCTGCTGATCTGAAAGGAGCAGGGAGGTCATATTTAGTATGGCCAGAATGGTAATACAAGATCCTACTGACTGGTGAAGTCGGATTTAATATTACTATTCTAGAAATGCCACTTTTAGAAAGTGAGCATTTCTTTGCACTTAAATCCTTCTGTGCCTTACAATCCACGTCTGGCTAGGTTTAGTTGACAGCTCCTTGTGCAGACTCAGACACACCCCAAACACAGGGTACTCAGCCTCACTTGCATACATCTGCATTTTGAATGGGTCTTCCTGGGCTGGGAGGGTGGAGGGCCTACCCTCACACAAAGGACTGCCACACCCCCTACTGGGACCCTGGCAGACAGGATTGAACTGAAAGGGGACCTGGTGCACTTCTTAGCCACTCTTTGAAGTCTCCCCTACTTCAAAGGCACATTTGGGTATAAAACAGGGCCTCTGCCCTACCTCATCAGACACTTGCTGGAGAAGAAACCTGAACCAGAACTACACCCTGCCAAGAAGAACTGCCTGGCTGCTCAAAGGACTCACCTGTCTGCTTTCTACAAAGGACTGCTGCCTTGCTGTTGCCCTGCTGCCTTGCTGAACTCCTCTCTGGCTGTGAAAGTGCTCTCCAAGGGCTTGGATAGAGCTTGCCTCCTGTTCCCTGAAGTCTCAGGACCAAAAAGACTTCCCTCTTTCCTTTGGACGCTCCGTGCGTTGAAAATTTCGACGCACAGCTTGTTCGGCGGCAAGAAAAACATCGCTGATCAACGCGACGCTCTGGGGAGATCGTAACTTCGACGCGCAGCCCCGCAGATCGACATCCCGAGGAGAAATCGACGCGACGCCTGCCGCGAGATCGTATTTCCGACGCGCAGCCCCGCAGATCGACATCCAGAGGAGAAATCGACGCGACGCCTGCCGCAAGATCGTAATTCCGACGCGCAGCCCCGCAGGTCGACATCCAGAGGAGAAATCGACGCGACGCCTGCCGCGAGATCGTAATTCCGACGCCCAGCCCCACAGATCGACGCGCAGCCAGAGAACAAGCAGGAAAATCCACGCACAGACCCAGGACATCTGGTAATCCCCGCGATCCACAAAGAGAGACTCTTTGCGCGCCGGGAAAACGACGCACGACTTCCCCGCGTGGAAAATAACAACGCAAGTCCGTGTGTGCTGAGGAGAAATCGACGCGCACACCCTTTTTCCACGCACCTCTTCTTTTGTGGCCCTCTGAGGAGATTTTTCCACGAGAAACCAGGTACTTGTGCTTGAAAGAGACTTTGTTTATATTCTAAAGACTTAAGACACTTTATATCACTTTTCAGTGATATCTTTACAAATTCATATTGCAACTTTATTCTCTTATGACCTACAAATATCCTGATAAATATTCTATATTTTTCTAAACACTGTGTGGTGTATTTTTGTGGTGCTATATGGTGGTATTGTATGATGTATTGCACAAATACTTTACACATTGCCTTCTAAGTTAAGCCTGACTGCTCGTGCCAAGCTACCAGAGGGTGGGCACAGGATAATCTTGGATTGTGTGTGTGACTTACCCTGACTAGAGTGAGGGCTTTTGCTTGGACAGGGGGTAACCTGACTGCCAACCAAAAACCCCATTTCTAACATTGGTGATCAGCGGTGAGGATAGGACTTGTATTTGTGCAGTGACATACAGTAGCTAAGTATTTCACTACCTACCCACAGTTGAAGGTCAACTTGGTTTTTATCTCTTTTTGCAAATCCGTTTTTTCTGACAATTTTCAAAAACTTAAATCCTCACTCAACATGTCTCTGACTGGGTCTCAGACAGGGGACTTTGACCTAGTCCAGTTGGATACATATACGGTCAAACAACTAAGAGGATTCTGCAGGGCATTGAGGGTACCCACCCAAGGGGCCTCCAGAAAGGAGGACTTTCAAGTGGCGCTGAGGGCCTGGGCAGAAGCCCATTTAGAGGATGAAGAGGAAGAGGAGCCAGAAAATGGCCCCTCAGAGGAATTTTCACTATCTGTGGATGGTGTTACCACTGCAATTGTGCACCCTTCCGGACCAGGGAGCAGTGTCTCCATGCAAAGCCTGACCGCAGAGGAAAGGAGAGAAGAAAGGGAGTTCCAATTGCAAATGGCAAAATTGAAAATTGAGGCTCAACAGGAGGAGAGGAGGGCAGAAAGAGAAACCAAACAAGCTGAGGCTGAAAGAACAGCCAAACAAGCAGAAGCTGAAAGAGCAGCCAAACAAGCAGAAGCTGAAAGGGCAGCCAAACAGGCAGAAGCAGAAAGGGCTTTGGCTGAAAAGAAACTGTTGTTGGCTCATGAACTGAGTCTCAAGGAGCTGGAGATCAAGGCAAGACAGTCTGAATCCAGCAATAATGGTGGCAGCATACTTACAGGACCTGCTGGAGAAAAGAAGGTTCGTATACCCAAAAATGTGGTGCCCAGTTTTGTGGTGGGAGATGACATAGATAAATGGTTAGCTGCTTATGAAGTTGCACTAAGGGCTCATGAGGTTCCTGAAGGGCAATGGGGGGTAGCTATGTGGGGTTATGTACCGCCATTGGGGAGGGATACACTCCTCACATTGGATCAACCTGATCAAAACACATACCCACTTCAGAAAGCCACTTTACTTGCCAAGTTTGGGCTGACCCCTGAGGGATACCGTCAGAGGTTCAGGGACAGCACCAAACAAACCACACAAACATGGGTAGATTTCTTTGACTTTTCCAGTAAGGCACTGAATGGATGGGTGCGGGGCAACAAAGTAGCTGATTATAAAAGTTTATATGACTTGATTCTAAGAGAGCATATGCTTAATACTACTTATACAGAGTTGCGCCAGCACTTAGTGGATAGCAAGCTGACTGACCCCAGAAAGCTTGCTGAAGAGGCGGACCTCTGGGTTAGCACCAGAGTGTCCAAGAAGGTACCTGGGGGGGACTCCCACAAAGGTGGTCAGGGTTCCCAACAGAAGAAAGAAGGGGGAGATAAACTTGTAGATAAGGAACTCTCCAAAGGCCCCCAAAAGAATTCCCAGGGAGGGGGTGGCAACCCTTCCTTTTCCAAATTTGGGAGAAAACCAGGGACATATGACAGGTCAGGGAGATCTAGCCCCAAATGCATGGAGTGTTACCAGTATGGTCACTATAAAGGCGATCCCCAGTGCCCCAAGAGGGCACCGTCCACTACTGGACAGGTCCCTGGGTTGACTAGTGTAGCGCTCGGGGGGGAGATGGACCCAGATAGCTGTGGGGGACAGGTAGAGATTTCCCTAGTGTCCCTGGGAGAAGGAGAAATGATGTCCAAGGTCCACATGCCTAAAAATACTTCCAAGTACCGGCAGTGGGTCCGCATTGATGGGCAGAAGGTGGAGGCTCTGCGTGACACAGGAGCCAGTATGACTACTATCAAGAGTCAGCTGGTGTCCACAGAGCAGATAATCCCTAATACATTCCACCAGGTCATAGTCGCTGACAATCGCGAGAGTCACCTACCGGTGGCTCGGGTTCCCTTTGAGTGGGGGGGGGTCTCTGGTACTCTGAAAGTAGCTGTGAGTCCTGCCATGCCTGTAGATTTTCTGTTAGGCAATGATCTAGAGCATACTGCTTGGAAAGAAGTAGAGCTCAGATCTCACCTGGAGATGTTAGGGTTACCTGAGTGGGTCTGCATGACCACCCGGTCCATGGCTGACCGAGAGGGAAGTCAAGGGCATCTGGAGCCTGGAACGATGGCCCAGAGAGCTGCCAAGAGGAGGGACGAGGGGCGCGGGAAACCGGCCCCAGAAGTTCCCACAGTGGCTGACAGGGCTCCTGAGGAGGAGACTCCCGAGCCAACTGGGGAAGACATTGCCACCCTAGGTGACTTACCTGAGCTTGCTGGCTGGCAAGTTGAGGGTGGACCCACCAGGGAGGAATTCTGCAAGGCGCAGAAAGAGTGTCCCACTCTAGAAGGGTTGAGGAAACAAGCCTTAAACCAGGCAGCAGGTGACGCCTCTGGCTATCACCACCTATATTGGGAGAATGATCTCCTCTACAGTGAGCCTAGGGTTCCGGTCTTTGGGGCAGCACGTGTGCTGGTGGTCCCCCAATGCTACCGAGCCTTCCTACTGGGTCTGGCTCACGACATTCCCCTGGCAGGACATTTGGGACAAGACAAGACCTTCAACAGGCTTGTCACCCACTTTCACTGGCCCAAAATGAGGACACACTCAGACAAATTCTGCAGGGCTTGTCCTACCTGCCAAGCTAGTGGTAAAGCAGGAAAGAGGGTTAAAACCCCCCTGATTCCACTTCCTGTCGTTGGCACCCCCTTTGAAAGGGTGGGCGTCGACATTGTTGGCCCCTTGGACCCCAAAACTGCCTTAGGCAACAGGTTTATCCTGGTTTTGGTGGACCATGCCACCCGGTACCCAGAGGCAATCCCTCTGAGGACCGTAACTGCATCGGTGGTAGCCAGAACCCTGATGGGGATATTTACCCGTGTGGGATTCCCCAAGGAGATAGTGTCTGACAGAGGCACTAACTTCATGTCCGCGTACATGAAGCATCTGTGGGATGCGTGTGGTGTAACCTACAAGTTCACCACACCCTATCACCCCCAGTCTAATGGGCTTGTGGAGAGATTCAACAAGACCCTGAAAGGCATGATTGGTGGCCTCCCTGAGGCCATGGGGCGTAAATGGGACGTCCTCTTACCATGCCTTCTCTTTGCTTACAGAGAGGTCCCCCAGAGGGGGGTAGGGTTCAGTCCCTTTGAGCTTCTCTATGGGTACCCCGTCAGGGGACCCTTAAGCATTGTCAAGGAGGGATTGGAGAACGCTCCAAAGACACCCCCTCAGGACGTGGTCAGCTACATGTTGGCCCTCCGCAATCAGATGACCCGCTTCTGGAAAGAGGCCCAAAGTAACCTGGAGGCCAGTCAAGAGGTGATGAAACAATGGTATGACCAGAAGGCCACTCTGGTAGAGTTTCAACCTGGAGACAAAGTGTGGGTAATGGAGCCAGTAGAGCCCAGAGCTCTCCAGGACCGCTGGTCTGGCCCATTTGAAATAAAGGAGCGGAAAGGGGAGGCCACTTACCTAGTGGACCTCCAAACCCCTAGGAACCCCCTAAGGGTGCTCCACGTGAACCGACTAAAAGCTCATTTTGAGAGGTCGGAGATCAACATGCTTCTGGTCACAGATGAAGGAATGGAAGAGGAGAGTGAACCTCTCCCTGACCTCCTCTCTGCCCAAGAAGGTGATGGGTCCGTAAGCGGGGTCATTCTGTCTGACTCCCTGACTCTAAACCAGAAAGGAGACTGCTATGAGCTGTTGGAGCAGTTCTCCCCCCTCTTCTCCCTTACGCCTGGACTGACCCACCTCTGTGTTCATGATATTGACACCGGTAACAGTCTCCCTGTGAAGAACAAAATTTACAGGTTGTCAGATAAGGTGAAGGCCAGCATCAAGGAGATGTTGACGCTAGGGGTTATTGAGAAGTCCAGTAGTCCCTGGGCCAGCCCAGTGGTGTTGGTCCCTAAGGCTACTGCCCCAGGCGCGAAGCCAGAACTCCGGTTCTGCGTGGACTACCGGGGTCTCAACTCAGTCACACGGACTGATGCTCACCCCATCCCCCGAGCTGATGAGCTCGTGGACAGGCTAGGCGCTGCCAAGTTCCTGAGTACGTTTGATCTTACTTCAGGGTACTGGCAGATCGCCCTGACTGAGGGGGCTAAGGAAAGGTCCGCCTTTTCCACCCCTGACGGCCATTACCAGTTCCGGGTGATGCCGTTTGGATTGAAAAATGCCCCCGCTACCTTCCAACGGTTGGTTAACGGGGTCCTGGCTGGCAAGGATGCCTTCTGTGCAGCCTAACTGGATGACATAGCTGTCTACAGTTCCAGCTGGGAGGAACACCTGCTCCACCTCAAGGAGGTGCTTCAGGCCCTGCAACAGGCAGGCCTGACCATCAAGGCTAGTATGTGCCAGATTGGGCAGGGTTCCGTGGTGTACTTGGGACACCTAGTAGGTGGTGGCAAGGTGCAGCCACTCCAGGCCAAGATCGAAACTATAAAGGCCTGGCAACCACCCCGAACCCAGACTGAGGTGAGAGCCTTTTTAGGCCTCACCGGATACTACCGCAGGTTTGTCAAGGGCTATGGTACCATTGTGTCCCCCTTGACAGAACTCACGTCCAAGAAGCAACCTAGGTTGGTGAATTGGACAGAGGCTTGTCAGAAAGCCTTTGATGCCCTGAAGGAAGCCATGTGCACGGCCCCCGTGCTCAAGGCCCCTGACTACTCCCAGGAATTTATCGTGCAGACAGACGCTTCAGAGCATGGCATAGGGGCAGTTCTAGCACAGCTGAATGAGGAGGGCAGAGATCAACCGGTAGTCTTTATTAGCAGAAGACTATTACCACGGGAACAGAGGTGGAGTGCTATTGAAAGAGAAGCTATTGCTGTGGTCTGGGCACTGAAGAAGCTGAGACCCTACCTGTTTGGGACTCACTTCCTAGTTCAGACAGACCACAGGCCCCTCAGATGGCTCATGCAGATGAGGGGTGAGAATCCAAAACTCTTGAGGTGGTCCATTTCCCTACAGGGGATGGACTTTACGGTGGAACATCGCCCAGGGGTTGACCACGCCAATGCTGATGGTTTCTCCAGGTACTTCCGCCTTAGCGATGAGAGCTCCCAAGAGGTCGGGTAGCTCTCCCCACTTTCAGCTGGGGGGGACACATGTTAGACCTGACAGCCTTAGGGTAGTCACCCCTAACTTTTTGCCTGCCTCCCCCCACTTTGTGGATACTGTTTTGCTGGTTTTTAGACTCTGCGCACTTTACCACTGCTAACCAGTGCTAAAGTGCATATGCTCTCTCTCTGTAAACATGGTAACTTTGGATCATACCTGATTGAACTATTTAATCTACTTATAAGTCCCCAGTAATGTGCACTCCAGGTGCCTAGGGCCTATAGATTAAATGCTACTAGTGGACCTGCAGCACGGATTGTGCCACCCACTTAAGTAGCCCCTTTTCCTTGTCTCAGGCCTACCATTGCTAGGCCTGTGTGGGCAGTTTCACTGCCACCTCGACTTGGCATTTAAAAGTACCTGCCAAGCATAGAGCTCCCCTTTTTCTACATATAAGTCACCCTTAATGTGTGCCCTGGGTATCCCCTAGAGCAGGGTGCTGTGTAGGTAAAAGGCAGGACATGTACCTGTGTAGTTATATGTCCTGGTAGTGTAAAAAACCCTCAATTCGTTTTTGCACTGCTGTGAGCCCTGCTCCCTTCATAGGCTAACATTGGGGCTGCCCTCATACACTGTTGAAGTGGCAGCTGCTGATCTGAAAGGAGCAGGGAGGTCATATTTAGTATGGCCAGAATGGTAATACAAGATCCTACTGACTGGTGAAGTCGGATTTAATATTACTATTCTAGAAATGCCACTTTTAGAAAGTGAGCATTTCTTTGCACTTAAATCCTTCTGTGCCTTACAATCCACGTCTGGCTAGGTTTAGTTGACAGCTCCTTGTGCATTCACTCAGACACACCCCAAACACAGGGTACTCAGCCTCACTTGCATACATCTGCATTTTGAATGGGTCTTCCTGGGCTGGGAGGGTGGAGGGCCTACCCTCACACAAAGGACTGCCACACCCCCTACTGGGACCCTGGCAGACAGGATTGAACTGAAAGGGGACCTGGTGCACTTCTTAGCCACTCTTTGAAGTCTCCCCTACTTCAAAGGCACATTTGGGTATAAAACAGGGCCTCTGCCCTACCTCATCAGACACTTGCTGGAGAAGAAACCTGAACCAGAACTACACCCTGCCAAGAAGAACTGCCTGGCTGCTCAAAGGACTCACCTGTCTGCTTTCTACAAAGGACTGCTGCCTTGCTGTTGCCCTGCTGCCTTGCTGAACTCCTCTCTGGCTGTGAAAGTGCTCTCCAAGGGCTTGGATAGAGCTTGCCTCCTGTTCCCTGAAGTCTCAGGACCAAAAAGACTTCCCTCTTTCCTTTGGACGCTCCGTGCGTTGAAAATTTCGACGCACAGCTTGTTCGGCGGCAAGAAAAACGCCGCACACCGACGCTGATCAACGCGACGCTCTGGGGAGATCGTAACTTCGACGCGCAGCCCCGCAGATCGACATCCCGAGGAGAAATCGACGCGACGCCTGCCGCAAGATCGTATTTCCGACGCGCAGCCCCGCAGATCGACATCCAGAGGAGAAATCGACGCGACGCCTGCCGCGAGATCGTAATTCCGACGCGCAGCCCCGCAGGTCGACATCCAGAGGAGAAATCGACGCGACGCCTGCCGCGAGATCGTAATTCCGACGCCCAGCCCCACAGATCGACGCGCAGCCAGAGAACAAGCAGGAAAATCCACGCACAGACCCAGGACATCTGGTAATCCCCGCGATCCACAAAGAGAGACTCTTCGCGCGCCGGGAAAACGACGCACGACTTCCCCGCGTGGAAAATAACGACGCGAGTCCGTGTGTGCTGAGGAGAAATCGACGCGCACACCCTTTTTCCACGCACCTCTTCTTTTGTGGCCCTCTGAGGAGATTTTTCCACGAGAAACCAGGTACTTGTGCTTGAAAGAGACTTTGTTTATATTCTAAAGACTTAAGACACTTTATATCACTTTTCAGTGATATCTTTACAAATTCATATTGCAACTTTATTCTCTTATGACCTACAAATATCCTGATAAATATTCTATATTTTTCTAAACACTGTGTGGTGTATTTTTGTGGTGCTATATGGTGGTATTGTATGATGTATTGCACAAATACTTTACACATTGCCTTCTAAGTTAAGCCTGACTGCTCGTGCCAAGCTACCAGAGGGTGGGCACAGGATAATCTTGGATTGTGTGTGTGACTTACCCTGACTAGAGTGAGGGCTTTTGCTTGGACAGGGGGTAACCTGACTGCCAACCAAAAACCCCATTTCTAACAGGGCCCTAGTGTCTTTGCCTTGCAGCTCAAGCTTAGACGTAGCGAACATTAGCTTTCTTTGAGGATCGTATGCAATGTCTGGAACTGACTATGCACCAGGTGACCCCAGAGCCTGATGGAATGTTTAAAAAAACATGTTCTAAATCAAAGTTAATGTTTTGAGCAAACTACTGGTCATCACTTCCTCAAAATGTAACTCTCCCTCAACTGAATGTAGGTGGCAGTAAACTGAAATGACTCACCCTGCATTAAATCAGTGAACCACTGACTACTTTTAAGACCCTTCTGAAAACTCATCTTTTTAAAAAGTCTTAATATGGGCCTGATTCCTATATTTTGAGGCTTTTCTTTGTTTGCATCTTGACACAACTTGGTGCCAGGATGCTCCTTTTGGAGCAGCCTTTGCGCTTCATTCATTCATTCACTTACTAAGGAAATACTCAAATCTGCTATTTTTATGCTTACTTTTTTTAGGCCTTTCTCGTGATGCAGAGAATGTCAGGGTTGGTATAAACATAGCAAAACAAAGCAAAATAAAAAGCTTGTTGCACTTATTGTGGCATGTGAATTTTGTTATTTAGGAGGAAGCATCCCACTTGGGCATATGAAAAGTATACTGGACTTTAAGTGATGTGGCCTGTGTATACAACACATAACTAAGGCCCATGGTTAACATACTTAGCTTCGGCATGTCTGATCAACATCCATTCTCGTGCTGGGGTGCCAAATTGAAAATGTAGCTTTGGGGAAATGGGTGTAAAGCAGTTTTCTGGCCTTATATCTTCAATATCTCATGTAGTACTTTGCATCTGATTTACCGTCTCTTTGTCCTACATTACCCCCTGGTATGCACCATGGTACCTGACAGCAGTAAAACCTAAAATTACCACATGTACACCTTTTATAATGACCTTAAGGTTATAACCCTTCACGAGACATATGTGTGGATAGAAGAATCGTGATGGTAGCTGCTGCACTATCCAGCTGAATATGAGGTAAGACATATGTTTGGATGCTTTTGAAGAAACTGACATTTGTATCTACTTTGGGGTGAAAAGATAAAGCAAGTGATGACCTTACCCCATAATGCATGATAGAAGTTACTGTTGTTTGGTTGGTTGCCCAAGTGTAGAAAAGAATGTCAGTGGAACTTTCCAGTAGTTTAGCCAATTGAGAGCTGGTGTTCTAAGAGAGAGGATCAATGGTGACTTCCTATGGCAGCATTTGGGCAGGCCTGCGAGGCCACCACCATACCATGGATGTTTTGGTAGCAAGGAATAGCAGTAATCCAGTATGGACCCCGACAGGGGCAGTTTCTCATTTAGGGCTGAGGGGCTGTGCCCTCTGAAATTCCCTACACATTCATAAAAAAAATATTAAATAGCTCGATTTGTTTAGAGATACCACTATATATCTAAACAAAACAATGCATTTAAGTCTGGTCTGTCTGTCCCAGGCTGCCTGCCCCACCTCACTTTGAAGCACGAGACAGAAGCCAGGCAGCAAATCAACTTTCCACATTGTGACTCAGGACGCAGGGCTGACTGATCTAAAGCCCTTCATTTTCATTGTGGTCTACGGCACATTACACTACAGGCCAGTGATGCTTTTAGCGTCATGATTTTGGGCATCAAAATATTCATCCCTGTGTAAGGGCAGCCATCTGTCATTAACAGGCATAGATCCCATTCTTCTCCATTCATCACGCAGTAGGAGTGGATGCAAGCACATGTGATTTAGTGCCTTTTCTTCAGTAACGGTAAGTGTTATAATGCTAAACTTGTGTTATAATGCTAAACTTGTGTTATTTTTATTGTATGAGACCCCTTGTCACACTAACCTCCACTATGTGACACCCAGGCACTGGCTGCAGAGTGCAGGCTCCTTTAGAAGTGGAGCTGCTGTGTTTGTTCCTCATGAAACTGTTCCAAAAGACGAGCAGGGTTCTTGCTCCCTTACAAAATGGATCCAATTATCTGAGCCAAACGCAAGGGGAGAAATACGTGCTCACAGTAAAGGCAATTATCTGCTGAAAGACATTAAAGCTGACCCTATCTTCATGCCCTTATCATTGGCTATGCGTTATTTGCTGAGACAAAAGCATAACATTTTTTCTCTTACCTAGAAAACTGTATGATGTATAAATTATCATAAAATGCTTGTTTGAAAACTAAAAATAAAATGATGCCAGTCCATGTTGAGAGGCTGGCAGGTTACATCTTTTAATGACTTGCTCAAAATACTATCATTTATGCGACTGGGTAGGTAGTAATGAATTAGATTGTTTTATTACTCTCACTAGAGACATAGGGGGTGATTCTGACCCGGCGGGAGCACCGCCAACAGGCTGGCGGTGCCCCGCAGGGCATTCTGACCGCGGCGGTTTGGCCGCGGTGAGAACAGGAAAACCGGCGGTCTCCCGCCGGTTTTCCACTGCCCTATGGAATCCTCCATGGCGGCGCAGCTTGCTGCACCGCCATGGGGATTCTGACACCCCATACCGCCATCCTGTTCCTGGCAGTTCGCCCGCCAGGAACAGGATGGCGGCATGGGGTGTCGTGGGGCCCCTGGGGGCCCCTGCAGTGCCCATGCCAATGGCATGGTTACTGCAGGGGCCCCCGTAAGAGGGCCCCACAACTGCTCCCGTCGCACCTTCCCACTCCGCCGGCTCCATTCGGAGCCGGCTTCCTCGTGGGAAGGGGTTTCCCGCTGGGCTGGCGGGCGGCCTTCTGGCGGTCGCCCGCCAGCCCAGCGGGAAACACAGAATCACCGCAGCGGTCTTTAGACCGCGGAGCGGTGTTCTGTCGGGGGAACTCTGGCGGGCGGCCTCCGCCGCCCGCAAGAGTTAGAATGACCCCTATAGTTAGTTAGTAGGGCCCTCTCCAAAAACTATTTACCTTTAAAGGTTTTTTTGCCAGTTGATTAGATAGAAGCACATTGTCTTGCGTTATGAACCAACGTGGCATGCTATCTTTCACTGGTTTGCAGAGCACCACATAAAACCATGGGCTGCTGCTGGATATGCTGTCCTCCACATCTACCTCACACACCAACCAACACTCACAAACTTACCTCCTGATAGCATCATCTTCAAGTTTGTTAGAGGAGGTTGTTGTTGGGAGGTTTGTCTATAACATTCTTGAAGATACAGTATGTATGGTGTGGTACTGGTAGTTACTGTGCTTTTCAGAGTATTTGAGAGTTTGAAATTCTTTCAATGCATTTGCCTCAACCAACTGAGAGATAAAGCAGGTGAATTGTTGTGGGATCGAATAGATGGCACAAACAGGGTTAGACAGGTCTTCTATTCCACTGGGTATTCCCCCCGTGGGTGGAACACCTGAAGGCAGCTTTTGAAAGCCAAGGCTTATCAAGGTTCATCATAGTGAAATAAAAGTGACTTTAATGTCTGGAATATACATGGTCTCACCATTAATCCTTACAACCATTTTACAATTAGTTTTTAGTGCTGTCTGCATTCTTCATTTTATGTTACTGTGTCCGATATTTGTTGCTGTGTTATGCACAACTTTTCCTGTTTTGTATTTTACAATCCTATGATGAAAATCAAGCTTATAGCTCTTGGTGTACTTTCCAGAAGTAGTCCACTTTAAAGCTGAATATCAGCGTAAGATTTATGCTACGGGTGTAAAGCATTTTCATTGTTATTTTAGTGCATCGTCTTCTAAGTGGAATACAGATCCAAAATGTTATGTAGAACAAGCGGCCTGCTAAAATTAATTAAAAGGGGCTAGGTCTAGGTCATTTAATGAATGAAGGAAGATTCATTTGTAAATGTTACTCTGTGTGAAACAGTGTATTTTTGGAAACTGATGCCACAAACATGGATTGATATGAATGCTAAAATGTGTGTCAGCCAGTTAGTTCCTCTTATTTCACATGTTTTACTTAATGTTGCATTCCCCAAGAGAGTTTGCTGTTTCATCATGCTATTTTTCTGTGCAAAGTACTACTCTTGCATAGTGTAAACTTTGATTCGTGTTTATGAGGGTCTTTGATTGAGAGCATTGGTGTTGAGGCTGAAGGCAAAGCAAATTATGTGACAGTGGGTTGGTCTCTCTGCAGAGCAAACAGAACAATAGTAATGTATTCCAGTTGTAAATGAAATTCAGTGTAAATGTGTGTGAAGGCGTGGGTAGAGGTCAAATATTTAGAAGGCAAAAGCAAAATGAAATAAAGTGCTTAAATGTGAATGAGTGCAGTGTATTTTTGGGGTGGTAAAATGAGGGAGATGCGAGGGAGTGCATTCAGGGGAGAGTGAAAAGAGATTGCCGAAGAGGAAAGACAGGAGGTTGCAAATGTGTACATGCATGAGATGTGAAGATAAAAAGGGCATACATATCCAATGTAAAGCACACATAACTAAAAGCCATACTCCTTCCATAGGCCTCGCTAACATTTAATTCACAATCATACAATTTCAGAATTGAAACATTTCCAATGTTAATTATTAATAACTAATCATTGTTGTTACTCATTTAGCTTAAACAGCTAACAACCATTAACAAAGCCAATAGTACTGACAGATTTTAGGTGTATGTCAGCTGTTGTGTTATATTTCTGGATACAATAACATCTCGGACAGAAACCAAAATACAGGCCTAGTGGCACACTATGGGAATCACAGAAAGTTATTATACATGTTCCCTTTTAGAGAGCCCTCACTTTTTTCATCCCACTTACAGATCTGTCTGAACATATTTCTGTATGATTCATTGCAGCCAGCACCTGTAGGTGCTTACTGATGCCTGGTTTGAGCATTTTCTTCCAAAGTTGATGCTGCATGCAGTGTAAGACACAGGGCAAGCACACACTTTAAAGGGCCTGAAGCTGTTGCGCTGTTCAATTTACACCTTAAAGTAACTATTGAACGTATTAATGCAGTAAGATATGGGGCAGTTTTTTACGTGTTTGGTATTTCAAGACTATACTTTCCCACTGCTTTATAAACCTTGCTTTCTCACTAAATTCAGTTGCTTTCAAATGCACCATTTTTAAATCTTTTTTCTTGCGAGGAGGACTTACCTTAGATCCCACTTTTGTCCATTAAGATTGCTTACTTTAAAATATTTCCTTTTATTCCACAAACCTGCAGAACTACGGTCATTTTGGCTTTAGTCATTTCCAGATTAGATTATGGAAATGCGCTTTTACTCAATCTGGATAAAGAATCTTTGCACAAACTACAGCTAATGCAGAACACTGCTGCCAGGCTTTTATTAAAATTGCCTCGCGGGGCCTCTGTTAAGAGGTGCCTTAAAGATCTACACTGGCTTCCGGTAATCCAGCGGCTCTCTTTTATGGCTCTCTGCATCACCCATAAGGCTGTCCATGGGATTGGGCCTAAGGCTCTAACCACCAAGCTGCAATGGCACAGGCCGAATCGGCTGTTGCGCTCGGCCTGTGCCTATCAAATTCAAACATCCCGCACTAAGAAAGTAAAGTGGGGAGACAGAGCATTTACCATTGCGGCTGCTAAAATCTGGAACTCTCTACCATTGAACATAAGGCAAGAACATAACTATCTAATATTTAGGAAATTGGTCAAGACTTGGCTGTTTCCTCAATAAGTTTGGGAGTTTTCCGGTTAAGTTACCCCGCCTCACCCAGTTAGCGCTTCGATGCCCTTGGGCCGGAACGCGCTTTATAAATACTCAATACAATACAATACAATACAATACTTCACTCGCTACATAAAATCATACCCAACTTTTACGCTCCACCACTTTCAGATGTCATCAGCTACCACTGGACATTGAATGCATCACAGTTTATGTGAAGAAGTACCATCCCTAAAGGTGCCTAAGCACTGTGCCTTATTGAGCTTATTGAGCACTGTGCCATATTGAGTTTGGCAGATTCCCCCAAAGCTCTCTGTATCACGAAGCTTGTCTTTTCCTGGTGCATTACTGCTCAGGGGACAGACAGGACTCATGGCCGTGCAGAGGTCGATTCCTTAAGTAGGCAGTGACATGCAGAAAGTAATCACTAAAGGCCTTAGTTCTCTGCAAGGAGAAGCAGGACCATTCTTTCGATTTGGCCACTTCCATCATACATCTCGTCCCTCACACATTCCTGCAAGACTTTCATGCACATGCCAATACTTATGTCTTCTTGAGAGGGGCTTAGACAGGACTTGTATCCCACATGGTACCATGATGTAGTTCTCTGATGAGTAGGTGTATGACCCTTCTGGGATGTACCGCTAGACAGGGAGGGGGTATCTGCCTGTGTTGGAGAGACATTTTGTAATTTTGCTGCTATGAATGGCAGTTTATTGGGCTGACAAATGAGGTATAGTGCAAGTTCATATATGTTGCCATATGAGCCTCCTTGTACCAGACCTTTAAGATGGCCAAGGTTGTTCATAGTTATATCAGCCCTGCTTTTAAAGAGAATATTATGTAAAAATAGCTTTCCAGACTAGAGAGCCCAAACAGCTTTATGCACTTGATTATTTTTTTGGTCAAGACACGTGGGGAAGAGCTTTCTGAACCAACCACCAGGATAGTGGCACGATAATTGTTTTGTAGATTATAGGTTATGAGCCTGGTTTACAGTTTGGCGGACGGGTTACTCCATCACAAATGTGGCAGATATCCCGTCTGACGTATTACGAATCCTATAGGATATAATTGTAACCCAATCCATCAAACTCCAAATCAGGCCCTATGTCTTTATCGTATACTCCCTCTGTGGCCCACAATGTGTGTCCACTCTTGAATAATAGATTAGCACCAACAAGACCCACCCAAATGAAGTGCAACCCGAGATGGCTTCATAGCTCACTGGACAGACGAGCACTACACAATGCAGACATTGCTGAGATGGGTCTGTTTTGGCACTACATACCTCTCAGCTTGTTTGGTTTGTGAGGAAATAATAGGTCTGTACCACTATGTGGAGTGTTGCAGAGCAACAGATAGCTAATGCTAAGGCCGGGAGTAAGCTGGGTCCTAGAGAAAGGGTGTGAGTGTACTGGTACAGAGTAAATAGTTTAAGAGAGCAGGTCCCCACACAGATTAGTAGAGTGATGAATCATATGTGAACAGCTTATTGTGCAAGGTGAGCCCCATGTTTCTTTTTAATGGTCACAGGTGAATGTCCTGGGGAGTGTTAGAGCAGAAGAAATGCATGTGCTTAGGAGCTCCATGTTCAGTCACTGTGGAAGGGCATTCACGATGACACTTTGCAACAAATGTCAGTGCTGTTGTTGCTAGCAGTACAGAAAACAGGTGTAAGCACTTTGCTTACTCCACCCAGGCAATCCCTGCCCAGAAGAAAGCATGTGCAGGTTAGAGCTAGAGTGACCACAGCTCAGGATGCGACAACACTGCTGAACTGATGAGAGAGAGTGGAGATTGACTTTTGGGACTGTTTTATGTAATAGCATGTTAATATATCATGTAATTAGAACTTGTTTATTTTCCTATGTGTTAGAAATGGGGTCTTTGGTTGACAGTCAGGTTACCCCCTGTTCAAGCAAGGACCCTCACTCTAGTCAGGGTAAAAGAGAATCACCCTCAGCTAACCCCTGCTTACCCCCTTGGTAGCTTGGCAGAGCAGTAGGCTTAACCTCAGAGTGCTAGGTGTACAGTATTTGTACTAACACACACAGTAACTCAATGAAAACACTATAAAATGACACAACACCAGTCTAGAACAATAGGAAATATTTATCTAAACAAAACAAGACCAAAACGACAAACATCCGACATACACAAGTCAAGTTATGCATTTTTAGAGATTAAACTAAAAAAATAGCGCTTAGAAACAAAAATGCTTCGATGAGATGTTAACACGGCGTCGTGACGGAGTCGTTCCCAACAAGCCGACACCAGCGGCGCCGGACACGGAGTCGTGTAGACCCCCAAGTACAGTAGCTTTGGTGAAGAGTGAAAACAAGCCGATGCGCGAAGTCGGGGATCGCGGCGTCTGTGAGAAACGTTGAATCAGTGCACTTCGAGCGGCGTCAGTCACGACGTGGTGCAGCGACTTCCACGGAGTCGCGGACTTCAGCGGGGCTGCAGCGGCATAGGGCCTGCGAAGAGCGTCGCGTTCCAGCGAGGGTCACGGCGTCGGGTGCAGGCGGCGTTACCGGATTCAGCAGCGGCGTCGGTCCAGAGTCGTCCGAAGTCGATTTCCTTGGATTTCCACCAGCTTTCCTTTCAAGGGCCCAGGGACTGCATTGAGGCACCACTTGTCAGAGCAGGAGTCTCTCCAGAGACTCCAGGTGCTGGCAGAGAGAAGTCTTTGCTGTCCCTGAGACTTCAAACAACAGGAGGCAAGCTCTAACTCAAGCCCTTGGAGAATTCTTCACAAGAGGGAAGGCACACAAAGTCCAGTCTTTGCCCTCTTACTCTGGCAGAAGCAGCACTGCAGGAAAGCTCCACAAAGCACAGTCACAGGCAGGGCAGCACTTCTTACTCAGCTATCAGCTCTTCTCCAGGCAGAGGTTCCTCTTGGTTCCAGAAGTGTTTCTAAAGTCTGTAAGTTTGGGTGCCCTTCTTATACCCATTTTAGTCTTTGAAATCACCTTTCTTCAAAGGGGACTCACACCTACTTGTGAAATCCTGCCTTGCCCAGGCAAGGCCTCAGACACACACCAGGGGGTTGGAGTCTGCATTGTCAGAGGCAGGCACAGTCCTTTCAGATGAGAGTGACCACTCCACACCTCCCTCCTAGCAGGGATGGCTAATCAGGAAATGCAGGTTACACCCCAGCTCCCTTTGTGTCACTGTCTGGTGTGAGGTGAAAAACAACCCAACTGTCAAACTGACCCAGACAGGGAATCCACAAACACGGCAGAGTCACAGAATGGTTTAAGCAAGAAAATGCTCACTTTCTAAAAGTGGCATTTTCAAACGCACAATCTTAAAATCAACTTTACTAAAAGATGTATTTTTAAATTGTGAGTTCAGGGACCCCAAACTCCACATGTCCATCTACTCTCTAGGGGAATCTACCCTTTAATCATATTTAACGGTAGCCCCCATATTATCCAATGAGAGAGATAGGCCTTGCAACAGTGAAAAACGAAGTTGGCAGTATTTCACTGTCAGGACATATAAACCACATTAATATATGTCCTACCTTATCCATACACTGCACCCTGCTCTTGGGGCTACCTAGGGCCTACCTTAGGGTTGCCTTTCATGTAAGAAAAGGGAAGGTTTAGGCCTGGCAAGTGGGTACACTTGCCAAGTCTAATTTATAGTGTAAAAGTACACACACAGACACTGCAGTGGCAGGTCTGAGACATGATTACAGGGTTACTTATGTGGGTGGCACAACCAGTGCTGCAGGCCCACTAGTAACATTTGATTTACAGGCCCTGGGCACCTCTAGTGCACTTTACTAGGGACTTAACAGTAAAACAAATATGCCAATCATGGAGAACCAATCACGTACACATTTTAAACAGGAGCACTTGCACTTTAGCACTGGTTAGCAGTGGTGAAGTGCCCAGAGTAACAAAACAATAAAATCAGAGTCCAGCACACATCAACAACCTGGGGAACAGAGGCAAAAAGTTAAGGGAGACCACCCCAAGGATGAAAAGTCTAACACGTGTCCCCCCCAGCTAAAAGTGGGGAGCAACTACCCAACCTCATGGGAGTTCTCATCACTAAGGCGGAAGAACCTGGACAGACCATCAGCATTGGCGTGCTCTGTACCAGGACGATGTTCCACCGTAAAATCCATCCCCTGTAGGGAAATGGACCACCTCAACAGTTTTGGATTCTCACCCCTCATCTGCATAAACCATCTGAGGGGCCTGTGGTCGGTCTGAACTCGGAAGTGAGTCTCAAACAAGTAGGGTCTTAGCTTCTTCAGTGCCCAGACCACAGCAAACGCTTCACGTTCTATGGCACTCCACCTACATTCCCTGGGTAGTAACCTCCTGCTAATGAAGGCTACGGGTTGATCTAGGCCCTCTTCATTAAGCTGTGAGAGTACTGCTCCAATACCATGCTCTGAGGCGTCTGTTTGCACAACAAACTCCTTGGAGTAGTCAGGTGCCTGCAGCACAGGTGCTGTGCACATGGCAGCCTTCAGGGCATCAAAAGCGTTCTGGCAAGCCTCTGTCCAGATCACTTTCTTGGGTTGCTTCTTAGAAGTCAACTCAGTTAAGGGGGTAACAATGGTATCATATACTTTAACAAACCTCCGGTAATATCCTGTGAGACCTAAAAGGGCTCTCACTTCAATCTGGGTCTTGGGAGGCTCCCAAGCCAGAATCGTGTCAATCTTAGGCTTTAGGGGTGCCACCTGGCCACTCCCCACCTGGTGTCCTAAGTACACCACAGAACCCTGCCCTATTTGGCACTTGCTCGCCTTAATAGTGAGGCCTGCCTTCTGCAGGGACTCTAACACTCTCCAGAGGTGTTGCAGGTGTTCCTCCCATGTGGAACTAAACACAGCAATGTCATCCAGGTAGGCGGCACTGAACTCATCCAGTCCTGCCAACACCTGGTTGACCAATCGCTGAAAGGTGGCAGGGGCATTCTTCATCCCAAAGGGCATCACGTTGAAGTGGAAGTGCCCATCTGGGGTAGAGAATGCTGACCTCTACTTTGCCCCCTCAGTTAAGGCAATCTGCCAGTACCCAGATGTTAAATCAAACGTACTGAGGTACTTGGCAGCTCCTAACCGATCAATGAGCTCATCAGCTCGGGGGATGGGGTGTGCGTCAGTCTTGCTGACCGCATTGAGAACCCGGTAGTCCACACAGAACCTAAGTTCTGGGGTGGCACCAGGAGCAGCAGCCTTTGGGACCAATACCACTGGGCTGGCCCAAGGACTGCTGGAGTGCTCAATAACCCCTAGGGTTAACATTTTGGAGACTTCCTCCTTAATGCAAGCCCTGACCCTGTCAGTCACCCTGTAAACCTTATGTTTAACAGGTGTACTGTCCCCAGTGTCCACATCATGTGTGTACAGGTGTGTGACTCCTGGGATCAGGGAAAACAGCGAGGCGAACTGTCCCAACACGTGGTGACAGTCCCTCTGCTGTTCCTCAGTCAGGGAGGGGGAGAGGATCACTCCCTACACAGACCCATCTTTCTCTCCTGCAGACAGGAGGTCAGGAAGAGGCTCACTCTCTTCCTCCACCCATCATCTGTCGCTAGGAGCATGGATAGCTCAGTTCGCTCAAAGTGTGGTTTGAGGCGGTTGACATGTAGGATCCGCAAAGGGTTCCTGGGGGATTGCAAGTCTACCAGATAGGTGACCTCGCTCTTTCTTTCCACCACCTCAAAAGGCCCAGTCCACTTATCTTGGAGAGCCCTAGGCTCCACTGGTGCCATGACCCACACTTTTTGTCCAGGCTGAAACTCAACCAGAGTGGCATTCTGGTCGTACCACCGTTTCATATCCTCCTGGCTTGCTTCCAGGTTCTCCTGAGCGAGACTCCTGAAGTGGGCAGTCTGGTTTCTTAGTGCCAGCATGTAGCTAAATACATCCTGGGGTGGTTTACTAGGAGCTTTCTCCAAAGCCTCCTTCACCAGACTGAGCGATCCCCTCACAGGGTGGCCATAGATGAGTTCAAAGGGGCTAAAGCCAAGTCCCTTTTGAGGCACCTCCCAGTAAGCGAACAGAAGGCATGGCAAGAGGACGTCCCATTCACGCCTCAAGGGCTCTGACAGGCCCTGAATCATGCCTTTCAAGGTGCGGTTGAATCTCTCAACCAGACCATTACTTTGGGGGTGGTAAGGTGTGGTGAACTTGTAGGTTACCCCACACACCTTCCACAGAGACTTCATATAAGTGGATATGAAGTTTGTACTTCTATCAGATACTACTTCCTTGGGGAACCCCATGCGGGTAAAAACTCCCATCAAGGCACGTCCCACCACGGGGGCAGTGACCGTCCTTAGAGGAATGGCTTCTGGGTACCGTGTGGCATGGTCCACCAAGACCAGGATGAACCTGTTGCCCATGGCTGTCTTGGGATCCAGAGGCCCCACAATGTCAATCCCTACCCTTTCAAAGGGAGTACTGACTACAGGTAAAGGTTGGAGGGGAGCTTTGCATTTCCCCCCACTCTTGCCACTTGCCTGACAAGTCTGACAAGACCTACAATAAGCAGCTGACTGCTTGTGCATCAAGGGCCAGTAAAAGTGGGAGACAAGCCTCTTATAGGTCTTGTCCTGCCCTGGATGTCCTGCCAAAGGCACATCATGAGCCAAACCCAGTAGGAAGGCACTGAAGCACTGGGGTACCACCAGCATACGAGCTGACCCAGGCTCAGGAACCTTAGGCTCACTATACAGGAGGCCATCCTCCCAATATATCAGGTGAGTACCTGGCGCCTCGCCAGCCGCCTGGGCTGCAGCCTGCTGCCGCAGCCCCTCAAGAGTAGGGCACTCCTTCTGCGCTGTGCAGAATGCTTCCCTGGTGGGTCCCCCTTCCTGCTGCCACTGTGACAGCTCAGGGACCTCCCCCAGTTCAGCCACCTGCTCCCCTGTAGGTTCCGGGGCGTCACCCTCAGGCTCTGCCTCCTCCCGGACCGTGGGAACCTCAGGCCGGTTTCCCGCGCCCCCTGCCCTTCCTCTTCTTGGCGGTCCCCTGGGCCACTGTTTCAGGCTCCAGGGGCTCTTGACTACCCTGATTGGCTGCCATTGACCGGGTGGATACGCATACCCACCCAGGCAGACCCAACATCTCCAAGTGAGACCTGTGTTCCACCTCCTTCCAAGGGCAATCCTCCAGGTCGTTACCTAGCAAACAATCAACAGGCTTGTTTGGACTCACAGCTACTTTCCAGGAACCTGAGACCCCCCCCCCATTCAAAGGGAACATGCGCCACTCTGCAGAGGCGCTCAGAGTTGTCTACCGCAACTACTTGGTGAAGTACCCGGGGACCAATCTGCTCTTCAGACACCAGGTGACTCCTCACTGTAGTCACACTGGCTCCTGTGTCTCTCAGAGCCTCCACCCTCTGTCCATTGATGGTCACCCATTGCCTGTACTTCTTAGTGTTATCAGGCACTAGGTTTCTCTGGACCATCTCACTGTCCCCTAGTGAGACAAGGGTCATTTCTGCTGGTTCCCACCCACCTAAAACCAACTCCTCCCCAAGCACTACACTGGCCAAACCCTGGGACGGTGCACCAGTGGGTGCCGGTGTACTTTTGGGGCATTTGTGGTCCCCCCTCACATGACCCACCTGGTCACATGCATAGCACTTACGTGGGGGAACCACCTGCCACTGGCTTCCCTTTGGACAACTATGGCTTCTTTTCACTGGGGGGTTGGGAATCCTTACCCTGGGAATCAGTTTGGGGCCCTTTAGAGAACTCCCCCTGTTTGCCCTTACCCCCCCCCTTTCTTCTGAGAGGGACCCTGCCCACCCTTGGCGTGGTCTTCCCCATACCTCTTTTGGACCCTTGTGCTCTCCCAGTGGTCCGCTTCCTGTGCAAGCTTCCTGGGGTCAGTCAGCTTGCTGTCAATGAGGTGCTGGCGCAGCTCTGGAAAACATAAACTGTACAAGTGCTCCCAAGCAATTAAATTGTAAAGCCCCTCATACGTGTTTACCTTGCTGCCCTTCACCCAACCATCCAGTGACCTGCAAAAAGAATCAACACATTCCAACCATGTTTGGGATTCCTTTCTCTTGTAGGATCTAAACTTCTCCTTGTACTGCTCAGGGGTGAGACCATACCTGGTGAGTAAGGCCTCCTTCATGACAGGGTAGGTGAGATCCTGAGCATCCCCTAAGGCTGTCAGTGTGTCCCTCCCCTCTGCCTCAAAATGCTTCCACAGGGCTGCCCCCCCAATGAGCTTCAGGGACCAGGTTCATGTGGAGAGCTGACTCATAACCCTTGAACCACAAGTAGATATCATCCTCCCTCTTATAATCCCTCACAAGGTCTTTTGGGATGTGTACCCTTCTCTCAGGCTGCACTGTAGGATTGCTGCCACCATCTCTACTGGACTGGCTTCTATGATCCATCTCTCTCAAGCTAAGCTCATGAGCCATTGCTAACTTCCTCTCCTCAAGGGCTAGCCTCCTCTGCTCCAATTGGTACTCCCTTTCTGCCTGTCTGTCCTGTAACTCCTCAGATGTCAGACCCTTGGATGAGACACTCCTACCTGCCCTGGAGACCTTCTCCCTGGACATAACAGGCCCACCCACAATACCATTGTGTACTGAACACTCTTCCTCATCCTCGTCATCTCCCTCATCCTCTGTGTGCCCTTCAGTGCTCTTGGCTGTCACCCAGGCCCTTAGCGCCTTTTGAAGCTCCTCCTTCCTGGATGAGCTCCTAATGGGACAGTCATACCTTTTACAGAACTGCTTCAACTGAGCTTTGGTATAACTCTCCAATTTCTCAAGGTCAAAGTCAGCTCCAACTGATGCATCTCTATCATGGGACATGATGAAGATTCAAAAACAAGTGTAAAGTTCCAAAGGCAGAAAAACAAGTTCCCAAATGAAGTTCCAAAGAAAGTCAATCAAGGAATCAGCGAGAAAAAAAATGAATGCAGAGCAAAAACAGTCCAAATACAAAAAAAACAAAAATCACAAGACTAGTAGTATGTGGTCACGTAGTGGTCTGAACTCAAACAGTAGTGTACACTTAATTACTGTATGTCAAGTACAAATACAAGTCCAAATCCCAACCGCTGATCACCAATGTTAGAAATGGGGTCTTTGGTTGACAATCAGGTTACCCCCTGTTCAAGCAAGGACCCTCACTCAAGTCAGGGTAAAAGAGAATCACCCTCAGCTAACCCCTGCTTACCCCCTTGGTAGCTTGGCAGAACAGTAGGCTTAACCTCAGAGTGCTAGGTGTACAGTATTTGTACCAACACACACAGTAACTCAACGAAAACACTATAAAATGACACAACACCAGTTTAGAAAAATAGGAAATATTGATCTAAACAAAACAAGACCAAAATGACAAAAATCCGACATACACAAGTCAAGTTATGAATTTTTAGAGATTAAACTCAAAAAATAGCGCTTAGAAACAAAAATGCTTCAATGAGATGTTAACACAGCGTCGTGACGGAGTCGTTCCCAACAAGCCGACACCAGCGGCGCCGGACACAGAGTCGTGTAGACCCCCAAGTACAGTACCTTTGGTGAAGAGTGAAAACAAGCCGATGCGCGAAGTCGGGGATCGCGGCGTCTGTGCGAAACGTTGAATCCGTGCACTTCGAGCGGCGTCGGTCATGACGTGGTGCAGCGACTTCCACGGAGTTGCGGACTTCAGCGGGGCTGCAGCGACGTCAGGCCTGCAAAGAGCATCGCGTTCCAGCGAGGGTCACGGCGTCGGGTGCAGGCGGCGTTACCGGATTCAGCAGCGACGTATGTCCGGAGTCATCCGAATTCGATTTCCTTGGATTTCCACCAGCTTTCCTTTCAAGGGCCCAGGGACTGGATAGGGCACCACTTGTCAGAGCAGGAGTCGCTCCAGAGACTCCAGGTGCTGGCAGAGAGAAGTCTTTGCTGTCCTTGAGACTTCAAACAACAGGAGGCAAGCACTAACTCAAGCCCTTGGAGATTTCTTCACAAGATGGAAGGCACATAATGTCCAGTCTTTGCCCTCTTACTCTGGCAGAAGCAGCACTGCAGGAAAGCTTCACAAAGCACAGTCACAGGCAGGGCAGCACTTCTTTCTCAGCTATCAGCTCTTCTCCAGGCAGAAGTTCCTCTTGGTTCCAGAAGTGTTTCTAAAGTCTGTAGGTTTGGGTGCCCTTATTATACCCATTTTAGTCTTTGAAGTCACCTTTCTTCAAAGGGGACTCACACCTACTTGTGAAATCCTGCCTTGCCCAGGCAAGGCCTCAGACACACACCAGGGGGTTGGAGTCTGCATTGTCAGAGGCAGGCACAGTCCTTTCAGATGAGAGTGACCACTCCACCCCTCCCTCCTAGGAGAGATGGCTAATCGGGAAATGCAGGTTACACCCCAGCTCCCTTTGTGTCACTGTCTGGTGTGAGGTGAAAAACAACCCAACTGTCAAACTGACCCAGATAGGGAATCCACAAACACGGCAGAGTCACAGAATGGTTTAAGCAAGAAAATGCTCACTTTCTAAAAGTGGCATTTTCAAACGCACAATCTTAAAATCAACTTTACTAAAAGATGTATTTTTAAATTGTGAGTTCAGGGACCCCAAACTCCACATGTCCATCTACTCTCTAGGGGAATCTACCCTTTAATCATATTTAAATGTAGCCCCCATATTATCCTATGAGAGAGACAGGCCTTGCAACAGTGAAAAACGAAGTTGGCAGTATTTCAGTGTCAGGACATATAAACCACATTTATATATGTCCTACCTTATCCATACACTGCACCCTGCCCTTGGGGCTACCTAGGGCCTACCTTAGGGGTGCCTTACATGTAAGAAAGGGGAAGGTTTAGGCCTGGCAAGTGGGTACACTTGCCAAGTCTAATTTATAGTGTAACAGTACACACACAGACACTGCAGTGGCAGGTCTGAGACATGATTACAGGGTTACTTATGTAGGTGGCACAACCAGTGCTGCAGGCCCACTAGTAGCATTTGATTTACAGGCCCTGGGCACCTCCAGTGCACTTTACTAGGGACTTAACAGTAAAACAAATATGCCAATCATGGAGAACCAATTACGTACACATTTTAAACAGGAGCACTTGCACTTTAGCACTGGTTAGCAGTGGTGAAGTGCCCAGAGTAACAAAACAATAAAATCAGAGTCCAGCACACATCAACAACCTGGGGAACAGAGGCAAAAAGTTAAGGGAGACCACGCCAAGGATGAAAAGTCTAACACTATGTATCTTTGGGTTACTGTGTTTCAAAAAGTTTCTTGAGATCCCATCTGGCGTGTGTGTTCTGGAACTTTATTTCAGGCATTCACAGCTGAGGCATCTCACAGAGTTGTTGTGGGTCATTTTACTGGAAATAAACCTATATGATTTCTCAATTACAATGTATTCTGTGGTATATATTTGCTGGGAAGTTGATCACAACATATTTGGCAATGAGTGTGCCATTGTGCTACCATTTGGATGATCTACAGACAACTCTTGCATCTTCAAATGTCAGATATCATCTATTACATAAGAATCCTGCCATCTTTACACAATCGCCTGCCTGAAAAGGTATTGTTGGTGGCCATGTTCCAACTTTTCAGGCATAACTGGCTTGTATCACTGCTTACCAACTGGTTATTGTTGAATTTCAAGCAACTGCTGTATGAATGCGAGCCTGTCCATGTGGTGGCGTGGAGCAGCAAGTTCCGACATACGCATGGCTATGCAAGGGTTTATAAGGAGCATTACTGTCTTTCTTTCTTTCTGGTCAGATCTTGAGTTGAAACAATACGTAAGTGTGATTGCGCAACATGCTTACGCACGCCACATTACTCACAGTGACCATCTTAGTTTGGGAAAGACTGTTTTATGCACTCATCACATATTGGTTTTTAAGCATCATTATTAACAGAGGAACGTTGCTGATGATTTGCCATCTCTTCATTCCGTGAACTGGTTGAATTTGACTATTTTCAGAAGAGCATTTATTCGGAGTGCTTTACATTTGTGAACAAACCATTTGGGACTCAGGGCAAACTCAAAGAATTTGGTGCAACCACCTCCCTTTTTTATAGTTTCCCAGGAAACCTCATATGTTGTGGTAAACAATTGCTCATAGGGTATGAGAATTATATGGTAGCAATTGATTCCACTGACGTTGATGTTGTCCGACATACAGCATTTCTTTTCAATAATCTAGATGATCCAGGGCAACAAGTATACGATAACTTGCCACATGTTAATTCTCCTCAGAAGCTGACTCCTGAGGTGAATGTACCAAATCAGAGGCTCGTAAAGCCAAACAATAATCAGAATAACTGTCAGTTATGCTTGAAAGGCATACTTTCTTCAGGAGAAACCAAAATATAGTGGAAACTGTGGTGGATGATTTAGGTGTTTTAAGAGTTCTTCAAGCAAAATGTGAATTTGGTAGCAATCTTGATATTTTTCTTTGTTATTAATTTGTGTTTAGCTCCACATGTAGAAAATATAAGAACATATCGTGAGCTGCAAGAATCTTTCACTTAGTAAAGTCTTAGATATTGTGAAAAGTATAGAGGAATCTCTTATATACCATGTGGATGTATAAAAATATAATAGATTCAAGTGTGGTCTCTGGCACACAAGACATACAAGTTCCAAGCACACCCTCTAATGCAGGCGTAACATATTGGCAGATGTCATCCATGTTCCACATTGATGGGCAAAGGGCCTTGGAGCATACTGATTTGGAATGTAAAAAGTGCAGAAGAGGCCGTGAATTCACTCTCCTTGCCAGAAACAAGTAAAAAGACCTGTTTTGCCACAATTCTCAATTTTAAAGATTTAAGTGGAAATAGTTCTAAAAAAGCACAAAATGGCAGCTTTGGTAATCTTGTCGCTCTAGGCCAGGACAAATTCACAAGTTTAGGTTGACTGTGATGGAGCGCAAGCAGGCTTCAGGGACCCAGTTTGGCCCAATGAAAAAATACCTTAAATCCTGATTGCAGAGTGATGTGCAGTGCCATGTTGAAGATGTGTCATGCAGCAGAGGCAATTAGAGATCCTGGGGTGGAGATGCATCGCACAGTTGTGGTTCCAGGGAGCTGCAAGGCTGTGATGCGAGATCCTGCATTGTCATGAAGGATGCCATTCACGAGGGGCTTGCAATCTGAAGTCAGAGGTCAAAGATGTATTGCCCGCCAGCGGTTCTCATACACTGTGGCGCTGCAATGCTAAGTCTTGCATCCGGGACGCATTGTGCAGCAATTCCAATGCAGAGTAATGCGAGGTGATGCAATGTGCTGCATTGGTTCTGCTAGGACTACTAATGGGCTGACAAACCACTGTCAGGCCCACTTCTAAGGGTCCAGGTCTAGGGTGCCACCACTTGGGAGGGTAGGACTCACAGCTGGCAACATCCAGGTGCTGGGATCAGGGTTGTTAGAGCCTGTTCTGTTCTTAATTCTCTGATCAGGACGACAGCCATCTAACCCTTGAAGCCATTCTGATGGTTCTGCGTTCAAGATGCAAGTCCAATCCTTCTCACTCAGGCAGGAGGGCAGCAGAGCAGCACAGCAGGGCAGCAGAGTGGCACTCATAACTGCAGCAAAGCAGCAGAAGTCGTTTTTCTGAGTCTCCCACAGGTCCAGATGTGTGCTGAAGAGTTGGGTCTGAAGGTCTAACAGTTATACCTTGTGCCCACTTTGTGGTATGTGAAAATTTTAGAGGTTTCCACCCCAGAGGTGCTAAGAATGTCCTGCCTCCCTGCCCTAGCCCCAGATTGTCTGGGGTCATAAGTGACGAGCGGCAAACCCTTTCTGAGTGTGTTTAGGCAGACACTTTGTCATGTGCAAGTGCAGTAGTTGACAGCGCCTCCCCATCATCAAGTCAAAGATGGCCCATCCTACCAACACCTATGGCCCTTTGTTTCACTGTCTAGTAGCGATACACAAAGATCAACTGCCAGCAACACCTAGTCATGTGACCCATTGAACAGATTGCAGGCATCAAATGATTAGGACAAGAAAATACCAACTTTCTAAAAGTGGCATTTTCAGAATTGTGACATAAAATCCAGCCTCCCCAGTGAAGAGGGTTTTAAATTACAATTATTTAGACACCAAACTCAATATTCCCTCTCTTCTCAATTGAAAGGTATCACTTATTAAATATATTAGGTTAACCCAATGTCATCCTACGGGAGAGGTATGCCCCAGAGTAGTGAAAAACAAATTAAAGAGTTTTTCACTACCAGGACATGTAGAACCTAAAAGTACATGTCCAGCATTTTCAATACATTGCACCTTGCCCCCTGGACTGTCAAGGGCCTACCCTAGGGTTGACATATGTAATTAAAAGGGAGACTTGGCCTGGCAAGAGGTTTATCTTGCCATGTTGACATGGTCGTTTTCAATTGCACACACACTCTGCATTGGCAGGCCTGAGATGTGTTTAAAGGGTTATGTAAGTTGATGGCACTATCAAAGCTAAGGGCCCACTAGCAGCATTTAATTTAGATGCACTGGTTACATGTGGTACCAAATTTCCAAGGGCATGTAAGCCAATGCTACCATGTTAAAAGGAAATGGTACAAGTACTTTAGCACTAGTTAGCAGTGGTAAGGGGTGCAAACGCCTGAAACCAGCAAAAGCCAAGTCAGCAAAAGCAAGTGACTGGAAGGCAAAAGGTTCGGGTAATCCACACCAAGATGTCAGGTCTAACACAATATATGAGAAATCTTTACAAATGGGTAGAATAAAAACTGATCACAATGAAACATGAAATGCCAGTAAGTAAATGTTAAAACTATGACTTTCCACTTCTAAGCAAAACACTTAATAGCATACAAGAACACATAATCCGCATTATAAAATACCAAAGCATGATTTTTATCAAAATTAGATACTTATAGCGGATTATAGGTGAGAAGAAGAAAAATGCATTTGGACAATTACAAATCACAGCATACCTTTGAGATGTAAATTAGTCCCTCATGCATGGAAACGTAAGCACTCCATAAGTGGCAGAGCGATATACAAAGCAGCCTGAGGTGAGAGTATGTGTGCTTTTTAGAATTTGTCATGATAGGTCCTGCAGACCTCTGCGCTGTCAAGCCAGACATAGGACTGCAAATAGTATCTAGTTTCATTACATTTCACCTGACCGTGTAGGCAGCACACAGATTAAGAGGAGAGAACCAAACACATGTGGTATGGTGTTTTATTTTTAGTTTATTTGTTGCAGTTTCAAGAATATTCCGTATAGCTGCCAAGTAAACCCGGAACACACGTTAAACATTAACTCAGCTCAGAGGCATTAGCCAACAGCACACAAATGTTTTTGCAAATTTGGTGAATGAACTTTTACGTCGTCTGTTTATTGGGACCCATTCTGAAGTACTCTTCCACTTGCCATTTCTAATGACTGAATGGTGAACAAACTGGCAAATGCAAACTTCTCATAATCCCATGGTGAGCTTGAAGGAGAGATGAACATATTTATAAGGTGTACAAAAGAAAGAAAATGAGGGACACAATAAAACCATAAGTATTATATTAACAATCGAGAATAGAATTGAGGCCAGATCTCCCTAGGATCACAGGAGGCACACTTTTAAGAAATGAGAAGAAAAGAAAGCTAGTGTGTTTTTGTATGGCCTGGCTGCTGTTTTTAAGCCTTGTCTACAGACAGTTTTAAGCTGTCTGTGGTTGGAGACTTATTGTTGACAATACCAATATTGACACTGGTCTTTGAGTCAGACCACTGCTTACCATCGATTAGCTTTCTTGTCAATCTCATTGCGTGTATACTTTTCAATGGCTTCCCTTCCTCTTCTTGTATGTGCCTCTCGTCTGAAGCATAGCTTCTTTGTATCCTTCCATGCCTGTACATCAGGTAAGTACCGTTACCTTGCTTGTTTAAGCACTCCCTGGTAGTGCATGCTTTTTCTTGCTCTCTCCTTGCCTTTCCCACTATCACAGCCCACTCCAGGGCTTTCGATGTTCCACTCCTGCAAGCTTGTCCAGTACTTTCGCTGCCCCTCCATGTCCTGCTCATCTTTATCTATTCACACCTCTCCCCCAGCTCCTCCATTGCCCCCCCCCCCCCAGTCGCGGCTGGTGCTCTACCCTCCATGGCTGTCATCCCCCCATCACCCTGCCCCTTTAAAAACAAAACGCTAATAAACATCGTTTATTATCGCTTTGTTTTTTAAAGTTTGCAGCTGCTGCTGCCTGTGTGTGTGGGGAGATAAAAAGATTAACTTTGGGGCGTTGATGGAATGTGCTTGAGCAGGCCCTCCCTTAAGAATGTCCGCCAACACTTGACCTTTATCATGACTGAACTGAAAACAAATTGGCAACCATAAATTTCATATTTCACTGATGAGATTGAAGAAATGTGAAACATAGGCCAGGAAGTGCATGAAGGAAACAGGTGAGTGACAACCGTGACACTGCAAATACCGTAATGCCAGGCAGCAAACTAACTGAAAATAGACCACATCAGCCTAGCCACAAATAAGGCGCACGTTTATGAACTGAGAAGAGAAGAAAGCTGAATTGCATTATTGTGGTCAGGCACAGTTTTCGCAGCTTCCTTCTTCCTCCGGTTCTATTGACCATAATTACTCACTCTAACTGAAAACTGACCGCAGCTATGGCAACGGTATTCAACAACACCGATCGGTAATTAAAAGAGTGTGTGGTTTCATCCGTGATCTGACCCTTATCTGTTTTGCTTAAAACCACTGAGAATTATTTCTAATCGACGTAGCAGATTTTGATTGTGCAGGGAAACAAATATGTGTCTGATAATCATGAACTTCAGAATTCCTACCCCATGCCCTTCAGTCAGAAAAATGGAGTTGGCCGCCCTACTAATTATTTGAAAAAATGCAGCATGTGTTTAATTAACATAACAGTGAATTTGTGAAGCACCCTTATCACCTGAGGGTATTAAGGCGCTGGATAACAGATGTTTATTGTTAGCCAACTCAATGGTACTCATTTTGTGGAGGTCAGAAGGATAAAAGGCTGAGTGGATCCTGCTGAGATTGTGAACCTGTGACTAGGAGGTCGAACACAGGTCCCTACACTGGGCAGATTAGTCCACTAACCCACCAGACCCTCCAGACTAATAGCTAACCATGAAACAGTCTTAAAACACTACCTACAATTTCTACACAATTGTGAAATTGTTTCACATGTTTCTCACAATTCTGGCTGACTGAGAAATATATTAAACAATATTAATGCTCCTACCCGGGTCTAGATTGTTGAAAGGAATCTAACACAAAGCTGTTAAATGTCTAAATGAATGATAGGTCCGGTAGGGTCCTAGCTACAATGAATATGGATTTAGCTGCCAGCAAAGGACCACGGACATTGAGAAATAGCAAGGGATAGGCTATGCATGCATTCTCTGGCAAGTTGTAAATCCTCAAAGAATATCATAAGAAACTTAACGCATTACAGAGAAGGATAGTGAAATGGCAGATATAATCTCTGTGAACGACCCAATCTTAACTCTACCAAGACTGTCTGGACAACAATGTTACTCTTCAGGATGCATCGCTTGAACATGCAGTATATCCCCAAAAGCTATGGACGTCATTAACAGGTCGCCAAGGATTGCAGTTGCGACTCCTGGCACTGCCTTTGCGACCCTAGGTATCAGATGTGGCAAATTCAGTACCAGGAACACAATGGCGGCTTGCAGAGACCTCAGTTGGGGCTGCACTCTCTCTGTTTTATGTCAGTTTTTTGTATTAAACTAATAGTGAGTAATATTACATTATTCACTATTAGAGTACTAAAAATGGAATACAGTTAACTAGAATATGACAAGCTGAGGTATGTAAAAAAAAAACTTGAAATGTATATTTTATGAGTGCTTGCGAGCGGGAGAGTGTGCTAGTGTGAATGTGTGTTGTGTACTTATGTGTAGAATGAGTGTGAGTGAAAGTGAAGGACAAAGGGCGTGTAATGACGCTTCCACCGCCCCTTATGTGAATTGACATCCACGGAAAGCTTCTGGTTTAGGAGATCGTCCTTGGAAATTAGGCCCTTTCGTCCGTGTTTACTCGCCATCTTCCTCCTTTCCTGTCTTTTGCTCTTTATCTCCATCTCCTTTCTTGACCATTCCTCCACGCAGCTCCAGTGTGTCAGGATAGGACGTCACGATAGGACGTGAAAAAGGACTACTGTTTTATTTTTTTGACATTGCTACTCTTCTAGTGTTGCTTATATTTTAAATAATTCGATTTCGAATCATTCTTTGTTATTTTAGAGGTAGTCTGCTTTTAACCTTTTCTGTGTTTCCAGAGCTAATGTTTTATGTCATGTGCAGTGATTTTTTTCTGAAAATGTTCAAAAATGATTATGATCACATTTAGCTTTCACTAAATGATGCATTTATAATTTGTTGACAGATTAATGAACACCTGCTACCAATAGAGAAGCTCTCTTGTCCCTTCATGCAACCGTGGCATGTAATGATAGAAAGTGAGAACTAACAAATGCCTGCTACCAACAGACCAGATGGATGGCAGTCTTTGGATTTTACAAATATGCTCATCAGCCTTGTTGACCTAGGTCTGTTACTGGTCACTCGGCCACATCTCGGATGTCACTAATGTGCCATCTTCCTGGAGTGAATTCCTAATCACAGCACAATTATTGCTCTCAGAGAGGCAAGGCTGGGTAGGTTTGGGATCATCACTAGGCCCCGGCAGACCAAAAAATCTTTAGCCTACATTCACGGTTTGTACCATTCACAAAACTTTATGTATTTAGCGGTGAAATTCACTGTGACATCGACAAATGTATAAAAACTGACTTAGAGGGAGAAGCCATCAGTCACTTGCTTTTTTGTAAACTATACTTTTCCTTCTTCTGCTATCCTCTCGCCCAGTTTGCTAAAAAAAAATCCGCTTTGTGTGTGTGTTACACTCTTTTGCTTTGGGAAAAATTCTGTTGATGAAAAATAAGTTTTGGTCCCATGACTGCTGGTAGGTCTCACCTACAGCCATTGGATTACATTATGCACTGCCCTCTTCTTCCATTACTTTTCCTTTGTTTTCCCATCACTTTATCCAACCTTACATTTTTACCTTCTACATCTCTACTCTCTTTCTTTCCTTTAGTCCCCTCATCACTTCAGTTTCATCAATCATCTGTACTGTTCCAGCCCTATTCACCCACATGTGGAGATGTACTCTGTTTCCCTTGCAATACGATTTGGATTAATTAAAACAGTCATCCCCAAATCATTTAAGAGTGTGTTGTTCAGAGTCTGTGTGCTGCTTTACAGGTGGAAAAGCCCTCTCCAGGACTGACCTTTCCTAACAGCAAACCTGTATTATTATGAATTCTCATTCACTGACCAGACTAGTTCTTCATATGGCACAATGCTCTTTTTTCCTGCACAGTATCAATACTGTGAATCATTCTCTTGCCAATAATTGCCACTGCTCAAAACACCACACTGACTGCACAGTTGTTCTATTAGGTAAAGTCAGTCCTAACTACCCATGCCATTTCCTGCTTCATCCCAACAAATGACCCTGACACTGTCACCAGCTTTACCACATGGTGTTAGTACTGCTGGATTCAGGCTTTGTAAACAACATTATAATGTGGGCGACGACCTGGAAACTGAATCCACTGAGGGTTAAGATTTTAGTCATGACGTTTTTTCATAGGTCATGTGGAAAACACAGAACTGGCCAAACATGGCAAACCTGTCAACTATGTAATAACTTAAAAACCTGTCCTCAAAGAGTAGGGAAGAAAAAAACTGAAGCCTTTTCTGATTTTAGGCCGAGCCTAGACAGTGCTTTTGCTTAGAGGCTTTTTGTGTATGCTTTGTGGGGTTCAACTCCACCCATTGCTTGCCCATTGCTTTTCATTTGCCTGTGTTGGTGTCCTTTGCAAATCCTTGCTTGCTAATGGGCAATCCTTCCTCTTTGTCACTCTCTTTTGTTTATATTTTCCTTCCATGGAGCACTGGCCAAGTACTGTATCCTTACGCTTTAGGTGTTTATGTGTACCTTAGGGTACTACTTTTTTTTTGGTCCTGCCTGTTTGTGTTTCAGTGTGGGTGTATGTTCTCTCCTCTGACGGCCAGCACAGAGCCTCAAGCTTTTCAGTTGCTCCGATTTCCATTTTGGAAGGCCTACAGATTTTGATTTTTTCAGCATGGCATCCGCTTCATGGACACTCCGTTACATGTTTCAGTTGCTTCATGTTTCAGGTAACTGTCATGTTCTGCTGCTTTGCTTTTTATTTTTTCAGCATGGCACCCACTTCATGGACGCCGTGCTTCATCCAATTAAGAGCATCCCGTCAGCATCAGGAATGTTGACATTTATGCCAAAATTCAGAACAGAGAGCACTTTACACAGAGATCAGTGCAGTACCTGCTTCAGGGCTGCCACGCTTCATCACAGAGCAACAGCACAGAGAAAGAGCACTCTACACAGAGATCAACATGATGCCTGCTTCAGGGCCAATGCGCTTCATCACACAGCAACAGAGCTTCATTCTGAAGGTCTTTCCTGGTGCCCGCGGTGAGGGTTTTAGAGTCACCTCCATGAAGGGCAGAGCAGACAAGCTGACAAAAACGAAACCCCAAGCAGGCTGCCTAAAATGGCTTCCATTTGCTGCCAGGACAGGGAAAGTTGTTGCTGTATTTAAAATGGGAAGGTCCCTGTTTGTTTTACACACTCATGGATATGGTCTGTGAAATAGAAGGAAATAAACGTAACTTTTATTCTTTATGCTGGAAAGTAAGCCACATCTTTATTAAATGGTGTAAAATTAGCTGTTCACAACCTTTGTTGATTTTTAACTTTAAAATAGTTATATGTAATTTATAGACACAATCTACATATTTATTAATGATTTACAAACAATTAAATATTCAGTGTTTTCTTTTTGGAAAAAAAGATTTTTGCTGATGCAGTTCATAAAAATGAAGAAAGAAATGGCTCTCTTCCAAGATGGCAGTCTTGTTAATGTCACCCTGAAAGCAGCCATTTCACTGGCCGTTAGACTTAGTTTTTTTTTGTTCTATGTTTGTATAAGCACAGTGCATATTTTCTGGGCATGCGGTCCCTTGGTGAATATTGTATCTGTTCAAATGCTGTCTCTACAGGTGCAGTTTATTTTATGCACCCTTTCCATTGGTGTTTTCTGTGCACACAGGAAGCCACATCAACATACATCTGAGGGCAGAGCAGAACATTTTTCACAAGGGGCGAAGGAGTGGGAACCAACCAAATCCCAAGTCTGGTAGAGCCAATAAGCTCACAGCTGCATACTTCCTCTCAGCTCTTTGTTAACATGTTCCAAAGTGGAGAGATTTGATTTTTTTTACTTTCAGTTATGGCTCTTGGGTTGAAAATATGTGAAAATTCATTCATTGTGTTACTCTTAAACAGTGGAAACAAGTCCGCTCACAACTTGCTCTCAAGTGCCTCCAGCGGTACAAGCGCTATATGTGAGTACTGCCAGGCACTCATATTTCTGGTCTACTCTCACCCCTGTGAGATGAAGGAAAGAATGCAGCAGACACGAACAGTAAGTGGATTACCACCATTTTATGAGCCTTCTTTAAGAGTAAACAAATGTGAATGTTGTGGGATGTGTTGTGTTCATTGGGCCTCTCACTTTCTCAGTAAGAAGCACAGCAAAATAAAATAATACATCCTTTAGGCAAAATGGTTGTTTTTTTTCCTACAGTATGCTTACTCAATGGTAAGTAAAAATTCTATCCTGAAGTGGAAGTTCGTAAATTAAGGGTCCAGCCATGCTATCACGGCATGTGTTGTTACTGCATCATAACATGGGGGTGATTCCTCCAATGATGCACAGCACTGTATAAAGGCATTTTCATGCTTTGCCAGTGAGCTGTAAAAATGGGATTGCAATGGTGGTATTGCCCTCTCACAAATAATTGAGCAATGTGGTGTCACCGTGTTCATACGGGATTACAGCATGGAAAAGGTGCTTGGTCAGCATTATCATAAAGCTAGCGGTAACTCTGCAAACAGAAATGTGAAAATACCTGTAGATACCTTTTCTCACATGATATTACAGTTTCATCGTGCTAAACTTTAAATTCAGGGTTATTAAAAGTGACGTAATGCGGGCACTATATTGGATGTGAACTATTTCATGAGCAAAAATGCACTATGCCATTATTCGAGAGACAATCACATGCATAGACATCTCTGTCTATTCGCTATTGTGACATTCTTCAAAAGCTGCTACATATTTGACTTCTCTATTTCTGTCCCTGTGCTATCCAGCCTCTCTCCATTTTTCAGCAGCAGGCAGTGAAAATGTCAAAAAGGTGTAACCTGTGACCTGGTACTGCTCATTTTGATAGCCTACCTTTAATCATGCAGATGCCATTTGCCAGCTTGTGTGATAAAAAGCAAGAGTCATCTGGAGGAAATAAAAAAAAAGGTTTGTGGCTCAGTATTTGGTTTTCTGTAGTGCACGTTATGACCCACTCTCGATTGAAACAGTGCAATTGGCTGAAGGAAGCATGAGTGCTCTCTGTTAAAGTCCCATTAAAATTTGAAAGGAGCTCATGTGGTCTTAAGCTTTTCTCAGAACCCACATTCTATCAAAATCAATTTTAAGCATGGACGACTAGTGGTTCTAGGAAACAACATTCAAAGGTATGTCACTGACATACCGCATATCTCCACTACACAACTTCATACCACACCACACAAATTCACAACAAACAATTCCAGTCCAACACATCTCTTCCTTCTACTTCCAACAGCCCTATCAACTCTCTTCCACACTGCCACTACTCCCCTCCGCCACCCGCCAAGGTTGTAATGAGGGCCATCGCCTCTAACAAGACAGGTACTGCTGATAATTGAAAGACTCAAACTCATCTTCTTCTCAGCAACAGCGAGAAGGTAAAGTCGATCTGTATGGGACCCAGAGATTTTGACATACGCAGGTTGTGTCAAAACAACTGCTCAGGACCCACATTTTCAGGCTTCCCAAATGGACTACCCACTCCCTGCCGTGCACCATTTCAGAGTCTTTCAGGCAATCTCTGCAGAAGTGCTTGGATTTGGCGCTCAGGCTCAAGAATGACAGCACAACAGGAAGGCGCAACATGTGTCAGTCGAACAAAAAGGCACTGCATTGGACCTTCCAACTCACACAGTGCCGATGTGTGTCACACAATCTCGGCTCCCTCCACACGATGACCCAGTGAAGAGGCAATATCACACGATGGCAAAGAAACTGGAAATTGTGGTAGTCCAAAGGAAAACACTTAGATTGCGGTTGCAGGTAAGGTTTATTACCCACCAGAGGCACCTTAACAACTGTTCAGCACCCTCCGTGATCGTCCCTGTCCCTAACTGTCACTCTATGCCTTCCCCAACATTCCACCTCCCATCGTTCTGTTTACACAGGTAGAATACCACACGTCTTTCCTTTTTTTGTAAACAATACCTCCCCCAAAATGTAAACCAAAAAAAGATGCCATATTTATGATAACTCTTAAAACTGTACATTAATTCAATAACAACAATTTCAAGAAAATAATGGAAATAACATAAGTACCATACATATTCCCTGCATTTCGTACCTATGTAGCTTTACATAAATTATATGATAAATATGATCATCATTTCCATTAAAAGAAATAAAGAGAAATATATATATATTTTTTTATTATACTTCAATAAATGACATATTAACCCATTAAAAACTCTTTAAATTTCTCAGGGAGTTTCAAATTACGTTGACTTCCATGATACGTTTGGTGAAATTCCCTCTACAATGGAACAATTGGAACAATTTTGTATCAAATCCGCTTCCACATCATTACTGAAACAAGAACCATTACTTTCACAGAAATACAAAGAACAGAACCACAACACTCTGTTTCTGAATCAAACTCATCACTTGTAACACAGTTTACTTTGTTGGACATACCAGCTCTGCACACTCTCCCAAAATGTCCTCTTTTTTTACATTTTGAAAAAGATTTGTCTAAAGCTGGGCACACTTTAAAATTGCTTACATTGTATGGACTACCATATCTGTAACATAACATGCCATTTCCCCTCCTATCTATACCTTTAAAACATATTTTTTTCTGTTTAACATTGACCTTGTTTCTTACAACATTAACTTCTGTACTGACGTTAATAATTTTTTGATGTTGACCTCTGATCTCATTTACTAACTTTTCAGATTGTTTGATGCCCTTTGCAATATTTATTATAGCACTCAATGAAGTCTCTGTACCAGCCCATAACCTTTCCTGGATTTTTTAACTTTTCGTTTTCATAATTATTTGATCTCACAGAACTTGGTCATATGTGATTGTCTCAAATTTGCAAAAAAAGCTAGAGCTCTTAAAGCTGAAATATAGTCCTCAATAGATTAATCTTCTTTTGGAGAACGAGAATAAAATTTGAACCTTTTCATCACAGAATTTTTTTTTTCCCCAAATCTGTTTTTTAACTTTTTCACTGCTTGCTCAAAAACATCCATGTCACCTATGTTTTCTAAAGTAGAAAGGTTAGTAAATTCCTTCAACTCCAATCCTCCCAAACAATGTTTAAGTAAGGCAAGTTTCCTTTGAGAAGAACAGTCTTCATCTTCTAATACATCCAGATATGCTTGAAACACTGGAAACTATAGTTCCCATTCCATAAGGGGTTCTCCTGCAGATTGCAAAAATAGAGGAGGAGCCACAATGTTTGACATCTTGAGCAGACAGAAAAAAAAAACTTCTTGTGGTTATATTATATGTTTTTAAATTACTTGTTGCAAGTTTCTGCAATTCTAAATATCATAGATTGTTCAACAAGTAATGCTTGGCGATAGAATTACAATCTTGGTAACCCAAACCAAAATGGCAGGTAAGTTATCAAATATTCAAGAAACAAAATTGTTGAATTTCACTCATACACACAATGAATTATGGGAAAGAAACCAAAAATATGGACTTCTAAAAATATTGGCCAAACCAAAATAGCCGCTGTAATTTTCACCCAATTCAAAATGGCCACCGTAAAAGCATTGTATGGGTAATGAATTGTGGGAAGAGAGACTCCCCGACAATCTTCTCAAAAGGTTGTAGATCCAAAATGGGCACCGTCAATTTTGCCCAATCCAAAATGGCCACTGTAACAATGTTGAATCCGCAATGGATTATGGGAAGTGAATCCTCCACTCAATAGGAGAAACAGCAGAAAAGCTCCTCCAGTCTATCTCACGAACAGCTGAAAAACAGCTGAAAAAAAACCAAAATATTATATAGTCACACCTGCTTGAATCTTCTCTTGGAAATATTGGCTTGCTGGAGTCACCGCTCCACAACAAGACAAGGTGATGATTCTGAACGAACGCTGCCTCTGGACTCCGACTCATTGCCAAATGGATGTGGTAATCCAAAGGAAAACACTTAGATTGCGATTACAGGTAAGGTTTATTATCCACCAGAGGCAGCTTAACAATCGTTCATCACCCTCCGTGATCGGTCCTGTCCCCAACCATCACCTCCCAATGTTCTGTTTACACAGGTAGAATACCACAGAAATCATTGCATAGAGTGGATTTCCAGCTCATCTTTTGAGGCTTTGAACAGCTGATGTCCATTAAGGGATATGAAAACACCCCAGGACATCAGCACCAGCCTCATTACGCTTTTTCTTTACATTAGGGGCTTTGAGGCAAGAAGGCAAATGTTGCTCTTAAGTACTTCTCTGCACAAGGCCCTACAACCTCCAAGGCCCACCTCCTGCTTCACACTGTGAATTAATTTTTTTACTTGGCTGGTCTGTCTAAACCCCTAATCTGCATAGCCAGTAACCTACAGGCGTCTAGTGTATTTTCATGCACAGCTGCACATACTGCTTCCTTTTTGACTCCAAGAATTAGGGGGTTACTTTGCACCTAGGTGAGATCCTGTGCTGTACAGCTGCTACCTGCATATTGGCTATGTGTAAAGATCACTGTTTCACGTCTTCATTAGGTATCCACTTTTATTGAGAATAAGTAATATCATGCCATCTTCAGCACAGCTCCCCCTTTCAGTCGTATCTCCTTCCAGCTTCCTTCTCAGTCCTAAAATTCCATGTGATGTCAACACCTACATCATTACATTCCAGGTTCCACTAACACTTCCTTACAAGAAATCTCCACACATCTCCCCTTACACCACATAAATAGTTTAAAAAACAACATAATAAAAAAAACATTATATATCAATAGTAATTTACACTAAATATAAAATCGTCTTTCACATGGAAAAAGGTTCATTACTTAACGATTAATTTTACATACACTTCCATTGCTCCATGTATGTAAAATTGTCTTTCACATGGAAAAAGGTTCATTACTTAACAATTAATTTTACATACACTTTCCATGCTCCATGACGAGCCATTCTCCAAGATCACTACATTTCGTTTAACTTCCTTCACTAACTGAGGAGTGGAATATTTGCTATTCCCTTTTAGGACAATTTCACCCATTCTTGTCACCACCCAGTCACCCTTTTCTATGTGACAGCGTTTCGCACCCATTCTCATGTCATAATGTTGGATGTTCTTCCTTTGCATTTTTTCAACTTTTCCTCTCACTGCTTTTATGTCCACTGATATCATTTCTTTTGTTTTTAACCACAAAGGACACTCTTTCACACCAGACTCTCTCCCTTTTAAAGATACAAATGGTGACACACCTATTGTCGAATGTGGGGTTGTACGGTATGTCCACATCATTTTGTTCAACTCCCTTCTCCAAGGAGGATGATTGGCCAATGACAATTGAATATTCTCCATCACTATACGATTTACCCTTTCAACCAAACCATTGGCCTGTGGATGGAATAGAAGAACTCTTTCATGAATGATTCCCATTTTTTTCAAATAATCAGTCATCTCTAATGACACAAATTGTACACCATTATCGGATACAATTGTTTTGGGAATCCCTTCTTCCATAAAGTTTATTCAAAGAATTACATAACTTTTGAGGTATTTACCTGCTCAACTATTTTGATAATGAACCATTTTGTGTGATAATCCACTAACAGCATTATAAATCTACTCTTGATGCCCAGCCTTGAAACAGAACCAGTAAAGTCTACAGCTAGCTTTTCCCAAGGCCTATCTAGAAACTTCATGGGTGCTAATGGAGTTTGCCTTATTACATTAGTTTTATCGCTCTTAGCACATGCAACACAATTTTTCACTGTTTCCACTACTTGCTTATCCATCCCTGGCCACCAAAATGACTGTCTTATCTTTCTCTTCATCATCCCACGACCTAAATGTCCTTGATGAGTGATATCAATAATGTGTTTTCGCATACCTTCTGGTGGAACAATTTGATCTCTTCTCAACAATCTCCCATTCTGTAAGCTTAACTGATCTCTAACCTTGAATAGCTAGACACATCACTACCATGTTCATCTTCACTTTTCCACCCATTGACCACTTTATCCTCCACTCTCCTCACAACAGGATCGTTCGTTCTGGCACTCTCCCACTCGTGTTTACTTACAGCCAACTCTCCTAAAACCGTTTCAATGATTCCTTCAATTCCACTTTCCATAACTTCATCCACACTTATTGGCATTCTTGAAAGACAATCTGCCACACATTTCTGTTCCCTTTCACAAATTCAATATCAAAGTTGTAATCCATCGCAGACAATAACCACCTTGAAACACGTGGTGTCACGTTGCCCTCTAATCCACGGCCACCTTTCAAAATATATGTTAGCAGCTTACGATCCATCCTTAGTCTGAAAGGTATTCCCCATAAATAAAATCTAAAATGATTGATTCCCCAGCAACAAGGCAAAGCCTCCCTTTGTATCACAGAGTACGAAACCTCCGCACCCTGCAACCTTCTTGAAGCAAACCCAACTACATATTCTTCTCTTTCTTTACCCTGCATCAATATTGCTCCAATGCCTATATTACTGGCATCAGTGGTTATGTAAGTTTTAGCAGTCACATCGAAAACCCCCAAAGTAGGAGCCTGCAAGATACACCTCGTTAATTCCTTAAAGGCATGCCTACATTCTTCATTCCAATCATACACCACTCTTTTTTTTATCAACTTTCTCAAGGGTTCAACTATCTCTGTAAAGTTCATTATGAATTTTGCACAGTATTCTGCAAGTCCTAAGAATGATCTCAACTCATCCTTGCAACCAGGTTCAGGTGCCTGCTCAATCGCAGCCACTATACGTTTCATAGGTCTAATACCACAACTACTTATAGTGTGCCCTCAGTATGTTTCTTCAGATTTCTGAATTTGACATCTTTCTTCCTTCATAGTTAAGCCTTTTAATTCTAATCTACACATCACTTCCTCAAACAAAAGATCTTGCTCAGACTTTCCCAATAATTAATATATCATCCTGAAAGCATAACACCTTAGCCATATCCCCAAAGATCTCCCCCGTTATCCTGTGGAATACAGCAGAAGCAGAGCCTAGACCAAAAGGCATCCTCTTATAACGAAAAGCCCCTAAAGGCGTTACAAAAGATGTCAAGTGTCTAGAATCCTCGTGTAAATTCACTTGATGATAGACAGATGACATATCCAGAACACTAAATACACATTCTTTTCCTTCCACAGATAACATTTCGGAAATGTTCGGCAAAGGTTGCCTATCAACCCATATATTTTAGTTTAGGTCTCTAAGGTCAATGTATAGGCAAATCTTTCCAGTATCCTTTGGCGCCACTACAATCAGAGCAAGCCATTCCAAAGATTCAATGGGTTCGATAATATCATCTTGTATTAACCTATCTAGCTCCTGTCTCAAGGTCTCTCTCATCAAATTTGGAACATTTCTTACTTTATGAACCACCGGCTTTGCATTTTTCTTCAGTACTATTTTATGGAAAAACCCTTCAAGAGACCCAATTTTTGTGAAAAGACTTCTGAATGTTTTCCAATCAGAGGATGCTGAGGCCTTATGCTCACTTCCTCCACTTTTTGTTTCTCATAAGCATTACAGGGTCTTTAGCATTGGGATCCAGAACTATGCCCAAGTCTCTTTGGTGACGCCAACGCAATAAATTTGTTCTGTAGTCTGTGATATATAGTTTTCCTTTAACAGCTCTTCCTTCCTTACATGCTTGTTTGGCATTTCTGCATGTGAAGTTCCACTTACAACGTTGCAGTCATTAAGATCACCATCTACGATTAAAATTATTTCTTCAACACTATCACAAACATCCTGAATTTCCTGAACTGTCCTGCCACCACCACCATTAAACTTAAATTTACAAACTTTAGCAAAATGTCCTCTTTTGCTACAATTGCAACAAATTGCATTTCTGGCTGCACACATTTTGCTAGAAGCGATGTGTCCTGGAGCACCACACCGATAACACTTTACTCTCTTCCCCCAAATTTCCTTTGCTTTTCTCCATCCATTCCTTCATATTTTTCCGTGGATTTGTTTCTTTCTGTATTTGTTTGTAAGTCATTTTTATTCTTAATTTCACCAACAATGCTTTGTTTGCCTTCTTTATTAGGTTCATCCATCTCTTGCAGCCATATAGCTGTGTGTTCCATCCTTTTTGCTATCTGTATCGCCTCCTCCAAGTTGGGATCTTTCATTAATAACTTCTCTCTTATTCTTTTATCATACGTGCATTGTACAATCTGATCCCTTATCAAAGAATCAGACAATTGTTAAAAACTGCAAGACAACGCAAGTCCTCTTAGAGTTGCTACACGGGACGCTATGTCTTCATCCATTCTTTGCATTCTTGAAAAAGATTTATGGTGTTCTAAGACAAGATTAGTTTTAGGTGTAAACTGAATGTCCAGCATTTGCAAAACATTTGCAGGTTGTCCATCCTCCATTCCCAAAGAGACTTCAGGTAGATCCTCATATATTCTTCTCCCCTCAACACCTAGATGGTGGAGAAGAATTGCTTGTCTTCTGAGCGGGCCATAACAATCACCCACAATCGCCAATATATAAGTTATAAAAAATTTTTTCCATTGTTTCCATGGAATGGGTGGTTTTCCAGGTGTAGCCAAGAAAGGTGGTGGTGAAGACATATTTTGGTCCCCCATAATGTCTGTTGTTATGTAAGATTCTATTTTACAATTCTTTTTATTTATTATTGATATTCATTAATTAATGTTCATTGCAGTTGTTTTGTCATTGCACACTCTCATTCTATTATAAAAGTCCTTCTTTTGTTTTTCCTTTATTATACTGTTATTGTCTTTCTTCTATTTCATTGCAGGAAGGTGAAAGTAACCAGTGAGAAATTGCCAGTAACCAGAAGGTAAGACGTCAATTTTCGCCGTCTGTAACTTTAATGAAAATATTCAGTCACGGTTGATTGCACAAGTGTAAAGAATAACACCTACACCGTGCGCTTCACAGAGCATGTGCTTGTAACCATAGAGATTGTGGTTTCCGGCAACAAGGAAAAAAAAAAACATCAGCTGCCGACGCGATTAATAGTAGAGATCGGCGCTTTATAATTATTTACTTATGTAGACTGTTATGCGCTCTGTGTGCGATTCGGCTTTTACAGCATTGTGCACCACAATTGCTGTCGGGCAGTGCGCTTTTATTACAACTCGTATTTCACTATACGGTGAAGTTGTAATTAACGAGTCACATGTGACAATACTGGAAAGCACGCGTTCATGCATTCAAAGTAACGTCACCGCAAATCGCTCGAGCTCTTCGTATTTCCTCAAGCACTGAACTTTATCCTCATTTAAAAAATGCACGCGCTCAGTAAACGTTAGTTTTCAAAGTCCATATCACTTGTTCTTAAAGCCTAAACAACAGTTTTAACATGAATCTGTTCACCAAGGTTTCTTCGGAATATATATATATTACCTTGAAGCTTTTCTTTTTTTCTCTTTTCCCGAGAAGAAAGTTTAAGTCAATGAAGTTCATAAGGAGTTGTAAAATATTCCAGGAGTGAAGATGTTCCTTTAAAATCTGTCTCCTGCACGGAAGTACCTCATCGCCAATGTGAAGATCATTCTTTCACGTCTTCATTAGGTATCCACTTTTATTGAGAATAAGTAATATCATGTAATCTTCAGCACAGCTCCCCCTTCCAGTCTTATCTCCTTCCATCTTCCTTCTCAGTCCTAACATTCCATATGATGTCAACACCTACATCATTACATTCTAGGCTCCACTAACACATCCTATCTCCACACAATGCTTAGCTGAACCAGGCAGTGTAGTGTACCTGGGCCTAGAGTGACTAAACCTGCACTGATCTCCTCCTGAAGAAACAAAAAACGACCCAGAGCTGTTCCTCAGCCACTGGCACTTCACCCAATACCCACATGCACACCTCTTGCCAGTCCAATCCTGATTCAAGGTGTTGGCTATGCCTGAGAAATCCATCACTCACCACTGGTAATATCGAGTGTTTTAAAAAAGAGTACATTTCTGCAGATATAATTAAATATCGAGGAGACAGCTATACATAAGTACCAGGTCTTTGCCAATATTTCTAAGATTATGGGGGTCATTCCGACCCTGGCGGTCATGGGGCCGGGGCCCGCGGAAGCACCGACAACAGGCTGGCGGTGCTTCCTGGGCCATTCTGACTGTGGCGGTAAAGCCGCGGTCAGAAAAGGGCAACCGGCGTTTTCCTGCCGGTTTACCCCTGGCCCAGGGAATCCTCCATGGCGGCGCTGCTTGCAGCACCGCCATGGGGATTCCGACCCCCTTCCCGCCATCCTGTTCCTGGCGGTTTTTACCACCAGGAACAGGATGGCGGGAACGGGTGTCGTGGGGCCCCTGGGGGCCCCTGCACTGCCCATGCCACTGGCATGGGCAGTGCAGGGGCCCCCTAACAGGGCCCCATAAAGATTTTCAGTGTCTGCGGTGCGGTCATTCGGCGGTTCCCGCCAGGCGGGCGGCTCCCGCCGCCCGCCAGGGTCAGAATGAACCCCTATGTCTGTTCAAGCATCATCATGTATGTGCAGGGCTTGCAAAGGAAGCCATTTTCCAGTGATTTTCTGGAAAAGTTGAGTATTTGATTCGCAAGGAGATTTAAAAGCAAAAAACAAACCTCTCATGATTCCATAGAGCAACATAATTTTCAGAACAGTGAAGAGGGATAATTGGCTAATGGCCCACTGTGCATTTGCCTATGAGGATTCTTTTAAGAGATACAGAAAAGTACCTATTGGCACTACTGTGCCAACATCACATTGATTTTATCCAACTACACACTCTGTTGAATGAATGAATACAACATTTCATATGCCTCTTTTATAAATATGAATAATTGTTGTCAAAATAAAATTATGCGTGTAATATACGTTTTAAATCACACCTGTCTTTCAGTTCTTCATATAATCCATTAATCAACCCAAGGTTGCTCTTTCACCCATCAATCCTTCTAGTACAAAATACTATAGTTAGCCTGACTTTACAACTTTGCCTACTTTGTATGTGAACTTTACAGTGCAGCAAACATGCAAAGTCAAAAAAGAAAGGAGAAATGAAATAATTTCTCCTTTTAATGTTTGCTTTCAGATGCTATTAATTTTTTACATAAAACTCTTGTTAGTAGGTAGGTTTTCACGTAAAAAACCATGGGTGATATCATGGAAGCAATCGTGTACCACCCATGGAGGACACCCTTGACGCAGAGCATTACTTTTTCTTGCAAACCAATGGAAACCAATTTGCAATGGTTTGTAAATACAAAAAAAGATTTAGAGTTGGGTCTGTGTTACAAAAGTAGAGAAAACCCAATGCAAAACCTTTGTAAATCTGGGCCTCAGTCTCACATACAGATTATAATGCATACCATCAACTTCTGAAAAACAGGTGATCACCGGTGCCTTTCGAATTCTAACATAGCATCTGGACTCAAGGCTGTACTACTGCATCTGTTAAAAGTTATTCCACCTCCCACTAACTTTTCTGCAGAACAAAATAAATCTTCAGCTCAAACCCGCCTGTTTCTCTCCCTCCGTGAACCAGTGTCAGCCCTGCACACACTGTGGGGCCATAAAAAGTGAACACTGCACTCCATTGTAAAGAAACATCTATGCCCATGTGACATGCAGCTTGTTGCACAATGTAAGGTAGGAAAGGAGACTGATATTATCATTTAGTCAGAGGCAAATGTGTAGCCTATTTATAAGCGTGACAGGAGTAATACATTGCTGACGGCCCTGTTATCTGTTCCTTGCACATAAAGACATAAGGGACAAACTGTGATTTTGTTCACCGAAATAGTAAAAAAAAACATACATAAACTTTAGCAGTATGACTTTGTACCTAACGTACTCTCAAACATTTGAATTAATAAAAAATTGTCTCAGAGTGATCCCTATCGAAGTGACAGTAGTAGATTCCTTTGTGGGGCTGTGTGTTAAGCACCACGTTCAAACATGATCACCATGTTTTTCAATGCAGAGACCTTTTATTTTGATATGGAAATATGTGCTATTGAACATTCACCAAGTGAATAACTACTGTGATTCAATGGACTGCACATTTCTAGCATATTGTGCTGTTCTATAAATTTGTCATGCAGTCGTGATTATCAAGCTTCTGAAACATGGTTAAATATTTTCATGAGTGCTTGGTTTAGAATTGCTCAACAAGTAGCTACAAAAACAGTTGGATGTTTTATGCTTTTTGCTTAGTTTAAGAGTTATTCCAGGGATGTTGTAAACACTATAGCCCTCATTAGGAGTCTGGCGATAAGCATACCGCTGCGGTGAAGTTGGCGGATGCACCGCCGCGGACCTGGCAGTGAAGACCGCCATATCACAAGTACTGGGAAGGCACCTACAGAACACAGCTAAGTCACCGTCCGGCCTGCCACAGTGGACAGGCTGGTGCGCCAGTCAGCAGCCATCTTCAACCTGGCAGTCAGGCACGCATTGCACTGTTGCATCTGGGAGGCCAGTCCCTGGATGTCATTCACAATAGTTGTCTGCCCCACAGAGCTGGACCTCAGGAGGTCAATAGCCTCCTCATTGAGGGCAGCAGGGCTGACTGGGGCAGGGGCAGAGGTGTCTGTGGTGAAGGAGATGCCCACCGTCTTGGTTGAGCAGGCACTCGGTGGGGAGCTACAGGGAGGGCGGTGCTGGTAAGGGGGTTAGCGGACAATGATGGTGCTGGGATGGTCCCAGATGGGTCTGCCACTGCCAGGGAGCGTCCACTGGAGGAGGAATCAGAAGATGTAGTGGTCAATCCAGTCTCCCAGTGGCATTCCCCTTGCCCTGTGGCCCACTGGTCCCCTCGGCTCCGCTGGTGTCAGCCTTCTGGGTCCCGTGGGCTGCAGCTTCCCCACTCACTGGTGCCCCTTCTCCTTCGTCAGATGATGCTGATGTACACAAAGACAGCGGAGGACAGGGAGGGAGAAAGAGAGAGAGACAGGGTGTAATGGGTCAGTGCCAGCAACAGTCACACAGGGTAGAACAACAGCATTTTATGCCATGCCATGATACACTATACCCACCTCTGAACATCCTTCAACTTGGGAACACCATGGAGAAAACCGCAACAATGCACATGTCAACCACTGATGGTCTGACTGATACAAACATGTACATAAGGTGTGTCATACCCACCACACCTGTCCAGTACCTTCCCACTAACCATGGTCATTGAGACAGGCATGCAGAGGACTTCACACCAAACAGGATCCTGCACAGTTAGTTGGCAGCCTGCTTGGCTATTGTCAAGTAGCACTGTCAACACTTGGTGCACCCACCCCACTACACATGCAGTGCCTGCCAGCTGAATGAGGTCATGGATCCATACATGGCACAGTGTTTGGCCAGGACCAATCAAAATGCCCTGACACCCCAGGTCTAATTATCCTGTTGCCATGAGCTGGTAAGCACATCTAGCTAGTAGGTGGCCACACAGTTTCAACATTGGAGAAGTCTGCCCGCTACAACTGACTGCATGGCATTACCTACACCTGTGACGCCAATCCTGCCCAGATGGACACAACCCATAGTAGACATCATTGTCCTTAGCATCCACGCCACAGCCACCCAATGGTGCCCACTCAGAGCCTCCATACATGTTGCAAGTGAGAGTGAGTACTTACCTCCATGTGGCTGCTGTGCTGCCCTCAAGCGCCCATCCACCTTAGGGTAGGCTACCACCAATATGCGGGCCACTGGAGGGGGGTCATGGTCTGATGGGTACCCCTCTCTCATTGGGAGGACGTTCCCAGCTGGGCTTCCACGGTCTTCTGGGCCCAGCGTCTCAGGTCCTCCCACTGCCTTTTGCAGTGGGTGCTCCGCTGGGCATGGACCACCAGGGTCCGCACCTGCTTGGCGATGGCAAGCCAAATCCCCTTCTTCTGATGGGTACTGACCTGCATAGGTGACACAGACAGATGGACACAGTCATGTAGATTGGCACCCCTGGGACAGTAGTGCACAGCACACAACACACTTTCACACCCACACGTCATCACCCAACATAGCATTAGGCCCCTCACCCATGCCCATGCTCCATACACACTACCACCTACCAAGGCCCCCATCCCCATGCGCACAAATCACATACAGGACAATGACATTGGGTTCACCTGCTGCTCTGGTGCCCCATACAACTGTCCATACAGAGGCAGGACCCCGTCCACGAGCCGCTCCACTTTTCCTGGGTGAGGGCTGTGGCTCTGTCTCCTGCAGGACGTGGCATCTTGGCAACGAGAGTCAGAACACAGCAGCATACGCAGTGGAGGTCTTCAGTGCACGAAGTTTAGGAGTCAACTGAGCATAAGCACATGAAATGGCAGTCAATAGGCAATAGTGTTAATCAATGGTGAGTTGCACGGCGGTTGTAACCGCCTACCGCCATGACGTGTTAGGCTGGCGGGATGATCTCACTTCAACCTGTCCCAAGCATTCAGACAGGTGGCTACCATTTTACATATCCAATGTGTAATGTGTGTGAAAGTAAATGTGTCATGGGTAAAATGCTGGCCTGCGGCCACATCAACACCATCATCACAATCTATGGTGCACAACATTAATCCAGCTCTCTCCTGTTCCCAGAGACGATGGACGGTTGAGGATGAGGAATGCACCGGTATACAGGCCCCTACTAGACATCGCCACCCTGGGGAATTGTCACATCACCCAGATCTATTGCCTGAACCGTGTGACCATAATGGTACTAGTGGCCCAGTTGGAGCCGGATCTGTTGCCTGCCATTCGCTATCCCAATGCCATCCCTCCCAGAGTACAGGTGTTGTCAGTCCTCCACTACCTTGCTTCAGGCTCCTTCCAGGTGACAGTGGGCCTCACCTTTGGGATGTCGCAGCCCATGTTCAGCAACCTCCTGAGGGATGTACTGTGTTCCCTGATAAAACATATGGCCAGCTACATCCCATTATCATGACGTGCAGAATTGGCTACTGTCAAGGCAGCGTTCTACGCTGTGGCACCTGTCCCACATGTCATTGGGGCCGATGATGGCATCCACATTGCCCTGGTGCACAGAAACAGCAAAAACTTTAATTCCGTCAATGTGCAGGTGGTGTGTCTCATGGCCATCCTGTGGAACAGCAGCACCCCACACATGAAGGCACTACTCCAGAGGGACCGGGCCTGGCTCATCAGTATGTACCACTGCATATATGTGCCCCTCAGCTAACTGCACCCTTGTGTCCCTGCCCTATTGCCCTCCAGGTCTTGACATGCCTCTTCCCTCTAGGCACACAGGTGACTCTGGCTATCCAACGAGCCCTGGCTCCTGACACCCGTGAGGCGTCCAACCTCAGTCAATGATGCCCACGGTCGTAACAGATGGGTCATTGAGAGATGCTTCAACCTGCTGAAGGCCAGGTACCGCTGTTTGCATGTCTCCGGGGGTGCCCTGCAGAAGGTGTGTCAGATCATTGTGGCCTGCTGCACGAGCTGGCCCTAAGGTGTCACATCCCATTGCTGGATGTGGAGGTGGGGCTAGCTGTGTCAGTGGCTGATGAAGGGGACATGGGGAGTGATGAAGAAGAGGATGATGAGGATGCAGATTACTCCAGGGCTGATTTGACATTACTTCGGCTGAGATGCAGGTATGTGTAAACGGTGTGGTATGTGTCCTCTGCAACTGTTTGCCTTGTCCCTGATGCCACCTGTTGTCTGTGGCCACTGATGGTAGTGGTTGCAGCTCTGAGCCTGAGTGAGTTGGGAGGGGGTCCATGACTGAGGTAGTCACAGTGTACAGGTCAGGCTAACAGTCAGGCAGGTGGTGTACTGGTGCACTAGTGCCATCAATGTGAATGTACAATGTTCCCTGAGTTGCCTGTTCAAGTGCTATGTGTGTGCCACACAGGGTTGTTGCATCTGTGCAGCATCCATCCTGGGAGTCGACATTGGCTGGCAGTGCTACATTGTTGTTGGTGGCAGTGGGTATGGGGTCAGGTCTGGCGCTGGATGCTGTGAGGGTGGGACCATTGGGTTGGTATGTTTTGTTTATGTGTGTTGGTACTAGCCATATGGTTGTGGACCTGACTGGCATATCTGCTTTGGATACCTATTCCTACGGTGCACTTGTGTGGAGTTGGTATCTGTGACTCCTACAGTGATTGTTGTCCCTCTCTTGTTCTACTTTCAGGACAATGTTGTGGTGTTCTGTGGTCCCTGTCTGGGTTGTTACCTCCATTGACACATATCTCCAGCCACTGCCTGCTCTACGATTGACCTCCTGGCATTTTGCTCCCCCCTCTGTCACCCTTCCATGAATGTGCTGGGTTGCCACTTGTACACATATTGGCAGTTCCATGCGTACTCCTGGCAAATAAATACGTAGACATGGACTGTGCTCAATTGTTGTTTATTTGGGATGTACAAGTGTAAGGGGTGATGAGTGGGGTCATGGCGGCAGAGGTCATCAGAGTGGTGAGGCCAGCTGTAGGTAGTCCAGGTACAGTCTGCTGGCCATGGGTGGACAGAGATATGGGAGTGGACAGTCGACAGGGTGTCACAGTCACACACAAGGGAGAATGTTCAAGGGAGGGTGTTGGTATACACCCAGGACTTGGTTGAGGCCCTCCTGGCCAGTCAGTTGGTGTGGCTGTCCCGGCTCTTGGGCCACAGTTCCCCTCCCACTGCCCTTGGCCCCCTGTGCCTGTGCTTCTGGCACAGTGTGCCCACTCCCAGTATCAGCAGGGCTTCATTTCCTGGGGTGGGTGCCCTTGACTCTGGCCTCTGCACTATGTGGCACACCTCTGATTGATGGGTCCCTGAGGCACAGGTTTACGGTTCAGGGTCTGGCTGTGGTGTTGTTGCCAAATGGGTAGGGGCTTCTGGCGTGTCCAGGGTGGTTGTGCCATTGGTGGACTGTCCAGTGGCCCAAGATGGCCCAGGCAAGTCGTCCTCATCCAGACATCCAGTGGGGCCTTCATACTGGGGAGGGCTGTCTGAGCCTGGAATCCTCTGCAGGGTATCAGTGGCAGGGGTACCTGTGGATGGATACTGTAGATGTTAGTTGTGTGACTGTAGTTCTTGTGTCCCTGTTGTGTTGCATGCAGTGGCTCGACTTGCTTCCCAGTGATAGCAATTACAGTTGCTGCACTGCAGATATTGATTTGGATTGGATTGTGGGAGCTGTGGTTCTTCACAATGTGGATGACATCCGTGCATTAGGGGTGTGTGAGTAGGGATGTGGGAGTGGGGTGGTGTGACATGCAGAGGACGGGCGTGGGTGTTTGGGACAGGTCAGTGTGGTGGGTTGCAGTGGTTTGGAGAGTGGTGGGGAGGCATGCTGGGTGTGGATGGTTGGTGCTTGGAAGGTATTGCTGACCTAACTGTCAAGCCCTCTGCTGATGCCAGTCAGGCCCTCAGGATACACGATGTCCAGGACCTTCTTCTCCCAGGATGTCAACTGTAGGGGAGGAGGTGGGAGCCCACCGCCGGTCTTGTTACTGGCTATCCTCTGCTTGGACGCCATGGAACGGACCTTCCCCTGAGGTCGTTCTACCTCTCCCTGATGTCCTCCCTTGTGCGTGGGTATGTGCAGACTGTGTTGACCCTGTCGACGATCCTTTGCCATAACTCCGTCTTTTTGGCTACGGATGTTTGCTGTACCTGGACTCCCATGAGCTGTGGCACTACTCCGATGATCTAGTCCACTATAATCCGCAACTCATTGTCAGTGAACCGTGGGTGCTTCTGGCGTGACATGTTGTGGGGTGGGTATGTGGTGTGCGCGTCGGGTGTGTGTTGAAGTGGGGGTGTTTGGCTGTGTGTGCTGGTGAGCTGTGGTTTTTTGTGCTAGGTGTAGCCATTGTGGTATTGGCTACTTTCCACAGTGCCTTTTGGTTCTGCTGCCGTGCGAACCACCAACGGTGTCCGCCGTGCATGTTCCGCTGTGCTGGTGGTTGCCTCATAATATGAAGGTCAGAATAGTGTAGGATTAGTAGGGCTGGCAGTTGATCAGTCACTCTTTCGCCGTGGGTTAGCCTGGCGGTGTTGGTTTTGTGTCTTTATTTGGGCGGTTTGTGTTTTGTGACGCGTAATCTGGCAGTCGCTTTACCGCCACCACTGCTGGTATGGTGGTGCCATTTTGCATGGGGGTCTTCCCCGAAAACCGTCAAACTCGTAATGAGGGCCTATGGGCCTGATTTAGATATTGGCGAACCGGTTACGCTGTCACAACGGTGACAGATATCCCATCTGCAGAAATCTAAATCCCATAGGATTCAAGGTATTTAGATATTGGCGGATGGGATAGTTATCACTGTGGTGATGGAGTAACCCGTCCGTAAATATCTAAATCAGGCCCCATGACTTTTCCCTTTCAGATTCCTATTATTTGTCTCACCTGACTTTTCTATTTCATCTGTTGTCTTTTCAGGTGTTTGTATTTATTTCATAGAAAGTATGACATGGCCCTTTTTAGATTTTTCTATTTCTTTTGTACTATGTTTCAGACCTTTACATTTTTATTTAAGGTTCTTATATTTCTTTAATAGAAAGAGTGGGTTTCCTTGAAACACATGGGCCCTCATTACAACCCTGGCGGTCCAAGACCGCCAGGGCTGTTTTGGCTGAAGCACCGCCAACAGGCTGGCGGTGCTTCAGAGGGGATTACCGGGGCCGGCAGTCGCCCGACAAATTTGCCCCAGCGGTGATAATCTGCCAGGGCAGCGCTGCTTGCAGCGCTGCCCAGGGGATTACAAGTCCCCGACCGCCAGCCTTTCCCTGGCGGTTTGAACCGCCAGGAAAAGGCTGGCGGTACAGGGAGTCGTGGGCCCCTGGGGGCCCCTGCACTGCCCATGCCACTGGCATGGGCAGTGCAGGGGCCCCCTGACAGGGCCTAATGCAGCTTTTCACTGTCTGCTATGCAGACAGTGAAAAGCGCGACGGGTGCAACTGCATCCGTCGCACGGCCCCAACACCGCCAGCTCCATTTGGAGCCGGCTCCTATGTTGCAGCCAAGATCCCCGCTGGGCCGGCGGGCAGAAACCAGGTTTCCACCCGCTGGCCCAGCGGGGATCTCATAATGACCACGGCGGGGTGCGGCCGCATTGGCGGCCGCCCGGCGGTCAGATCTTGGCGGGCAGCTGTAGCCGCCCGCCAAGGTCATAATGAGGGCCATGATGGAAATTATGATATCATAATGGCTACTCACTCACTCACAGGAACAATGGATTTAACCAAGATCTGTGACTGGGGGTTAATGTTTGAAAAGTTTCAGCACTCCGTCCATCATCTTGTTATGTTGCTATGTTTGCCAGGGTATTCCCAGACATAGGTCCCTTGCTTGCTGTAACACTGGATTCAAGCTTGCCTGGCTGATGAGGGGTGAGACCCTGAAACAGATCAAAGGATTCTTGTCTCCTGTCCAGGGCGGCCTGGCCCGGCAGTTTGGGCTGGACTGTTCCCATGAGGATCAGGGTTAAGACTGATTTGCGTATCGCTAGGTCCAAACTGGGTGTCATGGTGTGCAAAAGAATGATGGATTCAACCCAGATCTGTAACTGAGGGTGAGTGACTGAAAAGTTTCAGCACTGCATCCATTGTTTTGTTGGGTAACCAGAGTTTATACCTGGAAGTCAGACACAGTCATATGCTCATCAAAGGGTTAATTCTAGAACCCGACCCTACTCTTTATGATTCTGTTATCAGCCATCTCCCTTCCTGAGATGTGTCCAGGCCCCTTCCTTGTGATCAATCACTGAATCAAAGAGCAGTATTCGAAATGCAAATGGAGTCTGTTCCCTCCATTGTGTCCCCACCCAGCTCTCAGGAATGCATCAATCCTCAAATCTGTCTGGGGGGAGTGAGGGGTGATTCCTCTCCTCCTCATGTCTTCACATTCACTAGTGGATGCTGCACAACTCTTAATCTATAATGTACTGCACTTCAAACAAGCACACATACACCCTACACATGTTTTAGCCACATAAACGCTGCACCCCTACATCTCTAATGTAAGGTACTCCTGTCAGGCGTACATATACCCAGTACATGCACTAACCACACAGGCACTGCTTAGTACTGCTCCATCCTTGTAGGCTACCCTTCCCAGGCACACATACCTTCAACGCAGAGTCACTAGTCCTGTGCTGCACAGCACTCCGCCTTCCTCAAGAGTGAGTTAAGCTGAACTTTTAAAAAGGTGAGTGAGCTGCAGGGCTCACTCCAGAGAGATAGGGTAAAAGATCATGTTCACTACTATTGATCACTACACAGTATGCTGCCACCCCCCCCCACTTGTGCTGCTTTCATCTTGGTGAAGCTGATAGCAGTCCACTACTTTAACAATAGCACTTTTCGCTCCCCTTCTGGTGCAGTCTATGAGATAGGCCTATGTCATGGCACACATGCGTGATCTGTGTTCGCCTATAACAAAGAGTCAGCATTAGGAAACCAAACAACCGTACAGTTGGTGTTGGAAAATGGCCCTCTCTGAAGAGTCACCCCAAACCTTTTGCCTTCCACTTCCTCTTTTTCTAACCTTGTTTTTGTTGGCTTTAGGACTCTGATCACTTTACCACTGCTAACCAGTGCTAAAGTGCATGTGCTCTCTCCTCTAAACATGGTAATATTGGCTCATACCCAATCAACATTGTTAGAAATGGGATCTTTGGTTAGCAGTCAGGTTACCCCCTGTCCAAGCAAGGACCCTCACTCTAGTCAGGGTAAAGGAGAATCACACTCAGTTAACCCCCGCTCAACCCCTTGGTAGCTTGATAGCTTGGCACAAGGAGGCAGGCTTAACTTCAGAGTCTAGGTGTAAAGTATTTGTACCAACACAAACAGTAATGCAGTGAACCACTACAAAATGACACAACACAAGTTTAGAAAAATATTCAATATTTTATCTGAATAAACAAGACCAAATACAATAAAATCCACAATATACAGTTAAAATAGCACTTAAAAGCAAAAAAACAGTGATCTGAGGTGAAAACACAGCAATTTGGTAAACCACAGCATCGTAACAAAGTCGTTCACGGTACAGTATCTTTAGAACAAATAGAACAAATAGAAAACAAGCCGGTGCACAGAGTCGGGTAGAGCGGCTTCGCTGGATACGATGCGGCGTCGGTTCCGGTGCCATGGGGTAGGAAGAGTGCGGTGTCGCGCAGCGGCGTTGGGTCCTTGCTACAGGGTGGTAGAGGTGAGCGGCGTCGGATGTAAAGTTGGTCCCTTGATTCAAGCAGATGCGAGTCCGGCGGAGTTACAATGCTTCAGCCCAACCACATGGGGTCGCAATGACGTCACGGGCCGTAGGCGCTGCGATGTGTCGGAACATCACCAACGTTGGACTTACGACACTCTGATGTCAGTGAAGTCGGGCAGGATCAGCAGTTGCAGCGAGGCGAGGTCTACAGGGTCGGAGGGCTTCCACGAAGTCCACGGCTTTGGGGCAGGTGGCGTCGCGTCTCCGGGGTAGCAACATCAGCTCACAGGGTCGTCGGATTCACACTTCAGCAAGGTCCACGGCCTCGGGGCAAGCAGAGTCGCGGTTACGGGCTGCGGCGTCCTTTGCGAAGTCGCACGGCGTTATCTGGTGCTGGTAGACTGGTTTTTCTCCAGGAATTCACTTTCAGGGGACCAGGAACTGGAATGGCACCCTCTGACAAGCTAGAGTCCACAGCTGGTAGACTCAGGTCTGCTTGGTGAAGCCTTTGTTGTCCCTGAGGCTTCAAAACAGGAAGCAAACTCTAATCCAAGCCCTTGGAGTCTCTTCTCAAGCAGGAATGTAACAAAGTCCAGTCTCTGTCCCCTTGCACAAGCAGAAACAGCAAATGAAGGATAGCTCCACAAAGAACAATCACAGACAGGGTAGCACTTCTCAGCTCTTCAGCTCTTCACCAGGTAGAGGTTCCTCTTGAATCTTCTTAAAGCAATCTAATGTTTCTGGGGTTTGGGTGCTCTTCTTATACCCATATTGGCCTTTGAAGTAGGCCTACTTCAAAGGAAAGTCTCTCTTGTTTGTGAGATCCTGCCTTGCCCAGGCCAGGCCCAAGACACACACCAGGGGGTTGGAGTCTGCATTGTGTGAGGGCAGGCACAACCCTTTCCGGTGTAAGTGACCACTCCTCCCCTCCCTCCTAGAACAGATGGCTCTTCAGGATATGCAGGCTACACCCAGCTCCCTTTGTATCACTGTCTAGAGAGAGGTGCAAACAGCCCAACTGTCAAACTGACCCAGACAGGGAATCCACAAACAGGCAGAGTCACAGAATGGTGAGCGACTACTTTCTAAAAGTGGCATTTTCAAACACACAATCTCAAAACCAACTTTACTAAAAGATCTATTTTTAAATTGTGAGTTCAGAGACCCCAAACTCCAGATGTCCATCTGCTCCCAAAGGGAATCTACACTTTAATCATATTTATAGGTAGTCCCCATGTTAACCTTTGAGAGAGATAGGCCTTGCAACAGTGAAAAACGAATTTGGCAGTATTTCACTGTCAGGACATTTAAAATACACACAAGTACATGTCCCACATTTAACATACACTGCACTCTGCTCATGGGGGCTACCTAGGGCCTACCTTAGGGGTGTCTTACATGTAAGAAAAGGAAAGGGTTAGGCCTGGCAAGCAGGTACACTTTCCAAGTTGAATTGGCAGTCAAAAACTGCACACACAGACACTGCAGTGGCACGTCTGAGCCATGTTTACAGGGCTACTAATGTGGGTGGCACAACCAGTACTGCAGGCCCACTAGTAGCATTTGATTTACAGGCCCTGAGCACCTCTAGTGCACTGTACTAGGGACGTACCAGTAAATCAAATATGCCAATCATGGAAATCCAAATACACATACATTTTACATAGGAGCACTTGCACTTTAGCACTGGATAGCAGTGGTAAAGTGCCCAGAGTAACAAAAACAGCAACCTGGGGAACAGAGGCAAACAATTAGGGGAGACCGCACCAAGGATGCCAAGTCTAACAGGCATATTTAATGTACTTATAAGTCCCTAGAAAGTGCACTACATTTGCCCAGAACCTGTAAATTAAATCCTACTAGTAGGCCTGTAGTACTGTTCATGTCATCCACTTACGTCGGCTCTTAACCATGTCTCAGGCCTGCCGTTGCAGAGCCTGTGTACCAGTTTTACACTGCCACATCGACCTTACAAGCTAAAATCTTGCCAGACCTAGGAGTTCCCTTTGAATACATATGTCAGCCCTAAGGTAGGCCCACCTACAGGGCTGGATGGCATGTATTTAAAAGGTAGGACGTGTACTTTTAAGTTTTACATGCCCTGGTAGTAAAAACGTCTACATTCTTTTTTCACTAATGCAAGGCCTGTAACCCCCATAGGACAACATTGTGATTACTTTATTACATCATTTAAGTGTAATTCCCAACCTGGAGGAGATAAGTTTGTCAAGTGTGGTGTCTCTGAGCTCACAATTTAAAATCACAACTTTTAGTGGAGTTGGATTTTAAATTGCAGTTCTGCAAATGCCAAGTTGTCATTTTCCTACTTTAACAAAAAAACAAATTGCCTTTCTGTGCTTGTACACACATACTTCCCCTCTAGCCAAAAGATCTTAAACCACCATCTATTATTTGGGTAAAAGCTTGGTATTCTTGGTTGTAGAAGGCAATGCACTGTAAACTTCAACACTCAATAAAACAATAGAATCCAAATAAAGTCTGTCTCACTGTCTGACTGATTTTTATACCAAAAGATCATATCTTTAATGTGTATATCAAAATTATATATGCAAATTAAAACCTTTTCAATACATTCATTTTTCTGTACATGTGCAAAAACAATTTAAAAACCCCAAATCTCAGAAACCTTTTTATACATCAATTAATATCATATACAGGTAAACATATTTAAAAACACAAAATAAAAACTTCTTGTTGACGCGGTATTTACACCACCTTCATTAGGACGTACTTAAATGACACATGATATTCTGAAGTTTATTTCCTCTTCGGTCTCTGGGTCAGTTTGGGGCAGAACCTTACTCCCATCTTATTAACCCTCTTCATTTGTAGATTCACAGATGCATTTTACTAATACTTATTTAAGAGAAGTAGTTTTGAGTATCTCTATAACTTGATCTATTGCTCCTCGATCTGGAAAATCTAGATATGACTTCCGCAAGCAATACTCTTTGCTTTTTAACACTTGCTTCTGCACAATTTGCACTTTGGATATACTTTGTTTTCTGTTTCATTACAGAACAAAGTATGACAGGTATTTTGGACTGCTGGACACTTTGTGATACAAACAAGCATCTCCTGCAGATTCTGTCTGTCTTATAAGTCAATTGTTCTTAATTTAGCCATTTTGTGCCTACTGCCTGTCTCCAGTACACGTCATGGGTGAGGTGACAGCTGGGCTTGTGCATTCCTTCTAGACAGCCACACACAAAGGGAGCTTAAGTGCGACTTCTAAGTCATCAACATCCTATTGGGCCAACATAAACAGGGCAGGAGGGAGGGGCTGACACATCTGACTGGTCAGTGTCCTGCCACATACAAAGAGCTGCCTACCGCCCCAGTGGTGAGTCTGGTGCCTGGGCATGAAGGGAGGACAACTGTGCACACCAAGGACCTTTCTTCAAAGTCTCCCCTGTTCAAAGGCTCAACTGACCCCTGCACCCTGTCTCTGCCAGCCTTTACATGGCAGGCTACCTCCATGAAACTGCTGGGGGAGAAAGGGGTTGTAATCCCCAGGGCAGCGTTGGTGCTGCGTTGCCCTGGTGGATTAGGACCGACAGCACAGCCAGACCGATTTGAAGTCGTAATCTGGCAGTGCTGGCGGTCCGATCACTGCGTTACCATCACGGTTGTAATATGGTGCTCAGACCGCCGCATTGGCGGAGGTCCGACCGCCATTACGATCCTGACGGTCAGTAGACCACCAGGGTCATAATGAGGCCTTGAGTGTTATAAATGTTATGATTTCACACATATGGCAGCCTTGAGGGAAGAGGTGGCCACATACTGTTTTCTTCTTATACACCCTAAGCGCAGCTGATTATAATGCACGCTCAGAATCTGAATGTTGATCCTCTAGGGGTGCTCTTGCACTCATTTGTACATAAGAAGAGTTTTAGATCTTATATAATAGAAAACAGTGTAATAAATAAATGTGAGGTATGCATGACTCAGAGGCTTACAAGTTTCAGCCCAGCGCTTGGGATTCCTAGGGTTGCCCAATTTTTACATAAGAATTGTGTTTCGTACTGACAGAGGCATACGCTGACAGGTACTCTGTTTGCTTTTCTGGCAGGTTCGGTACTTCCCCCAGCAAACGCAGATGTTTTGGTATTATTCAAGTCTTTCAGGAAGCTGATCCTGTGTAGAAATTCCGCACAGCAGAGGTTCTGTACTTTTTGACGTCTGAGGTGAAGAGGAAGTATACCTCATTTTCCACAGTCCCAGGGCACTGTTGACAAATGCGGCCCGGCTCTGCTTTCCAAGTCTTCATGTGATGTTTTCTTTTATTTTACAGTCTAGAAGCACTCACCATAAACGTGAACATTTTTTTACCTGTGTTTTGGGATATTTATAATGAGAGATTAGTTTCTATCTAACGTTTTATAACATTTCATTACATCCTGGCCCATCTTCTCATCCCACTCCTCCTGATTCAAGAGAGGCATCGTCCACTTACTAATTCACTGAAAGAAAAAGTGAAATAAGCTTATTTTTATGTTTATGGTCACCCTTCATTCAATAATTCACGGAGAAAGAGGTATGGTTTACAGAATCCTACTGTAAATCTCCTTATGCATTTATAAAATGTTTTTAGGGTCGAGCCTGCGTTGCATGCGCTCGCGCATGCGTATCGCAGCGAGACGCTGTAGTAGTTAGAAAAGGGCTCGGAGCCCTGTCGACATCACGTCAGTTTTTTCATTGGTTCGTGGCCTTGCCTATTAAAATCTGCTTGCTTTCATTAGTCGAAGGCATGCATACCTCATGCCTTTTCCGGTGGCTAGCCCTCCTCGAGCGCAGCGACCAAGTACAGAAAGCATGCGAGGTTCGCTGTTTTCTGTCCGGCTCGTGGACTACTTTTTCTCTAATTTACTAGTGTGATTTCCCTTGGCAGAAGTCGAGCGCTTTACATAGTTAATTGCACTTTTTCGGGTTAGGTAAATAAATGCACTTTTGCCGATAGGTGAAAAGTCGGGTTAGGAGTTTACAACGCTATCAGCTCTAACATGAGCAAACGCGAGACTCGTTGCATTGCAAATGCTTGTTTTAGTTGTCGGTATGTTTTAAGTCCTTGCTTACCTAGATGTTTGTCAGCTAAGCTACAGCGAGGTGCAGGGAGACGGGAGAGTAAGCAGCAGTGTAACAGCCCTTCGAAACAGGAGAAGTGGACATGGTCCACTTTTAACAATGACCCATTTTCGGTGTGGGTACTGAGCAACCCAGTACTTAAAGAACTTTGAGCTCATTTGGGCATCTTTTTGCTGAGGTGTACTTCATAAAGAACTGAAGGAAACAGAACCTTAAATAAAGCGAAATTGAATGTAAAACTGTAATGATAGAAGGAAATATTGAAAACTGACTCATAGGTAGAGGCGCAACATTAAAATAATGAAGATACTTTGATGATACTGAGAGAGAGCGTAATCTAAGCATTACCTATTTAGATGTGAAATGCTTATACTAATGCTGCATTAATAATATTATTCATTGAAACGTGTTTTTAAACGTGGAGAATTATTGTATGCATATACTAATAACAACTATAAGAAATGATCACTTGTATTGTGATTAATTGAATATGTTAACATGTACGAAGATTGCATTTATTAGAATCCATAAGCCGTAAGTTAGCGCGAGTCAAAGAATTAGCCGTGTAGCTCTCATATTAAAGCATATTTTTCTGTTTCTCCAGTGTGCTGACTTGCAAAAGGCCATGACCCAGCATTTGTTCTGTTTCTCTGTTTTGTGTAACAATGATAGTTATATTCCCATCCGCATTCTAGCTGCTTTAGTATAAGTTTATACACTTTGCAACAAATATGGAAACTTTCAAGGACATTCTACCATGGAAAAAAGAACTTTTGACCTGAAGAGTGTGCCAGAGAATGAAGTAACCCCGGATGTGCCACCTACGAAAACGCCAATTATGAAGACCAATCAAAATGTTATGAATTATCATGAAATGACAAGTGCATTACTCAATGTATAATTTGATAGGTTACAGATAGTGGGATTGTAATGACTATCCAATAGAATTTTGGGGGAAGGTATCACGAAAAAGGGAGAAAAACTCATGACACAGGAGACTCGGCAGATCTAGGTAGGGAATGATATTGATTGCATCCAGAACTTTGTCACTCTGTTTGGTGACTTGAGACTTAATAAACCATCCTCACGCTTAGTCGCCCCATTGCACTTTCTTCCTTATGAGGGAAGTGTCCCCTGTCCTTAGACTAGATAGACTGACGACGATCCAACTGATGTCCTGGAGACGAAGTCTGATCCTGTATGCTGACTCATACCAAGGAGGGTAATTATGACAGTTGCTCTTGTAATTTGTCCAATTGCTTTTCCTTCTAGGTACCAACTGCTGTATTTCTGATTAAAAGTCCTTAGTTAGATGTTTTCTAAATCGGTGTTCTAAATTTTTTTAGCATGAAGTCCAACATGCTGATGCTAATTAGTGGTTAGATTAGATATTCACCTTGACTGACAAACGGACATGACTGACATTGTACTATGCTGAACTGGGCTTATATGATGTTCTATGCATTCTGACTTGTGTTTCTCTTATGTTAGTATCTTAATGGTTCTGATCTTTACATTGTCAACATCTTATCACAGTTGCCATATCGTGACTATGCTCTTTTGCTTTTCGGTTTTGAGATTAATACATTTGCTATTAGATTGTAATCAATAGGGAATAAAATTCACAAAACTTCAATAAAGGTGTGGTTATTCATGACTGAAAAGTCATGGTGGCGCCGACAGTTTAACCAACCTCTAAAGTGAAATATATTGTGGTGATATATGTTGATAATATTATTGATATATTGCTTGACATATTGATCAGTTACCTCGTCTTACGGTGTCTCACCACTGGGTCAAAAGATTCATCGGCCTAAAACGAGTCCTAATGTGTATAAATTGACATGGAAGGAGGCGTTATCAATACTTTGCTAACAGTATCAAAAATAGAGCTTAAAAATATGATTGTTGTGGTGGTCGCTACTGCTTACATGGATAACACTGTACGTGCACAAGAGCACAAGGTAATAAAAGGAAATGGAGAAGAGGATAGAGGCTCTCCATAATATGGAACATTTGTGCAAGGTGCGATTTATTGAAGTGATTGCACATATCATAAGCCAGTTTTGCTTTGAAGAGCCTTGAACAGTTTCAGAGGACCTATTTAGCCAGGAACAGGTAAGCACGATATGCGTCCTTCCATTAAGCATAAATTAGAAGATTTTATGTGGAGCTTCCTTCTACCCTGAAGTAAATTTGTTATGTTAGCATAGCTGTCTCTTCTTCCCCTATGGACCAAGGATGCCACTCCACAAGATTTAGGAGGCGTGCAAGTGGATTCTAGCATTAAAAGAACTTTCTCAGCAAAACCTTTCTATGAGAATATGGATGTATATGTGATAAATACAGCTCAAACTGTACAAAAAGGTTTCCAACACCTTTAGGTACCCATGGAATAAAGAACAATGAACTGAACTACAATCTACGGAGTGGGCAGAAACCCCAGATACCAAGGTCAATAAAAATAATAAATGTAGGGGTGGGGTCTGCCCACTATGGGCATGGCCATGCCACCACCCCTATAAAAATATGGGGACAGTATTCCCGCTTCCCTTAGAGGTCACACGGGGTGATTGCCCACAATCTGTCTCCACCCCCCACCCCGGGAGGGGGTGATAGAAAGTCCACTAGACATCAGGGTAATAAAATACAAAGGGGTGGGGGGCTGACCACCATGAACATGGTCATGTCCCCACTCGCAACAAGAGGGCATACAGTCTTTCTGTCCCCCTTGGATGATAATTAGGACAATTACCCCAACTTGCTCCACTGGGGATAGAAAGCTTTCAAAACAATAGAGAATATATGTATATAGTATTTTTGTCTGTTTGGGGGAGAAGCCCTTCCCCCGGCATGGACCCATGCACACCCTACCCTCTGGGAGGGGTGAACAAGGGTATTCACCCCTAATCTGATCCCTGTTGGGTGGACTGGGCAGAATGCCCACTCATATCAGGCATTTAGAAATGGAGCCAGAACAAACAAAAGGAGGGTGTGGCCTACCCTGGCATTAAGCCATACTTCCTTCCCAGAAGGAGTAATAGTGTATTTCTGCTCCTCCAGGAGCAGGTAGGAGTTTTGTCCCAATTGGGGCAATTGCCCCAAATATGCCCCCTTTAAGGGGAGTAGAATGTCCACCTGACACCCTGAATTTAGGGATGGGAGCTGCCCACCATGGGCATAGCCATGACGTCACCCCTATAAAAATATGGTGTGAGTCTTTCTGCTTCCCCTGGAGGTCAGATGGGGTGATTGCCCACAATCTGCCCGGAGGTGGGAGAAACCCACAAAACATCAGGGGAAAAAGTACATAGGGGTGGGGGCTGGCCTCTCTGGGCATGACTGTGCCCACATGCTTAACAAGAGGACAGACAGTAATTCTGCTTCACTTGGTGGCAGATTGTGAGGATTACCCCAATTTTCCCCACTGGGGGAAGAAGGCCCTGTGTACACCATAGACTGCATTTATGCAGTATTTGTGTGGGGGGGGGGGGGCACCCCCTGGGCATGGGCTCATGTTCTCCTCACCAGACCTGTAGACTTTCTGCCACCCCGGTTGGGGTGGACAAGGGCATTCGCCTTCCAACTGCTCCCTTTGGGTGCAGGGGGACAGAATGCCCACTAAAAACCAGGGATTCCAAAATGGAGCCAAAAACAAGTAAAAGGAGGGTGCAGCCTTCCCTGGCATTGAGCAGTACCTCCTCCCCAGAAGAGTTAATAGTTTCTTTCTGTCCCCCTGAGGGCAGTTTGGAGTTTTGACCCTGTTGGGGAGATTGCCATAAATATACCTCTCACGGAGGGTGGGGGGTAGAACGTTCACCTGACACCAGAGATTTTGCCTTTGGGCAAAATAAAGTGATACGGGTGTTGCACTCTTGCATTCACACCCCCAAACCCCAAAAAAGGTCAAACCAGTCTTTCTCCCCACCCCTCTCCCCAGGGGCAGACAGGAGGTTTGCCCCATTGAACCCTGGAGGCCAGAAAGCCCACTGGATGTCAGGAATATGTTTTTTTTAATAAATCAATTTAGTGGTTGTGGCCCAGCCTAATATTTACCCCACTCTCACCTCTAAAGCCTTAACAATCTTTCTACTCCCCTGTGCACTAAGAAATCCCATCCCAATGGCAAACAAGAGGACATTTGATTCCTTCGGCTGTTATTTTGACATGTGGGCCAGTAGAGTGTGGATAACTCCCAATATCTTCCCACTTGCAATGGTAAATGGCTGCACTCATTGGGGCTGGGTAGGCTGCCACCTGGGAAAACCTACCAGACCAGACAGTTCTGAAAGCTAGACACTTGGGGAAGTCCAGGGCAGGTGCTTTGCATGGATCCCACAACATGTTCTTACCCAGAGTGCCCTGCAAACTGCAAAAATTGGCTAAAACCCTCACTTTCTTCACATGTCTGTGAGGAAAACCTCTGGAATATGCAGGGTGCCACAAATTTCTTACCAGTAACAATGGTAGCTCACTTGTGTGGATGGGCCAAGAGACCTTGACACAAAAGGCATTAAAATGCTATGTAGAAAGATCAGTGACAGGGACAGATGTCCATTTGTGGACATGCATGGCTGCCACCCATGGACACCTACAAACTACACACAATTTTGAAAATTAGGTAACAAGGGGATTCCAGGGTGGCATGTCTTGCACAGATCCCATGAGGTTTTCTTACGTACAATGTCATTAATACTTATGGCACAGCACCTAATGGCCGCTGGAAAAAAGCGGCATACAGTTTGTGAATTAATATTTTCAATTTGATTTGTGACTAAAGTCACCTTTTTTTATCCACATAACTTTTCATTTCAATAATTTAAAAACTTTGTTAAACATGATTTTGTTCCCAGCCAAATTACTGAGTTGAGTACACTCCAATCACAGTACTTCGCTCAGGAGCTACAAGGGAAAAGTATACCTGTGTTTACAAAAAAAAAGGTTATTTAGAAATACAATTTCCATTCAAACATGTACCTGTTCCTCTGTGTTCCCATACACCTGACTGTACAGGGACAAGACTTCTATTGTCAGAATTTCCAACTCCTCTTCTTAGAAGGTAGGGGCCCTGTCACCTACTCTGTAACAGCAGCAATAGTGGAGAAGGTGTTGTTGGTTGCAATGTTAGGAATCAAGTGAGCTTTTATCATAACGCTGAGGACATGTACACGACGTATGTGATTGTCAATGGAGACAGACACAGCCATTGGCTTTTGAATGTTGCAGTGACACTTGATCAACTTCCACGAGGCCCGTCGGATTACAAATGTCTTGATGGCAAGGTCGGGTGCCCGCTATTTTAGAATTATGGGGGTTATTACAACTTTGGAGGAGGTGTTAATCCGTCCCAAAAGTGACAGTAAAGTGACGGATATACCACCAGCCGTATTACAAGTTCCATAGGATATAATGGACTCGTAATACGGCTGGTGGTATATCTGTCATGTTACCGTCACTTTTGGGACGGATTAACACCTCCTCCAAAGTTGTAATAACCACCTATATATTCTAACACCTGGATATAATGGGTGTTCTGATTTATTGATTTTCTTTTAGGAGTTATTTGCTGGCTTTTGGACTATATTCGCAGTTACTGTGAGTAGTGAATATAATTGCCTTCTAATAAATAATTTAGATGTTGGCATCTTTTCGGCAAATGTGGTTTGTTCTGCTTCGGGTGTTTCTGATTTACATCCTGGTTTCACTTGTGGAGTATTTCATTCTCTATTATTCTTTCATTGTTTTTTTCACAATTATTTTTCAATTTCTGTTTTATTGTTGACTCCTGCAATTTTAGGCTATTTAGTGTATTTTAAAATGTTAAGTGCATCACCACCACTCAAAATGGTGGCTAGTTTGTTTTAATGTGCAAAATGCAAACATTACTGTTTTTAACAAATTTGAAACAGTATAATGTAATGCGTTACTGCGTAAAAATGCTATGGTGACCTGGTTTAATTTATACTTCCATTGACAGACTTTTAGAACAAAAATCATTAAAAAAATAATTTGTAAATAATACATGTAAAGTATATTATTGCACATTATTTTCTGAAAATATAAGACATGCAAAAAATTGTTATTTTAAGTTACAATGGGCCAGATGTATCAAGCCTTTTTGCATTAGCAAACGGTGTGAATGCCCATTTGCGAATGCAAAAATGCCTTTCAGTATTTATTAAAGGCATTCACAATGCAAATTTAAGGAATCGCTAAAATAGCGATTTCTTAAATTTGCGACCCCATTTAGTTCTCTAAATAAGAAAACGCAAATAAGGAACCCTTATTTGCGATTTCTAACCCACATGTGTAAAGCAATTCCTTAATGCGAATTTTGCATTAAGGAATCGCAATTTCCACCAAGTAAAACTTGGTGGTAACCATGTGCAAATTTAAAAAATGCATTAAAAATTAATTTTTAAAATTGACACGTAAGGCACACATGCCCCTTTGGCATGTGTGTGCCTTACATGTCCAAAAAACATTTTGGGGTGCAGCAGAGGGGGCACCCTGGGGTTTTGCATTTACAAAATTGCGAATTCCAATTAGGAATTTGCTATTTCAGAAATGCAAAAAATTGCAAATATGGGCCTACAGGCCCATAGGTGTGAATGGGGGCTGTATCGCAATTTACGATTCGGTAATAGCATTTGCGATTTTTAAGAAATCGCAATTACCGAATCGCAAATATGATACATAGCATTTTGCGAATCAGAAATGGCGATTTCTTAAAATTCGCTATTACCGATTCGCAAAAGGCTTTTTTGATACATCTGGCCCAATATCACCAAAAAGAGATGTGTACATATATGCCACAAAAACATATGGAATTTTACAAAGACATGAAATATGTGTTGTAGGAAGTTGGCTCTGTATGCACTATTTCAAAGTAAGGAATAGTATGCACAGAGTCCAAGGGTTCCCCTCAGAGGTAAGATAGTGGCAAAAAGAGATAATACTAATGCTCTATTTTGTGGTAGTGTGGTCGAGCAGTAGGCTTATCAAAGGAGTAGTGTTAAGCATTTGTTGTACATACACACAGGCAATAAATGAGGAACACACACTCAGAGACAATTCCAAGCCAATAGGTTTTGTTATAGAAAAATATATTTTCTTAGTTTATTTTAAGAACCACAGGTTCAAATTCTACATATAATATCTCATTTGAAAGGTATTGCAGGTAAGTACTTTAGGAACTTTGAATAATTACAGTAGCATATATACTTTTCACATAAACCACAAATAGCTGTTTTAAAAGTGGACACAGTGCAATTTTCACAGTTCCTGGGGGAGGTAAAGTATTTTTAGTTTTAGCAGGTAAGTAAATTACCTACAGGGTTCAGTTTTGGGTACAAGGTAGCCCACCGTTGGGGGTTCAGAGCAACCCCAAAGTTACCACACCAGCAGCTCAGGGCCGGTCAGGTGCAGAGGTCAAAGAGGTGCCCAAAACACATAGGCTTCAATGGAGAGAAGGGGGTGCCCTGGTTCCAGTCTGCCAGCAGGTAAGTACCCGTGTCTTCGGAGGGCAGACCAGGGGGGTTTTGTAGGGCACCGGGGGGGACACAAGTCCACACAGAAAGTACACCCTCAGCAGCACGGGGGCGGCCGGGTGCAGTGTGCAAACAAGCGTCGGGTTCTCTGTAGGTTTCAATGGGAGACCAAGGGGTCTCTTCAGCGGTGCAGGCAGGCAAGGGGGGGGGCTCCTCGGGGTAGCCACCACCTGGGCAAGGGAGAGGGCCTCCTAGGGGTCACTCCTGCACAGAAGTTCCGATCCTTCAGGTGCTGGGGGCTGCGGGTGCAGGGTCTTTTCCAGCCGTCGGGAAATTAGAGTTCAGGCAGTCGCGGTCAGGGGGAGCCTCGGGATTCCCTCTGCAGGCGTCGCTGTGGGGGCTCAGGGGGGACAACTTTGGTTACTCACGGTCTCGGAGTCGCCGGAGGGTCCTCCTTGAGGTGTTGGTTCTCCACCAGTCGAGTCGGGGTCGCCGGGTGCAGTGTTGCAAGTCTCACGCTTCTTGCGGGGAGTCGCAGGGGTCTTTAAATCTGCTCCTTTGAAACAAAGTTGCAGTTCTTTTGGAGCAGTGCCGCTGTCCTCGGGAGTTTCTTGTCTTTCTTGAAGCAGGGCAGTCCTCTGAGGATTCAGAGGTCGCTGGTCCTTGGGAAAGTGTCGCTGGAGCAGGTTTCTTTGGAAGGCAGGAGACAGGCCGGTAAGACTGGGGCCAAAGCAGTTGGTGTCTTCTGTTCTTCTTCTGCAGGGGTTCTTCAGCTCAGCAGTCCTCTTCTTCTTGTAGTTTCAGGAATCTAAATTCTTAGGTTCAGGGAAGCCCTTAAATACTAAATTTAAGGGCGTGTTTAGGTCTGGGGGGTTAGTAGCCAATGGCTACTAGCCCTGAGGGTAGGTACACCCTCTTTGTGCCTCCTCCCAAGGGGAGGGGGTCACATCCCTAATCCTATTGGGGGAATCCTCCATGTGCAAGATGGAGGATTTCTAAAAGTTAGAGTTACTTCAGCTCAGGACACCTTAGGGGCTGTCCTGACTGGCCAGTGACTCCTCCTTGTTATTCTCATTATTTTCTCTGGCCTTGCCGCCAAAAGTGGGGGCCGTGGCCGGAGGGGGCGGGCAATTCCACTAGCTGGTGTGTCCTGCGGTGCTGGAACAAAGGGGTGAGCCTTTGAGGCTCTCCGCCAGGTGTTACAGCTCCTGCCTGGGGGAGGTGTTAGCATCTCCACCCAGTGCAGGCTTTGTTACTGGCCTCAGAGTGACAAAGGCACTCTCCCCATGGGGCCAGCAACATGTCTCTAGTGTGGCAGGCTGCTGGAACCAGTCAGCCTACACAGATAGTCGGTTAAGGTTTCAGGGGGCACCTCTAAGGTGCCCTCTGGGGTGTATTTCACAATAAAATGTACACTGGCATCAGTGTGCATTTATTGTGCTGAGAAGTTTGATACCAAACTTCCCAGTTTTCAGTGTAGCCATTATGGTGCTGTGGAGTTCGTGTTTGACAGACTCCCAGACCATATACTCTTATGGCTACCCTGCACTTACAATGTCTAAGGTTTGGCTTAGACACTGTAGGGGCACAGTGCTCATGCACTGGTGCCCTCACCTATGGTATAGTGCACCCTGCCTTAGGGCTGTAAGGCCTGCTAGAGGGGTGACTTATCTATACTTGCATAGGCAGTGAGAGGCTGGCATGGCACCCTGAGGGGAGTGCCATGTCGACTTACTCATTTTGGTCTCACCAGCACACACAAGCTAGCAAGCAGTGTGTATGTGCTGAGTGAGGGGTCTCCAGGGTGGCATAAGATATGCTGCAGCCCTTAGAGACCTTACCTGGCATCAGGGCCCTTGGTACCAGAGGTACCAGTTACAAGGGACTTACCTGGATGCCAGGGTATGCCAATCGTGGGTACAAAAGTACAGGTTAGGGAAAGAACACTGGTGCTGGGGCCTGGTTAGCAGGCCTCAGCACACTTTCAATTCAAAACATAGCATCAGCAAAGGCAAAAAGTCAGGGGGTAACCATGCCAAGGAGGCATTTCCTTACATGTGTTAATTATCAAAAATATGTTTGCACATTTAAAGTGATTTTTCTCTCTTTTCTCAATATTAAATACAGACATATGTACCCAGGGAGAGGTAGAAGACTAGACCATATCCAGGCATTACCACTATGGAGGAAAGGGATATTAGCAAAAACATCAGATTGAATGGGCAATCAATTTTTGATTTATGTCATCAGCTCGAGCCAGATCTTCTGCCTCACAATAGGAATCTCACATCAATAACACCAATAGCGAAAATCATGTCAGTAAGCCATTTTGTGGCCACAAGATCCTTCGAAAAGACTGTCACATTATCCAGTGGCATGTCATAGCCAACTTTCAGTGGTGTGCTACAAGAAGTCCTTTCTTTAATGATGAGACACATCAACAGCTTTTTCTAATTTCCATGAAATGAGGATTTTGTAAATGTGAAGGGAGATTTTTATACTTTGGGTGGCCTTCCACAAGTGGTTGGAGCAATTTATAGCACACATATTGCCTTAGTGCCACCTCACAACAGAGAATAGGTCTACCGCAATTGGAAGAACTTCCATTCAGTCAATATACACGTTGTCTCCTTATCTGATTTATACATCACAAGTGTGTGTGACCATTTTCCATGATCTATACATGGATTGCTTTGTACTATGGAACAACTCCATACTCTTGTAAATGTCACAACTTGGACATGAGAGAGCCTGGCATGGTGTAAGTACAATCTGTATATATGTTTGGTCAATTTCTGGTTTAAGAATGTACAATGGAATTAGATATTTTGCTCAATATATATTTTTTCATATAGGAGACTCAGTTTATCCTAACCAACCACAGTTGTCAGCACTGCTGAGGAATCCAACAATGCCAGTGGAAGTCCCTTTTTCTTCCACCACGACTGGCAATTCTCTCTCTGTAAAATGGGGATTTCTCCTCCCTGCCATTAGGAGTAACTAAAATAAATAAAATAGTGGCTAACATGTTAATGATTTTTTTTAATGAGACAAATGAAAAATGAACAGAGGGAGGAAAAAAGGATAACCTGACTTCTGAGTGGTAAATTCAGCAGCAAAATGACGTTGTGCAGTGGAATGAAAAGGACCATGGTCTGAAATAGAGTGTGTTTTACAGCATGGTATGCAGGTATTCATAGTTGGCCAATATACATCAGGTGTTTGCTGTTGGCATCCATCCAATAGCCACTGATATTGTACAATGTTGAGTGGGTCCCGCAACTGACTCTCATCTTTAGGAATCCACAGCCAGATCAATGCCAGCACGACTGTGAAATCTAAATATGCTTGGCACAACCCCACCACCCCAATGGCGACAGAGTACTGTTAACCAGCATTGCGATCCACTGAGTCGGCAGCGGTAAATCGTTTATGGGGCAGACTACACTCTGTCGACGTGGATGGAAGTTCAGCTGGAATACATTTAAATATGGCACACGGAATTCCTTCAGCTTGACAGAGTACCTGGAACCACCATCATGGGAGGACGACAGAACCCCTGTCAAAATCTAAATCAGGCCCTCTATTCTTCTTGCATATTTTAAAGGCTGATTCACATCCTGGTTTCACTAGTGGCATACCTCATTGTGTATTACTCTTTCCTTGTTTTTTACAATTATGTTTTGTTGTGGACTCCAACAATTTTAGGCTTTACTTCTTTACAAGGATCTACATACCTGTATAAAACCCAACTGTTTGTCCTGAGGATGGTCTCATGTACTGGTTAGGTGGTTGGAAAGCGAAATGTCGACATACTGACCACCGCAATTATCACACCTGAAGGACTCAGAAGCTTTTTCTGCAAATACTGCTACAGAACAAGGAGTACTATATGGTTGGCCTGTCTCGGATCACTACTTGGACTCTAAAAACATAACTTTGAGGATCTTGTTTTTACAGTGGGAAAGTGAGATTTGTTGTTGACCCTTTTTTATTTGCCTGCCATGATTAATAAGTCCAATTTGTGTTGACTTGCTACTTATTGCATATTGTGCAATGGGGCTCAGATATATCTTTAGCATGTCCAACAAGATACTGAGTGGGAATTTTTCTCCTTCAGAAACTGTCTAAAAATGGCATTTTCAAAATGATAATAAAAAACCCGACTTATCATTAGAGATTATTTTTCATTACAGTTTCATAGACCTGTGTACCTGGTCCCAAAGCAAAGTTTGTACTTATTAAATGAAGAAAGGCAACCCATTGTTATTTTATGGGACAGGTAGGTCTCACAGTAATGAAAAACAAATGTTGATGTTTTTCACTACCAGAACATATAAAACTTTAAAGTACATGACCAACCTTTTACTAACAAATGCACCCTGCCCTATGGGCTTCCCAGGGCCAAATTAGGGGTGACTTTTATGCAATAAAAGGGGAGGTTAAGGCTTGGCAAGGGGATTATATTGGCAAGTCGAATTGGCAGTTTAAAACTGCATTCAGGAGGCAATGGCAGGCCTGGGACATCTTTAAAAGTGATACTTATGTGTGTGGCACATTTATTGATCAAAACATCATAACCACTCTTGCATTAAACAGACAGTAAATAATTTATTACACAAGAACACCTACTAAAAATAACAGGTCATAGCAGAACAAAATAGCTCTGCATAAGTTGCATTGACATGGTACAGGCATTGTCATGTGATGTATTGGAGCATGGGTTGATCAGTTTGGAAGACAGGCAGCCCACTGCTTCAGAACATGAGAATGCTGCCTTTATCAGTGGTGCTGCAATACTGGGGTTGTCTGCTCCAGAACTGAGCTTGTCCAACCACATATTTTAAACACAATATGATGCTATAAATGTCTCTGTGCAATGTATTCATTCTTTGGGCAATCCACAAAGGTAACTTTCACTTGTGAGAAAGTTCCACGTATAAGTTTACTCTTACACTTTTGAGTAACTTTCCAACTTTTCGCTACTTTCCGTTTAGGAGTGTAAACTTACATGTCTCTACCACTGAAAGATGGGGTGGAGTGGTGTGGCCAGGATCACACATGGCCAACAGCTAATACTGCAACACTCTGCCATGGCAAAAAATGAAGGTAGGGATTTAAAATAGAACTCCACAGCAAATAATGGCAAATAATGTTGCATTTTATTTTGGCCTTTAAAAAAATATATATAAGATTATAGGGACATTATAATTAGGTTCAGATTTTACATGCACAAAACCATAGAAATTCAGCTGCTATAGTTAGAGTTAATTTAAGTAACTATAACTCATGCCCTTGTCGATTTTCTGCTCAAGTTGGCAGGTCTGCTATTTGCTATCTTGGTGTTTTTTTGTCCAGTTCATCACTTCATTATACGTTGCACTTAGGAGAGAGAATGTGGTGCTGCAGCCAGAGCTGCAGATTTTGCAGCTGGGGAACCAAGTTTGAGTTTTCAGCATCAACTGGGCATCCAGTGATTCTGGGCAAACCACTTAATCTCCCCATGCCAAAAGCCCAAAAGGAATGTGTTCTTCTGTAATGTAGGTGATGCCCAGGTAAAGCACTTCAATACTTTGGGTCAAGTCTGTGCAGTATAAAACTGCAAAAAAACAAAAAAAACATCAGTGTTCTGCACACTTCTGTCATTGGGCTATACTTGGGCTACATTTGAGTGATATTTGTGCTACATTTGGGCTCCATTTTCACTGGTGGCTATCTTGGGAGACTCTTTTGTTGTGAAGCTCCTTAATCTCCCCATTTACTACAGTATCCTCAGTAGAAAATGCTTTCAGTTTTCCATTTTGATTCCATCAAGATAGCTGTCATGTGTGCCACACTTTTGGCATAAATTCAGAATGTGCCTGTTGTCTACATGTCAGAATGTTTTAATGAAATAGAAGAGGACGATATTTGAGAACACACTTGAAATGTGTCCTAATTTTTCTTACTACAGCATTAACTTTAATTTCTATGACAAAATGAAACCCCTCATTCTGTTGTTTTCAGGTTAAATGTTTTAAGTGTTACCAGTTTGATTCAATCAAGATGCCTTCAGGTGTGCCACACTCTTTTCATTATAAGAATGTTAGTGCTCTAGTTGTTCCTTAGAACACTCTGGGAGACTGCAGTAGAGCACAAGGGAATCAACTGACAGGCTGCTCAAAGTACATGTTTTACTGAGAATGTCAGACTTCATTCTCATACGGCTGAAAAAGATAGTGTGAATTTACAGACAATATGCTCTCATTTTAGCTTCTGGAGCGCCTTCTATAACCTCTTTGGGAAAATCATGAGAAAACAGTTTTCTCTCAAATATGATTCATGAAATCCCAGCAGAAGGCATTTTCACAGGATAAAATCACCTTAGTAACAAATGATTTATTTTGTAACTAAAATCTGTTATCATCCTTTATATGTTCTCCTTTTTGTGACCCTCAAAACCTGTCATTCACTGCAACGCATTTCAATGGGTGCTGTCATGCATATTGGTCCAAGGATGGCTGTCACTACTTTCTGGTTGAGGTGCTGACAGCCAATCAGATCTAACTATGAGATCTGTGCTTAAGCTCTGCCCAGATATACAAATGTGGGTTTCCTTCAATATCTCAAAAACTGCTGAATGGATTTACACTAAACAACAATAAGCATGGTTTTTGGACCAAAAGCTACCTTTCTGCCAAATTTGGTGTAATTCTGTCCAGCGGTTCAGGCGGTAATCATGTTCAAAATCTCTATGGGAAATTACCATTGGAAACACACTTTTTTGACCCTTCCCTTTTCTCGACTCCTGTTTGACAGATCACCCCAAAACTTTCCATGAACAACAAGACCATTAGGCACACTTGTTTTGGAAACTTTCATAAACATTCATCAAACAGCACCAACGATATAGTTAAGTCATCATGATCAAAACACTTTATTCGGTTTAAAAGTTATCAACCATAAGAACAAGTAAATAAACAGCACATCACATAACACTTACAATAATTAATAAAAAGAAAAGGAAAAATCACTACCAAAATTACAGCGCAACAACTATTCTTCTCAATAAATACTTTTAAACAGAGTTTAAAAAAAGAATTGCATTTAACCAGCAAATTTATCACCTCACAGACTGATAGTAATTTTAACACATTTAAAAATTACATTCAAAATTTTATTGCTCAATTAATAATTCAATAAGGGTAAAAGTTTATAAAAACATTTAAAAATTATCAACACTGTTCTGCCAGGTTATAGCTCTCTTTAGAAAAGATCCTACCCCCTCCACACCAGCATATCAGAAACTATACACAACCACAAGAAAGTTGGGTGATATTGCACAAAACCCCTAGACCTCAGCAAAGGAAATAAATAATGTCACCTAAAGGGAGCATAAAAATCACAGAACAGAGTCAAATGAATTAGGGTCTGTAAGGACACACCATCACAGGGGCACAATGTTATAGATTTTTTATCAAACTGGCATTATGGAAAACACAAATTACTTCTAATTACCCTCAAACAGAATCGCAAAATGAGAGTCCTTTCCCTGACATTTCTTATGTCCAAGAGGTACGCATCTGGGCCCACCCCCATCTTTAACATTATAAAATCCCTCACTGATTTTTTCCTTAATTCCTCCCCCTCCCTCTTTGCCCCTGAGATTTTAAAGAAATTCTCCTTTGCCCAATGTTTGTCAGAGCAGGTTACACCCTCTGGTGCATCAAACATATCTAAACGACCAAGTGCAATGGTTACTTTCCTTATATATACCAGCCAGGCAATATCCTTTGCATGATCACATAGCATGCAATCCCTCAGGATCTCTCTGTTTAAAGAAGCAAACTCGTTAGTCCAAATAGAAATCCACAACAAGAAAGGAGCAATCTTGAGGACATCTATAAAATGTAAGTCCAATTCAGCATGCAAACAAAAACCAGAGGTGTTTTGGCCAAGTACTAGCAGCCTTCTACAGAAGCAATTTTCCTCTATCAGAGGGGCCCTATTTTCTTGACAGACCCAAAGTGGTGTCCCATACAGCAAAACTGGAAGATATTTGCGCCTGTATACTTCAAGCAGGGGCTTGAAAGGTTTATTTGCTACCCTTGCAGCAAACTCAAACATGGCACCAACCGTGGCATTAAAAAGCATCCCTCTCCTAGAGATGCAGGATTTCCAGGTGCCCTTATCATCAAAATGTATCCCTAGAAAGGGGAATTCTTGTACCTTACTAATAACTTGATCATTTATCTTCAGCCTTCCCACCCTACTAAACGGTTTGCCATACACCATAAAATGTGATTTACTGCAATTTATCTCTAAATCTAAGGTGGACATAAAAGTTTCATACGCTTTGACCACCTCATGGAGTCCATTCATGGTGCAGGCCATAGGAGCTGCATCGTCAGCATAGATCAATACCGGGACACTCTTGCCATTGATTTTAGGAGCATCAAATCAAAAACATTTATAAAGCGCGCTACTCACCCGTGAGGGTCTCAAGGCGCGAGGGGAAAGGGGGTTACTGCTGCCCGAAAAGCCAGGTTTTGAGCTGCCTTCCGAATGCAGGGTGATCCTGGGTGGTCCAGAGGTTGGCGGAGAGGGAGTTCCAAGTCTTGGCCGCCAGGTAGGAGAAGGATTTCCCACCTGCCGTGGTGCGGCGGATGCGAGGGACGGCGGCGAGTGCAAGGTTGGCGGAGCGAAGTTGACGGGGGGGCGTGTAGAAACTGAGGCGACGGTTGAAGTATTCGGGTCCCTTGTTGTGGAGGGCTTTGTGTGCATGGGTGAGGAGCCGGAAGGTGATCCTTTTGCTGACGGGAAGCCAGTGCAGGTGTCTCAAGTGGGCGGAGATGTGGCTGTTGCGGGGTATGTCGAAGACGAGGCGGGCGGAGGCGTTTTGTATTTGCTGCAGATGTTTCTGGAGTTTAGCGGTGCTTCCTGCATATAGGGTGTTTCCGTAGTCCAGGCGGCTTGTGACGAGGGCGTGGGTCACAGTTTTTCTGGTGTCGGCGGGGATCCAGCGGAAGATCTTTCGGAGCATGCGGAGAGTGAGGAAGCAGGAAGATGATACGGCGTTGACTTGTTTGGTCATGGTGAGAAGCGGGTCCAGGATGAATCCGAGGTTGCGTGCGTGGTCTGAGGGGGTAGGTGCGGTGCCAAGGGCCGTGGGCCACCAAGAGTCGTCCCACGCGGACGGGGTGTTTCCGAGGATGAGGACTTCAGTTTTATCTGAGTTCAGTTTCAGACGGCTGAGTTTCATCCATTGTGCGACGTCTTTCATTCCATCTTGCAGGTTGGTCTTGGCGCCAGTGGGGTCTTTGGTGAGGGAGAGTATCAGCTGAGTGTCGTCGGCGTAGGAGGTGATGGGGAGGTGACGAATGGGAGCGGGGGGGGCGGGACCGAGCAGGAGGTGGAAGCGGGAAAGCAGAGGGCGGTGGGACAGGTAGAGGGGGAGGGGAAAAAAGATTGGGAAGGGGGGATTACAGAGGAGGAGAGGAGGAGAGGAGTCAGGAAGAGAGGGGTAGAAGAGTCAGGGGAGAAGAGTAAAGAGAGAAGAGTCAAGAAGAAAAGAGTCAAGAGGAAGAGTCAAGAAGAATAGTCACGAGGAAGAGTCAAGAAGAAGAGTCACGAGGAAGAGTCAAGAAGAAGAGGAGCGAGGAGTCAGGAAGAAGAGTCAAGAAGAAGAGGAGAGAGGAGTCAGGAAGAAGAGGAGAGACCATAGTGGCAGACATCAACATCAAGCATCCTTGCATCGTTCAACTAAAAAATCATACAGCCCATTTGTGTATAGAAGGAAAAGGATAGGAGCCAAAACACACCTCTGGCGCACACCCCTATTAAGCTCAAATGAATCTGTGCATTCCCCATTAGGCCCAACCCTCACATTTGCATTTATTCCTAGGTGGAGATTTGGGGATCCATGCCCAACAGGGTTAACCTTTCCCACAGCTTACTTCGATTAACCTTATCAAAGGTACAGCTGAGATCCATAAAAGCAAGATACAAAGTGCCCCTCTTAGCTTGTGTGTATTTGCCAGTCAGCATAAGCAGATTTAAACATTGCTCCTGGGTACCAAGCCCTTCCCTAAAACCATATTGCACCCTGCTCAGAATTGCATTTTCAGACATCTAATCCTCAATACGCCTTAAAATAATCCAACCAGGAATTTTTGCTGAGGAATCAAGAAGTGAGATTGGGCGATACGACTTTGGGTCATTTTGATTTCCCTTTTTATAGACGGGTATAATACATGCTGATCTCCAAGTAGTAGGGATTCCAGCACTAACTGCTACATTGAGGACATTGAGCAAAATAGAAGCCCACAACTGAGGACAGTGTTTGCATAGATCCATTGGGATAGTATCGGGCCCGGGGCTTAATGGCTAGCACTGCCTTGCACTGCCTTGCAGCGCCTCCCTCACCTCTTCAAGTGTAAACCTAATAGGTAAATTAGGGGGGTCACCATACTGTTCACCAATTTTCTCTCCTAAGGGGCTCCCCCAAACAAAATCCTACAAAAATGGCTCACCCAAACCTCAGGGGCAATATTACAGCCCAAACCCTCAGATGTTTCTTTCTTAATGGAACCCCTATTTACATCCTTCCAGAACAGGCCTGGGTTCTTGTAGTATGATGCACATTCCAATTCTTCCCAGGCCAGCTCCTTAAGCTGTTGCTTCCTAGCCCTCAGAACGATTTTGTAATGATACTTTGCATTTCTTACATGGGCCTTATCTCTTGGATGTTAATTTAGTGCCCTCCTCAGAGATTTCTTTGCCTCATAACAGGGCTTGCTGAACCATCCACCCTGGTACTTACAAGAGGGCTGGGCAGCTACAATCATACATTCTTTAAATGCTACATTTACTCTGAGCATGGCATCCATGACTTCCCCTGATCTTAGGGATTCAGCCAAGAGAGTTCCTGTAATCAGATTTCGATTTTTACCCAACACCCTCTCTACTACTTGCTGGATATTTACCTGTCTCCTATCAAGTCTCCTACCCTGATCTTTAGTTCTCACCGAGACTGGCCCTCCCCACACTGGTTTTCATAAGATCTCATGGAAGTTAAAAAAAATTGTGACGGGGTTGTGATCACTAAAATACTTCTCTACCACCTCACATGCATAACCACATTTTTGAGGACACAAAGAAGTATTAAGTTGTCATTCCAGCCCCCCTGCCTACAAAAGTTGGGGCCTGATGTGTACCTACTACTTCCAGGTCGCATGTATTCACGAGACCCAAACTCCGTAGGCCCTTGATCAGGTCCCCACCCCTTGGGTCCTGTAATCCCTCAGCTGTATATATCTCAGAATCCTGCTCAAAAAGATTCAACACAGTACTATGCCCCTGACACAACAGCACAGAACTCCGAACCAAACCCCTCCAATCTACACTTCAGTATCTGTAAGACTGGAAAAAGGACCCCAATTAGACAGCCGGAGTCCCAAACAGCATTATAGAAGTTTACCAGCAGGGCAATACATTTATTTGGAAAGACTACCCAGACTAATTAAAAACCCTGATGTTTACAGGTAATTTGATATGCTCTTGCTATTTTAGAAAATCAGATTAGGGTAACTAGTCCCCCTTTAGGGCGTCCTCCTTGAGGCCGCACGGCCAGGACTGAAAACCTTTGATATCCATTCTAGACTGCCAGCTCATCCGACCAAGTTTCTTGAAGTAAGATAAAATTATAATGTACCAAAAACTGTATCCATTTACAATTTAATAGCTTAGTGTCATACCCTGCTACATTCCATGAAATAAGACAGCACTTTGCGGTCATTCCACCCTGACATTCCGCGTTCATAGTAAAATTTGGGGGTTCTACCACACCCACTGAAGTTCTCCATACATAACGTCTATCTACCTCCTCCAGATTTGGAAAAATAATAGGACCATTACCCAGGCTGGTTGACTGTAAGTCACCCTGCACTAAATTAGGATTGCTAGTTGGAAAATCAACAATCTGCCGAGTACGATTATAAAAGAAACCTAAGGGGACCATACCAATCTTTCCCTTCATCTGGGATACCAAACGTTGTGTCAAGAGGAGCCGTTGGGCCAGACCTGGATATCTACAATTTACAATAATACAATCCCCATTTCCATCCTTTACCCGAGGCCCGACCCAATTAATTCAATTCTAACAAACAAGATATCCCTAAAATCCTTGCAAACAAAATCACAGTTTTTGCTCTGCCAGTGACAAGTCTTATTTTTTAGTTGGTCCGTGGATTCACTTGTACCTGGTGCTAAGGAGGGAACTTCTGTAAGCACCACCACATAAGGGGCGCTGGCTGGAGGGAGCTCCAAACAGACAAGTGGAAGACCTTTCTCCAGATCCAAATTTTGAACCTCACTACTTTCTTGAGACACCACCACATTCTCCACGTGCCTGCTTCCAGTTGACCTTCCATCTCTCAACCTGTGATTTACCCTTACATCTGCAGCTGAATCAACCAAAGCAGACTCCACACAATTTCCAGGAGCCCCCAAATTTAAGAAGCTTGTGGGTTGCCGCATCTCTCTTTCCAGGGCTCTAGGTTTCCCTCATGTAGAAACACCCACTCAGACAATTGTCTTTGAAGCCTAGGATCCAGAAGGCCACCCTTGACTGGGACTCAACTAAACTTCTCCTTTCCAATCAACAGGGAAACTGCATATTCAAGCGCCTGCAATTTCTCCATGACTGGGGCCATACTAGCCTCAATCATTTCCTTGAACTTCATCAGTAGATTTTCTACACCAAGACCTGGGCACTGACTGAAGCTAGTGCCATCCGCAGAACCCGAGGGATTCAGATTAGCAGACAAGGGCAGTTTTAATTTTTTTCCAAGTTTCTTCAGTGTCTTTTTATTTTTCAAAGGAGGGCTACTGCTGCCAGGAGGGGAAACAATCAGAAGCCTCTTACTCTTCCTTGTTGTTCCAACCAAACCCTTTACCCCTGTTTCTACTGGCAGTGGGGTTTTGGGCAAATCCCCCTGCTCTATCCGTAAGAGTCCATCCTCACATTCAGAGGATCCCAGAGCCTCATTTTCTATAGAGACTTGCTGCCAATCACCCATCTCCAGCGAGAGTCTCCTCTCTGCCAAATCAATCTCCTTAGTAACAACCCCAACTGCTCTAGCAAGAAAGGAATCTAATGTTGTATTAGATTTTCCCTTGCCTCCTCCACACTGATCCCCAATTTGCAGGGCCCTTCTCCTGCTCATCCTCACAGTTTGCCAAGAGGGGCCTCCCAGCAGAACAACAGGTCAACCACAACCACTATTTAGATGGTAATTTCTCATAGGAGGGAAGGAAGCTTCTCTTCACGGTGGAGGTCAAACTTTATAGAAGTTGTGCGAGAGTCAATAAAGTCAATCACTCACCCACTGTACCGGGTCTAAGTGGGGTGGACGAGCAATGACGGGCGAAGGATGGGCCCGCCCTTGGCCCGGGCTTTGCTCAGGCACGTCCTTCACGCATCCCATGCAGCAGTAAACACCTCAGCGTTTTGAAGCGCTCACTGTCCTTGGCTCCGCCCCTCCCTCCTGGCGGCCTTCTGGGACACAGAGTCCCCTTTCACGATAGCGTGCGTCCTACGCAGCGGTAAACACCTCAGCGCTTTGAAGCGCTCACTGTCCTTGGCTCCGCCCCTTCCTCCTGGTGGCCTTCTGGGACACAGAGTCCCCCTTCACAATAGCGCATGGGAAATTACATCAACCATCAGAATTTAAATTCAAATGCAAATGGGCAGAATTCCTGGCTCCTGGCATCCAGGCATGGAGAGGCGCAGGTGGCCTTGTCTTTGGTGCGCCAACGGTGCTTTCCCGCATTGATCCGTTCCTTTATCCTCTATTAAACACATGGGGTTAGTGCTAGAGAGCTAACGTGCTCCTCTCACACATTTCATTTAGGCGGGGGATGTATCTAGTTTATCTGCCTTGGTGAAACCCGGTTACAAATTATCTCTTCCTCCTAAACACCACTTTAAATTGGCGTTGTACATCCTGCTCTCAGTCCATAAACACTGCACCGGCCCAGTTCACAACAAGCTGTAGCTCCCAAGTCAACAAACGCTTTGTCTATGGAAACTGCTGCTATAGATTGAGCTGAGCGAGTTTATAACAGCAGTAGTTAATTGCCTGGTGGGGAAAGCCCCAGGCCCGGATTTTATACGCTTTCTTATCTTTGAATCCCTTTTGACAAGAACCTTAGCTGGTGCCCATTGTGACTAGTAGAACCAGGGCTGGGGCCTCGGTAGGATCGAGAATGGCTTCATTTAGAGATTATTAGCAGTCCCTAAAACTACTATTTCTTTTTTGCCTCTCTAAGGTTGGCATAGAATTTATTAGCGATGCCATAAAGATGCAACCTCTCCTTCTATGGTTTAGGATCTGGACAAGGAGCCAAACCTCTTTTAACCAGGCAGTCTTTACTGATTGCCTGAAGTTGGACTAATGCTTAAAACCCCTGGATCCGGCACAATTGTAACACATGGTTTAGCCTGGGCCCAGAAGAATTTTTTTACTTCCCTTGGCTAGTTTCCTAAATACTTTAAGAGTATGTTTTTAGCTAAATGTACACATGGGAGAGCAAAGGAGAAGCCAACAAGCCCACTTCCAGGTATTTTTCGAGATTTGCACATGTAATGGTATTGAGATGTACCTAACCTGAGTTAGCAATCGGCATTACATGTTCCTATTAGTGAGGCTCAGATTGAGCACTGTGCACTTTCTAGTTGGCTCCCCTCAGCAGGGTTCCTATCTTGTCACCTTACCGCTGTCCCTGTGATGGCTGTCCTGAACAAAGTATGTAGCATTTTATGTTTCTTGTAATACTAAGTATCTCTGGGGAAACAGTATAGCTTACCTTTGTAAAACAGGTCTATATCAAATATAGTAGGACCACTTTAGCCTTCCCATGATCTCTGATAACTGTGAGAATTTCTTTCTCTTTTGCTATTTATATTCAATGTGCTATACATCAGAGGGCAAGTGTTGTATTGTAATGGGTTCAATTTTCACATGCATTTTATTCTGAATGTTTTATGTGATTTTAATGGTTTTATGACTCTTTTATGGTCAAGAAAGAAATCCACCTAAAGTAAAAAATATATATTAACGTGTATTAAAACTTATTAACAGTGAAGCACAGAATTAGTTGAAGTTATTTAATTATATTTTAATACAATTAATATTAAATTCAAAAGAAAGTATTAAAATATTTTTAAATTTAAGGTAACAATATTTCTTATGGCTCTTCTATTATTGTCCAGGAGAGGCTATTGCTGTACCATTGGTTGTCCATGTGTTGATCTAGTCTTAATCCACCTCGGAGCTGGAATACATTTAGTACAATTTGGGTCCTTCTTGGCTTTAGTAACTGTAGAAGTACAGTATGTGAATAGTAATAGGCTTACGGTTTTATGCGTAGATGGTCCCTCCCTAAACCCCTCTCAAACCCCGTGAACGCTGAAATTTTACTAATAAATATTCATGTATTCTGAATGTTGAATCTGCCTAGAATATAGAAAATAATGGATGACTTGGAAATGTGCCTATTTGGGTCAGTAATTACAAAGTGTCTGTATTAATTGCTCATTAAAATGAAATGATGGGCTCATGTTTAGATTAATGTAGTAGTGTGTTATATTGATGATTTCTCATTATGTATGTGCTTTATTAAATTGTAGGCCTTAAGTTAGCGAGGTTTTGGGCCTAGTTGCACAGTCTCATGTTAAGTTGCTGTACTGCCATTTGATAAGTTTTGTTTTGACCAATGACTTTGTGTTTCACCACTGCGCATATTAGTTGCTCAATGTTCACCAGTAGCACATGGTATGTTTTGTTCAGTTGAGCCGCCTATTGGCTTTGACATGGCATTAGCCATTACTTTCTGTATTCAGTTGAGCCGCCTATGGGCTTTGACATCGCATTAGCCATTACATTCTGTATTCTGCCTATTGGCTTTGACATGCTGTATCCAGTCTAGCCGCCTATTGGCTTTGACATTGCATTACATGATGTATTCAATTTAGCTGCCTATTGACTTTGACATGCTATTAGATATTCTGCCTATTGGCTTTGACATGATATTAGACATTGCATTTTGTATTCAGCTCCGCTGCCTATTGGCTTTGACATGATATCATACATTGCATTTTGTATTCAGCTCAGCTGCCTATGGGCTTTGACATGATATAAGACATTGCATTTTGTATTCAGCTTAGATGCCTATTGGCTTTGACATGACACTAGACATTGCATTTGATATTTAGGTTAGCTGCCTATTGCCTTTAACATGACATTGCATTTGATATTTAGGTTAGCTGCCCATTGCCTTTAACGTGGAGTTAGACATTGCAGTTGAGAATCCAAGCTGTATTTTTCCAAGCTGTGTTTTTGCACCAGAGAACCAAGATGTTTTTCTCACAGTAGACTAGACATGATAAGAGAGAGTACATGGGTGTTGTTTTTTCTTCGCTTGAGCTTGGGAACAGGAGTAGTCTTGGAGACCTGGCCAGTCTCCAGAGGGCTTGCTCAGTTTCCCAGGTCTGAGAGGAGGGGGCACACCTTTGTAACGAATGTAACAGGCTGCAGAGGGTCAGATTCGAATCTGCCGGACCTCGTGCTGGAGCTTGGCGCCAGCTGCCAGCAATCCTGTGTGGGTAGATGAATCTCTCTTTCTCGCGGCTGACAGGGGTCCTCAGCTTGCAGACCTTAGAAAGATGAAGCTGTGAATAGTTCCCACACGGTGAAGTATTTGTTTTGCTTTGCATTCAATATCTTATAAATATAACCTGCTGTGTATATTGCAAACTGATATATTTTGTTTGATTAACGCGGACTTGAAAGCTACTAATTCGTCATACATAAAATATTGTGGTTGGGGAAGAACTAACAACAATAAAAGTCTTCTTTGACCTCAGAAGTGCATTTCTGTTGTGTTATGTTAGTGCTTAGAAACTAGATAAGAGGAAAGCACTACAGTTGCACTGTTCAAATAATTCACATAAAATGGCTTTTTAGAGAAACGAATACTTGTATTATTTCACTGAGCTGACCAAACAGTAGTAAATGGTTTTCTTTTCCCATGAGAACTGCTTGCTAGAATATGCTTTATTAGCTATTGTTACAATGTAAAGTTTAGTGTGTGAGAAAGCAATGTTCCCAGGAACTAACAATGGATGCAGTGATTGAAGGACAGAGAGACACAAAATTGTTACCTGACGAGTCCAACGATGGGAATAGAAGAGGAGCCAATCATCGACATGTGAAAGACAGTGTAGTTATATCTTAGATTAGAAATTCCACTTTCATTGGACTAAATGTAAACATACAATTCTTTGACCAAAGGCAATGTGGGAAGAGTTTTAGATGATTTTAACTTAGCCTGACCGCATCGAGAGAAGAGGGGCTTATCCCCGTTTTCCTTCTCCACCAATGAGGTGTACTCGCATTGATTTCTTTCACTTCGAGAATTCTATCTTTAACTTTATTGCTTAGACTTTTGATGCTGAATGCTGATCCGTAAACTATGCTTTACAAATGGTTCGGATAGTTTAGAGTCCCCTGTTCTGAACCATTTTCTTACGTGGTCCGATGCTGATGCTGACCGAACAGATGTTCAATCGCCGAAAACAATCATAGTTTGATGATCCATAATGAGGAAAGGTATTAATCAAATGCTATTGTTTGATATAATTTCTCTTCTGTTTATAGGATTCCAACCGCTAATTTTGATAGTCCCATACCTAGATGTTTTCCAAATGTGTGTTGATTAAATTGCTTTGCATGAAGCCCAAACATGCTATTCTAATCAAAAGGTTAGCTAGGAGAACCAAAGAAAATGTTTGCTAATTATTAACAACAGTTGATGTTGTTTCTTTGCTGAATCTAAATGTATGCTGTTTCTATAGCACAGTTATTTTTGTTAGTGATTTGTACTATCATTCTAGAGTGTGAAACAATTCATGCTTTGCTTAAGCTGAGATTATTTAGAAGATGTGGTCAACCAGTGCTGTTTCTGTATGAATACCATTTAATTTTGAGACTAAGTTAAGTAATGTTAGCATTGATAATATAGGGAAATAAACATTCTAACTTTTACATAAAGGTGTGGTTATTCATGGCCAAAGGGGTCATGTGCGTGGAATTACCAACTCCAAAGATTATTGATACTGTTGATTGATGTGTGTTATTGATTTGTATTGAAATTGAGTCCTACGGTGGGAGTTACTCTAAGCTCAGTCAAAACCTTGAACCTCGAACCTCTAACGTGTCACCTTATTATTAAAAGATAAGAAACCAATTAAGGTCAGACGCGCTAGCAACCCTTTCTAAACCCCTTCTTACTCCTCCAATTTAGGAATAAGTATTCACAATTTTGCAGCCACTCTCACTGGTTCTTTCCACATTTACTACTAAGTAGTAATCTTACATGTGTGAGTATCTCCCCACAGGAAAAATAGGAGAGGTGGAGGTAGGCATTTATACTTGTAGGCTTGTGAATTGCATTTCATAGTACTTTAGTTGTACTGTTGCAATAGTAAATGTACAAAAAAATACAGTTTATGAATAGGGCCCGCTGCATTTTGAATCACATTTAGCAGTTGCGGTCAGAGTACCAAGACTATGCAAGATTTCATATCATCTGAATCTTTGCCAACATAGAACAGTTGCATGACTAGTTCTGATTTACAATGAACAATGGGTTAGTTAATTAATTATTTTGGCAACTGTTTAAAATGCTTTTCTTCTCCTGGGCAAACATATCTCATCATTTATAGGCATGATGTAAAGATTCTGCTGTAATATATAACTAACATTTTGTTATAGATATAAAGGTCAAGATCAACTCCTGACAGAGCCACATTTCAATTCATTGCTGAGCAGCTCTACTTAGGAATAATGAAGACATAAATAGTATGGATAACCAATACACAGATATTGCAATAATTCAACAATTAATTCAAACCAGGAATGTTGTTAATCCCTGTATCACAATTATTTTATTGAAGAATCCGTTATGCAATTATATAAATCTACAAAGAGTATAAAAATAAACAATATGTGTCAAGGCAAAAACCTCACAAAAAGAGGAGCACCATATTACTACATTGTAGCAAATACACTCCAAACATAATTATACTATGTAATAATGAACTGTATTTATACTGACAGAAGTAATTGCTTTATCTCTAAGAATAAATAGAGATTAGGATTCTTACTTATCCCTGTTGAGTATTTACTGACCAAAAGTAAAATCTAGTTTTATTCACTTTCTGTAAAATACAGAATCTTCTGTGCTTTCTCGTGAAACATGTGTCCTTAAGTATAAGGTGTGCTGGCTCACCACAATGCGTATACATAAACTTTTCAGCCACAGTAGATGTCAAATTGGTATTCTTAATGCATTGATAAGTGCTGTCACTCTCAATCATCATTTCTTTTCTGCGAACTTGGTATATGAGAGTTGACAGTTGCAGTGTTCTTCTTGCTTGAGTGGGAATGTGCACTAGTGGCTTGCACTACCGATTTTGCCACAGTATCCTTGATGATCTTGGATGACTTCAGAAGCAGATGGAGCACACTTGCTTATCTCAAAACTCCCCTTATAACAAAGACCAGCATCGAAAAGGCAGATATTTGTTTAAGATATCGGGCATGATAAGCAAATACTTGGTTGCAGATGATTGAAGGAGCTAACTTCAGCATAGGTGGTCTGATTATCAACTGCAAACTATTATCAAATTATATCTGCCAAAGATGTTTGTGATAAATATGAAAGCTATGTACAGAAGGAAGATGCTTCATGCCGGTACTGTGGCCTAATAACACCACAGCAGTGTGCTACAATGACATCATTAAGACAACTGAGGTTAGTAACTGAAGTGGCTGTCTTATATACTTTCAATGACAACAGAAGAAACAAGTTAAATATACTTTCATTATAAAACCTTATTATGGTTTATGTTTTTCACTATTCACTTGTCATGTAAGATGAACAATAACAGATGACAGTTTTTTAATTCAACTTACTGGTGTACCTTTGTTTGCAATATGTGCTTCCTAACCTAAATACTACTGTCACCACTAAACAAATCTAGGGATTCACATAACCTGTCAGCTAAACCCGGAGAAAGAAATAGGTGGCCAAATCTGTAAATTTAAATTATGTACAGACTGCTGAAAACTTCCTCCAGAAAGAAAAAAACAATGATTTTAAAGTGAGTAAAAATTGACAATTGTGATGACATCTACTGAAAGATTCTTCAAAACTGGCCATTCACCTGCAAAGAATACAAATACAATAAACAAACTTTTCAGTAGGTGCTCAAATATCCAGCAGCAATAGTAACTCACACAAAAATAAATAATCACAGCTAACTCTATCTAGAGACATTGAATAACATTAATTCCAGAGTACAAAATATCAGACCTGCTGCAAACTTTCAAGTATGAATTATCTCCACCAGTTTTAAAAGACACTGATAGAGACATCGGAGTCTTGAGCAGAGCAGGCTTCAAATAATGACAGTGTCTTTTGACAACACTGAGGTACATATAAACCCTACTCAAATTCCCTAAGCTGTTGTAAATACGACTTTTCACTAACAAGTAGCGAAGACCTGAATAACGAAAACCACTTCAGTCACCACCAGATAGAAATTGTTAACCAATAAATAAATATGAATTACAAAATTGATTGGTCTGGTGTTATACATTTGCTTTGAGTTACCTATACCGTGTTAGTAAAGTCATTATACCCTGTTATACTTGGGACAACTAGACCCATTTTTACCCATTCAATGTAATTATTTTTCATGTAGTGGTACCACTCCTGTGATTACAGATTGGTGCCCAAGATCCTCATCCAGAAAATAAACTACTATCTTGGCTTAAAACCAGCTGCCGTTCGGGAACATCAGAGTCTGTTGCCTTTCTGCGGTATTTCTATACATGGGTTAATTGTTATGAAATTCTCTCGCCAGCTCTTCTTTGAGGAATCATCAGCATCCTTCTGGATTCAAGCGTCACACTTCGTCTCAAAATCGGAGGGTTAGCTGTCAAGAATTGTGAGCTCATCTCCCAGGTCAGACACTGTGTCAATGGCACATTTGTCTATGCTAATCGTTGCCTTCTTATCTTTTCTTGGACATCAAATATTCCTCGATGTAGTCAATAAAAATGTCAAATTCTCCCATTGCCTTGTTGATACCATTGTCTTCCATCTGTGTGTGTGAAAGAGGAAGAAACATTAGATCGTTGCTTTAAGATGTGTGGACAGAGAATTCATTAGGCGGACAGTTGCATTGTTTGTTTCACTGAATGGTAGTAAAAGAATGGCAATTGGAATGGCATATGGAAGGGTAATATATACAATGTTGTATTGTGTGAATGTAAAATGTGTAGGAAAAAGGATAGTGCTTTTGTTGTCAAGACCACACAATTAACAAATGAAGAGGGTCAAAGACATTTTACAAAGTCGGAAATTCCCAAATCTTGGCTATAAATTGCAGAAATTACCAACTTTAAGCAGATTCACTTAAACCCAACAAGTGTATGTATAGAAATCTACATGATTGGAATTTACTTTCATTCTCTTAGTGGTCCACTCTAACGATGGAGCATTGTTTGCATGTACAAGTGAAACAGGCATGCATTAATTTGTTCTTTCCTCACTTAGACATCATTTTCCAGGCACAGTAACTATTTCCTCAACATCTCTAGCGCCTGTAAACGCACTTCCTTCTACATTTGGTAAAAGTGCCTTTACTTGGGTTTCCAGCGTGAGAATAAGCCCACAAAATCCGTGTCGATACACACACATTTTCAGGATTTGCTCTGCCCATAACCACCTAATTGTTAGTTTCCCCAGTTTGAACTGCCATTTGAAGTGGAGAAATCCACAAATACTGTATATTTCAGAATCACTTAATTGAACAGAATTATTAGCGAAATTGAATCTTGGCATCATTGTATCAGCCGAGTAAATGTATTATTATAATCACCCTTTCAAAACACAGACGCGGACAAGTGGCTATGGCGAGAATTAGGCAAACTAACCATTTATATTTCTCTAGTGATGAGATTGCAACATCCAATGACTGAACCTTTTACAGGAAGCTGAATATGTCAACCTGCTCATTAGTATGGAATGTGTTGACACAGTCGTTTTAGACTCTGGATATTTTCCATAAATAATTTTATGACTAATTCGCTAAGTACTTTAGTTCTAGTCACAATGACGTTAGTCATGAACATGATCATGCCGCCTCCTCCATGCAAGGATGTAATGACTCTGAGGAACATTCACATTTCTGTTGAATGACCCGCAGAAGCACTCCAGGAAATTACGAACTTCTGACACAGAAGGGAACTCCACTTGATCGGGGCATGCAGTGTAATTTCTTCTTAGACCTTTTCCGGTGTCTTTACTACATTTCTGCCCAGATTTACTACTTCTCTCTCAAATAAGGTTGTCTCTTTCACTTGAATGTTGTTGGTATGTCAGGAGCAATTTGCACGAAAACGATGTTCTATTTACTAGCAGGCGACCATATTCATAATGTAGAGGCAAACTACTGGTCAACATATGTTTCAGCCAATTAAGACGCAGTGAACGCTCTGCCCTGCCCTGCTTTTCTAAAGCTAACTAGAACTTGCAGAAGAGGAGAAAAGGCCGTGATTTCACAATCAGGAATTTGCAAAGATTTCCCTTTGCACAGTTGGTGACATTTTTATCAAACTTTGCATAGTTCACAAACTAAGTTGCAAAGTTGAAAGAACTGAATTAAAGGAAAAGTATACTCCTGAAAAATTCCCGATTGCAACTCGAGATATTTCTCACAGCATATTCGTTCACTGGAAATTTCGTCCACACATGATTTATTGTGAAGTTGCCATGCATTCGCATTTATCACAAAGAGCTCAGTTTCAAAACTTCGCAAAATTTGCAGAAAAAAACAATTCCACCCACTCTTAGCTGTCCTCTCCGACCGATCTCTATGCTGGGAGAACATCAGCTTGTAGATAAAAAACAGAATTCCCTTCATAAAAATAAATGAAGTGTTATTAACAAAGTTAACTAAAAGCCTGAAATTACTTAGCCAGTGACAGCAAAAATGCAAACTCTACTTATGTATATCACTTTGTTTTGTCGTGAAATATGTACCATTATAGCGATATTGACTTTTAATCGTAATTGCTAGACAAAACCATGCCAAATTTCTTTTGCGAACATGGTGTTTTACACTAGTACTCACCTTGCTGTAGGTTTCCTTGATCTGTCGTATAGTTTTGGTCCTCTTCTCGCAGGCCAAAAAACGATGCTTTAAAGAAAATAGAACACGTTAGTCAACTTTCCTGCTAAATGAATCATGCAAAGGTTCACTTACACAGACCACAAATAGTTCCATAAGCAAGTACGATCTAGTCCTAGTTTGTTTTGCTAAACTCCATGACGTCTGTCCCTCTGTGTCCCAAATATTTTGCCTGCTGAAACCAGGAGAATTTACCAAGCGGTGTGACATCTGTATCCTGAGTTAAGTATAACATTGACATTTGCACTTGGTAAATAATACATATGTGGAATGATAGGGTCACCTCTCTATTTTTGCAAGGATGAGTCTAGTTCAGAGGCAGACCAGCATGCCATACTGCTATTAACCAACAGTTACTTCCATTTACATGCCCTCTATCCGGACCGTCTGCAACACTAAATTCACATAGGGCTAAATTTACAAAGATGTGGCTGTGAGTCGGTGTGACTTACTCTTGTAATATTCTTGGCCTACCCATAAATACCAGTATTAAGCCAGAATAACTCCTGTCTTGCTATTGGATTCCAGGAGTAAGCCAGGATTGTTAAGAAAGTAAATCGTACCTTCTAAAACCCATACCTTTGTGAATCGGTGCATATTATTAAATGCAAATTGTTTATTGTGTCTCTACGAGCACCCCACCTTCATCAGATGGGGTGGCTTGTGAATTTCTAACAGTTTGTACCACATTGTTCATTGCATTTTAACTTCAAGAATATGTAGTGGTGTGGTTATAGGTCTTGTTGGGGTTAGTGTCGGGTGCCTTTATCTCACTCTTACCCAAACAGAAAATGTAGGGATTTTGTCTGCTTGAAAAATTTACATTTCTTAGTTTGTTGCAGATTTTGGACATTAAAACATTGAGAAGATTTCTGAACTTTGGGAAATTGCCCATAGATTTTCTATATGAACCAGACTTTCCAGACAGAGAATTTAAGAACAGCAGGAAGAAATAATTATTGGGGTTAATTGTTGAGCAACAGGCTAAAGTAAGCAGTTGAAAGCTGCCCATTTGAGTCAGTTAATTATTAAGTGACTCACAACCACTATACATTTCTTAAGCACAAATGCTGTATCGGGTGTACAAATGTGCAAAGATGAGGGGACTAAGGCAAGGTTTGAGAGGGTGCAGGACTTTGAAAGACTGCTGAGAGATCTGTGCAATATTGGGAGGATGTGAGAGGTGGATAAAGACCCTGTAGATAAAGATAGATAGGAAATGAGGGGAATATAGAGCCTACGTTTTAGAAATTCGCTTATTTTCTAACATTGAGGAACTTTGAAAATACATACAGATGCTTTTTCAATACTATTGACATTAATCTAAGCAGCATTAATATATTTCCACCAAATGTTTGCTAGATTTCAATCATTTCCCTCAAGAATGAGCAAATATTTCAGCAGATTTGCACCTATTTTCTACAAATCTGGTCTGTCTCTAGTGTATATCAAATATAACTTTCATAAAAGATAGATGTTTTATAATTATGCCAGTCTGGTTCATCCAACTATAAATATGGCAAAATCTGATGCTGTGATAAGCCCAATAACAGGCATCAACCAACGAATCTAAGACTGACCTTTGGATGTTGCGCTGCCAGTGAGTGTGATTCCGACTTTGGAATTAATTTCCATTTGATCTCCCTCAGGTGTGTGTTATTGGGTACATACATTCACAGTAGAGTTCATTTTCATGCTTCATGCTAGGTTCAAGAACTCTAATGGTCCATAAAGTTTTACATGAATCATAAATTATATGGTTGTCTTTTATCTCTGTTTTCTACAAATGACTTGTCTTTGCCAATCCTGGAGGTCCCTCTGTTAGAAATGGAGTCTTTGGTTAGCAGTCAGGTTACCCCCTTTCCAAGCAAGGACCCTCACTCTTGTCAGGGTAAAAGAGAATTTCCCTCAGCTATCTCAGGCTCACCCCTTAGTAGCTAGGCACGAGCAGGCAGGCTTAACTTCAGAGTGCTAAGTGTAAAGTATTTGTACCAATACACACAGTAATTAAATGAAAACACTACAAAATGACACAACACAGGTTTAGAAAAATGGAGAATATTTATCTAAACAAGACAAGACCAAAACGACAAAAATCCACTATACACGAGTCAAGTTATCAATTAAGAACCAAGAAGAGTCTTCATGAGATTTTAAACACAACGCTAACGCTGTTAGTGAGGAAATGTACCTGGGTGCGTCAAAAATAACCCCACACGGGCGAATGTGCATCAAAAGTGGCTTGCGATGCGTCGATATCCGTCAGTTGGGTTGGGGTGCGTTGTTCCTTCTCTTCGCAAGAGAGCGATGCGTTGATCCAAACAGCACCCTCGGGTCCGGGCAGGCCCTGCTTCGTTTTTACACGCCCAGCGATGTTTGCGTCAGAAATCCTGCTGCACAATGATTTGAAAAACCATGCAGCGTGGATTGCGATCTCACTAGCCTCCGTCAGCGATGCTGTGTGTCTTTTCTCCAGCCGCAAGCGTTGATTTCAGCCACGAAGCCGGCAGTGCATCGATTTTTCAGCCGCATCTCTGAGTTGCGTTGATCTTTTCCCCGCACGGCAGTCTGGGCGTGGATTTCTTACTCTTGTTCTGCCAGCTTCTCCCTTCAGGGTCCCAGGAACTGGATGGGCACCACTTGGCAGGGTAGGAGTCTCGGCAGAGGCTCCAGGTGCTGGCAGAGAGAAGTCATTGCTGTCCCTGAGACTTCAACAACAGGAGGCAAGCTCTATTTCAAGCCCTTGGAGAGTTCTTCACAAGCAGGAAGGCACACAAAGTCCAGTCTTTGTCCTCTAGCACAGGCAGATGCAGCAACTGCAGGATAGCTCCACAAAGCACAGTCCTCAGCTCTTCAGCTCTTCTCCAGGCAGAGGTTCCTCTTGGTTTTCAGAAGTGATCTAAAGTCTGTGGTTTTGGGTGCCCTTCTTATACCCATTTTGCCCTTTGAATTAGGCTTACTTCAAAGAAAAGTCCCTCTTGTTTTTTAAATCCTGCCTTGCCCAGGCCAGGCCCCAGACACACACCAGGGGGTTGGAGACTGCATTGTGTGAGGGCAAGCACAGCCCTTTCAGGTGTGAGTGACCACTCCTCCCCTCCCTCCGAGCACAAATGGCTCATCAGGATATGCAGGCTACACCCCAGCTCCCTTTGTGTCACTGTCTAGAGAGAGGTGCAAACAGCCCAACTGTCAAACTGACCCAGACAGGGAATCCACAAACAGGCAGAGTCACAGAATGGTTTAAACAAGAAAATGCTCACTTTCTAAAAATGGCATTTTCAAACACACAATCTGAAAATCAACTTTACTAAAATATGTATTTTTAAATTGTGAGCTCAGAGACCCCAAATTCCACATGTCTATCCGTTCCCAACGGGAATCTACACTTTAATCATAGTTAAAGGCAGCCCCTATGTTAACCTATGAGAGGGATAGGCCTTGCAACAGTGAAAACCGAGTTAGCAGTATTTCACTGTTAGGACACATAACACACAGTAGTATATGTTCTACCTCAAACATACACTGCGCCCTGCCCATGGGGCTACCTAGGCCCTACCTTATGGGTGCCTTACATGTAAGAAAAGGAAAGGTTTAGGCCTGGCAAGTGGGTACACTTGCCAAGTCGAATTGTCAGTCAAAAACTGCACACACAGACACTGCAGTGGCAGGTCTGAGCCATGTTTACAGAGTTAATAATGTGGGTGGCACAACCAGTGCTGTAGGCCCACTAGCAGCATTTGATTTACAGGCCCTGGGCACCTCTAGCGCACTATACTTGGACTTACCAGTAAATCAAATATGCCAATCATGGATGAACCAATTACATACACCTTTTGCATAGGAGCACTTGCACTTTAGCACTGGATAGCAGTGGTAAAGTGCCCAGAGTAACAAAGACAACAAAAACAGAATCCAGCACACATCAACAACATGGGGAACAGAGGCAAAAAGTTAAGGGAGACCACGCCAAGGATGAAAAGTCTAAGACCCTCCAATTCTAGAAGGGAGGGACTCCCACACTGGACTTTACAATGAGCAAAGTACTTTTAGTCACTGGCAATTATCTCCTCTCTTTAAATATGGGTCCCCTTACTAGCGGTCTTTGACTATTACACATTGGTATCCTCTTTACCAACAATTTGGATATGGCACTGTATAATATCTGGTGGGTGAAGAGTTTTGGTGTTGCTTTTAGGCCTCAATTCCATGTGTCATTTGTCTAGCTTGGCATTTGCTTTCACACATATAATCATTTTGTCACTTTTAGGTCAATGTTAAACTTGAAATGATAAGCAAATACTCACACAGCGCTTGAGCATATGCCTCAGCTCAAACAACGTGTTTCCGATGAAGTTGACTGTCTGCTCGATGGACTTGTTTTGGCTATTGGCCTTAGGTAGCACCTCGTCCAGATAGAAGCGAAGCATTTCTGAAACAGAGTGGCATCCCAGTTGACCCTACAGACAAGGGAAAATGAACATAATTATGAAATGTGTCTCATTTCAGCTGTGTTGGAGACATGATCTTGAGACCTGTTATTAGTTTTTGCAGATGTGACATCTCTGCCTGTGCTTCATATAGGGGCTCAGATGAAAACAGATCAATAACAGATTAATGAAAGGTGCTTCTTTACTCCCTTTGTCTGTTGTTAAGAATTAGAAGCAGATTAAATTGGCAGTCCTTTGTAGGCAAACCAAATTGAAATCTAATTCAGGCAAATCACAATGCAGTGCCTTCTTTGGAGAGCCAATATCAAATCCCCTCTTGGAAAATCCAAAATCAAATTGGTCCTTTTGTAAACAATATGTAAATTCCTTCTTGGTTGAACCCAAACCAAAATAGAATCTGGAGTTAGAGGATCAGAAATGGAACAACATGATGGGTGAATCCCAGTAGAATCTCTTCTCGAAAGAACAAACAAATATATTATTTGATTGGCCAACTGTAAATTCTTTCTAAAAGGAATTTCAATTACATCATGTTCTTTCTTAAATTTCTGGTGAATGTTTGTGGTGGTAACCAATAATGAACGGTTTCTCCACACAATCAAAGTTTATGTTTTCTCAATTTAGGAGGGAGAAGATGATAAATAAGTATTTTAATTCCTGTAAAATGAATGTTAGCCTGCCTCAATTCAAACTAGCATGACATCTCCAAAGTGGCATAGAGGTGCTCTTTAGCAACTGACTGGTGCATTATTCACCACAAACTGTTGATAACACTGAGCAGTACATTAGGAAATACATGTTCCTTTTAGTGCAACTCTCAAAACCATCCACCCTCTACAAATGTAGCAAGTGCCTATAAATTACTTCAAGGTATTTCAGTGAAGAAGCAAAACTCTTGGCTATGATATGTATAACAATTTGCCTACCTTAAAATCTTCCAATAAATCATCCCGCAGTAGTATTGTGTCTAGATTATTATCTTTCATTTGCTGTAAGAAAGTAAGAAAAGAAAATGGTTTGTATTCTCAAATGAAAAGGTCAAACAAAGGTAGAACTATATCACTCAATTAAATCTGAAGGAAAAAATACAGGTAAACATATAAGACACAAGTTTTAGAAAACACCTGAGCAAGGATAAGAGGGTCTCTAATACATGTTGTGATGTAGACCAAGACATTGTAGTTCCAATCTTGAGTTCCTCTCCTCACTAAATTGTGTGTTGTACACCTCATGGTGGGGCCACTGTTCCCTTATCACAAAGGCTTTTGAAACGACCTTCTGCAAGTCTCTTTGTAATACAGCAGATTTTTTACAAAACTGAAATTGTTCAGGTTTCAAAAGGATAGTCTGATCTTCAGCGATTTGACTGAGATGTGTCTGGAGAGTTGACATCGTGACATTCCTCAACATTAAACTTATGCCTCCGGACGTGATTTTAAATCCCACAACTCGCCAAATAACATTGCCTCACTTCCTCTCTGCATGACCTCCTCTCCAATCACCCTTTCCACTCCTACGGCTTTTCCTCCATTCCTCCAGCTACTGCTCGCATTCCTGACACTCACTCTGTACTAATAAATGAAATTAGGAAAGGGTACCATAGGTGCCTGCCTCTTTGTGAATGCCAAGAGATATTGGAAAAGAGGCTATAAAAAGCTAAAGAAAATAGGTGGATAGTGACAACTGCGGTGGGCCTGTCAGCATGGTGGAAGGTATCACCGTCAAGTTCTTGGCAGTTCAAGTTACAAACATATGAAAAGGGTGCCACAAGAGAATTAAATGTTAAAAGTCCAAGTCAAATATTTTGTTGTTTTGGGAGGGAAAGGGCAGTGCTATCCAGAATTCCGAAGTTGCTGTGACCGCTGATTACATTGGTTCTTCCAACTGAAGATGAGTATTTTTTGTCACAGGCAGTATTATCACCTCATTCTGAGCCTGTCCTACTTTTGAAGTAATTAAATTGTCTGTAACGTTTTGACTCATTCAATGACTCCGATAGCACATTTGCTGTAGAAAGCACAGCAGGAACACCGGCCATGAGTAGCTCTCAGATACACTGAGCTTCTGTGCGTTCTGCAGACCTTGATGTCTCTTCATACGTGGATACCTGGTGGTCTCTTACCGCGCCAGCACGATCCTGATAAATCACTCCCCACCCCCATAATAAAAGAGTAACATATTTCATGCAGCATGGCTAGGTCCATATATATTTACCAACGTCATCCTCAAAGGCAGACACACTTCCGTGTGTGTAAGACGAGGTTACGTGTAGTTGCACTTCGATGCTGCAGCCAGAGCCCACTCACTCACACGCCTGCAGGAAGGAATGACTGGGGCAACCACAGAGCAGCATCTGTATGAGTGAGTGCTTCGGTGAGGGCAGTTGCTCTTAAATACCAAACTGGCCTGTTGTTTTCAAGAATGGGGGCACATTATGGTATTCGTTAAATTCGCTGTACAGATGTTTAAGGCACTTAACATAAGTCAGCAAAGGTAAAACGCTTAACAAGAACGATGCTTGTTTGGATTAAACGGAATGTACATTACTAATGTGAAATATACACATCTAATCACTTTGTTTCCCAAAAGAGGCACGTGAAAAGTTGTTCTTTTTCGTGTAATGTTACTTTGCATTTTTGTGTATAGCTAACATTCTCCATTCCAGCAGCACTTTGGTATTCCTACGATAGTTGAAGGTTGGTGAGGTGCTTTTCACTAAGAAGGATGCTCCCACCGGCACCTTGAACCTCGCTTCAGCCGTGCCTCCATCCTCGCACCCTTGAATTAATCCCAGGTTTTCTTTCCTGAGCAAGTTATGCCTGCTGGTCTTCTCTGTGTTCCCCTTGAGATGTATTTAATAGCCCTGTGTTCTCAGGTTTGGTCTCCATGTGTTCTCTCTCTCATAGACTCCTAATTTCTAATTATAGTCATAAGCATAGAAACCTACACCAGGGGACCTCCACCAACTCATCAAATTATGCTGAGATGATGGACGCCTGATATTCCATCAATTCGTTATTGGCATATGGGGTCTGTTTCAATTCCACACGTTCCATATTGGTACTCTTGCTGATGTTGTATAGCGCTGAGTTGGCTGTGTATGTCATTCCTTGTGCTCTGCTACTGGGCGACCTCTAGTTATCTGCTTAAAAAGTTGATGGTTTTCATTCTAAAACTGCACTCTGTAGTACGTTTTGTAGTACTACAAAATGTAAGTTTTGCCTTTTGTTCTACGTGTGGAGTGTTCTGTCCCCACTGTGCAGTTTCCACATATGTAACTATAGATTTTACCATTAAAAGTGGGAGAAACACACGGGAGTGGGTGGCAAAAGGAGCAGAATTACTACTAAAAGGGATGGGATTATGGAGGAGTAAAGAGGGTTTAAGGAGGGCCAAGGAGGGCTTTGGGGAGGGATGTCACCATGTACTTAAGAGTAGGCCAATAGTACTACTCTGGGGGTGGAGACATGTAACTTGCTGTTTGTAGTAAATTACACTCTGAGTTTGTGAATATTGTAAGTCATACATTTACTACAAAGTGTAAACTTACACAAATGTGTAATTTAGCTTTGTGAATCAGGCCCTATGTGTGCGGGTCTGCCATGTGAGATTAATTACTCAAAGGTTTACTAATGCTAATGATATACTGACCAAAGGCTTGGGACACTGTCATGTCACACTGCACACTGTATTCTCAGATGCATCCCTTTGCTATCTTCTAATAGTACATGTCCATGTGGACGTATAACAAATGCACCAAATGTATGTATATGTTTGTTACACCTTTGGGTGTCTGAAAAATAAGCTGTTCTGCTGGCTGACTTTCGGATCAGCGATGTCACGTATATGAACTGACTACTCGTGCAGTTGTTTTCTCCTCACTGATGCGTTGAACCCATTTAACAAAAACGCATCACAGTGAGGAGGGAAACTGTTTGAGCACTGCAGAAACATAACTGAGTTGCAGATAAAACTCTAAAAGCACCATACAGAAACAAAAATCAGGTGAAACACTGTATATCAACTGCAAAAGCCGTACTCAGCCTGAGTTTGAAGACTTCCTGCAAAAACACATTAAAAACACAATGGTTGCTAAAACATTGCACGAACATAACACAATGTGGCTTCAAATATAGCACGAACATCACACGATGAGAGCCAAAATAATGTTGGAGCAGAAATCAGCTAAACCATACATGTTGCTAGGACATGACCAAGCAAGTGATGAAATACTGTATATCCAATGCGAAACCATACCATAGTGAGAGATGAAGTACTCACTGCACACTGCTTGCACACTTCATGAACAGTGCTGGAATACTACACAACAACTGAATGAACACAGCAGAGAAGTATGGCAAACGCACTGACGGTACAAAGACGGAGCTTAATTATTGCATGAGCGAACAACACGCATCAAAGCGCTATATTTACGGGGATTTGTAGAATATACACCTAGCTGCAGAGCAACAGATTATTATATGAGTTTATACAAAGTAGAGTCTGTTGGGTTAATAGTAGAGTGGAAGGGGCAGTAATGGGGGCAGAGGCAGGACAGGTGGGAGACATTCAGGTAAAGAAGGGTCTCTTCAGAGGTGATCCAAAACTGGGGATGAGTTATCCAGGGATGTACTGTTGCTTGAAGAGATGTGTCGTCAGTTTCATCCTGAAGTGAAGGAGAAGGGAACTCAGTGGTGAATGAGTGATTAAATACTGCATTTACAGTGCAGGACAGCAACACAACCACTGATGAACAACTACACAAACATTACAGAGCCAGACCAGCTACAAGGCAAACCCACTGCAGGATATTGACACAGGGACTGCAACAGCACTGTAGGAATGTAACTCAGTGAGATCTGAAATACAATGTACACAGCAGGTATATGACACAGTTATAACTGCAAATGCACAACGGGAACTTAAAAGAGCTGTAGCTGATTCTCTGCAATTTCACTACTGAAGCATCAACCAAAGAGCCCGAAATATGACAAGCACTGCAGGAACGTAACACAGTAACAGCTGAAATACTCGACAGGCAGAGTGGCATCATAACACCGCCAGAGCTGCCATGCTGCAAATCCACTGCAAAACCCATAACACTGGCAGACTTGTAAAGTCCACTGCAGGGACATAGCACTGTAAGAGCTGACATACCATGTGCAGACGTTTTGAGATTTTGTATTATTCCTTAAGCAGGAGGTATCCCACCAATTTCATAGTACCCTAAAACACACTATGCGGCCTCGCTGATAGCTAAGGCACAACGCAGCAGGGGTTTCCCCACAGAAACGGGTGTTAGATATTTAAATAACAACAAATTAACATTAAAGTTAGGAAACAGCACAATAGCATTGCCTACCCAGTTTAGTGAAAATTTGACTATGAAAGCTGACACCAAAATAGTCAAAATCTGACTGTAAGAGTTAGAGATATTAATTCTTGAAGCTTGGAGTTATAAAACATAAAGCAAACAAAAGCACCAGTGTAACTGAATGTGGGTTTGGCAACTTTGCCAACTTGTCCTGACCCTGTTAACTTGGACTTGGTCACTTTCCTGAGCACAAAGACCTATTGTGAGGAGTAACTGAATACTACAGTGGTGTAATACAGCAGTGCTACAATAATACAGGAACATGGCACTGCTGCACCAACACAGCTTGTGCTCACATATTCCAACATAACAAGAAGACGTAATGCAGGAACATACCTAAGCCGGTGCTGAAATAACACAGGAGCACAGCAGAGCAAGTGCTCAAATATTGCCAATCCACTGCATGAACATAAAACAATCCGTGCTGAAATGCTATAAACACAACGGAATAGCCAGTGCAGAAATCCCAGACTAACATTAACTTGTATGAACACATTGCATACCCACTGCAGAACCATAACTGAACCAGTTCTAAAATGCCACATATCCGCTACTGAGACATAACGCAACCAGTGCTGAACTAAAGCAACAACGTACTGAAATACTGTACACCCAATCAATCAGTTTTTATAAAGCGCAATTACTCACCCTTGAGGGTCTCAAGGCGCTGGTGGAGGGTGCAGAAAAATAACAAAACCACCGCTGAAGTAGTGCAGAACTACTGCAGGACTATAACCCACTCCTGAAATCTGAATACCACGAAGGTACACAGAGTAACAGAGCTAGTGTGCAAATACTGCAGTTTCACTTAAATACTGCATACCCACTGAAGAATCAAAACGTACACATTGCAGAACGATGGCATATCTGCAGCAGAGGCACAACAAAGCCACTGCTGTACTACTGCACAACCATTGTGGATTTTTTGCCAACCGAGAGGATGACAGTAGCCGAAGGCCAATATTAGTAGATATGCCTCTACGCTGTGTTTTGTGAGTTGTGTAATACAGCACAACAAATATGATTGTTGCGCAGCATGTAAAATGAAATATCTCCCTTAGACTATGTGTCACTCTCATCGCATGAGAGAATGCTTAACTCACGGAGGTATCTTACACACCTAAAACACACACCTTACTCCTTATGTGCCTTGAAACATATGAAAAGTGCCCCAGGCATAATACATTCTGCCCTACGATAAAATACTGAATTACGTCAAAATATTCACCAGTAGTGGACCCCCTACGCCATAGGAAAAGACATGATTGATGGGCAGTGCAACCAGGACTACTGGAATTATATGGTTAACAAAAATAATGGTTTCTTGGTTAAATGGACCAAAAATGACTAAAATTCCAGCAACGTGTTTTGGCACACAGTGAAAGTCCCTCCACAGAAGTTGACTGGCCACCTTTCTCTTGCTTATTGGTGTATTTAACTATCAAGCTGGTACTACGAAGGTGAAACGTTTGCCAAGGCAGCCTTAACGTGTCCAAATGACAAAATAATGAAGTAACACTATCACAAAATGTGCTGCAGTTTGCCTTTCCTGGTCCCACTATTTAGCCACGTAATTTGGTCTTCCCGTGGTGCATAATTCCTGTGGACCTGTATGTATAAACAGTACATACAATTTAGAAACAAACTGAACTTACCCGTTGTTCGTATTGAGAAAGAAGGGTAAAGCACCCCGTCTCCATGTGACCCTGGCCGGGGATAAGAAACTCCGCGGGGCCGTTGAAGTGTGCATTACCGAAATCTCAGCTCAGTGAGCAACGTCCCTTGGGGGTAGAACCCGCGCTCAGCCGGGAAACACTGCGCGCACAGAAGCCGCGACGCGCACCGGGAGCAGCAACAGAGAGACTGCAAGACTGGGCGCGTTGAACGGAAGTCTGCTTTGCCTGTCCTCAAAATGTTTGGCAAGCAGACGCCTCCGTTTCCTTTGAGTGCCCCTTTTGGTTGCAAGAAGGAAAAACAGTCTTTCAGACTGAGGGGTGGCAGAAATGTTCGCGAGAGGGAATTAAGTGTATACGACGGAGAGAAACGTGAGTAGGTCAGAGTGAGAAGCGAGTGTGTGTGGGAGAGGACGGGAGAGCCTCTATGTGACAGAAGCTTTAGAATATACGTGCTTGTGTAAAAGGGAAAGACACATACGCATGTGTCTGTGTCAGGTGTACCTGTATTGAGCGAGGGAGAAGTGTGATGGGCGCGCTGGTGCCATCTTAGTGCGAGACCCAGAGAAATAACAATAAACACATGGAGTTTGCACAGCTTATGTTTTGATATCTCACGCAATGTATACTGTATACTTTTATAGCAGGCAGAGAAAGGGACGGAAGAGACAAGGTCCCCATCTGCTGTTGATATCATTGAAATTACCTTTGATGTGTAGGAACATAGAAAGCAAACATATATGCCAACTTCACAAGTGCAGAATCTTTTAACATGAAGCATGATGTGCTGCATTTTTTAAAGTAAAACTGATGTATATGTTCTCATGCAATATTCCATTGTATCTTTTTATGAATCTATCACCGCACACACAACAGGAAGTCTGGATGTCGAACGAAATCTATGGAAGATACTTACGAAGTAGTCCTTGACTTTGTCGAAGGTGTTGCGCAGCTCGCGCAGCATAGAAGGGAACACGCTGGAAACGTGGGCGCAGCCTTCCTCCGGGTCTGCGGCTGGTCTCCCAAAGTCAGCAGTGACTGAAATTGCCAGGATGGCAGGCAGCAAGCATAGACACCGCATCATTCACCTGTCTGTTTTATGGTTAACGATCTGTCGGTTGCAGCGATAGCGCCCAGAAGCCAAAAATAGACGCAAACTGCTTCCTTGCCCTTCATCCTCTGGTGGCACTGGTTATATACCCCACAGCGAATGGCAGTTTCCTCTAACAGCTTCCGCAGAAGCATTCGGGGTTACTGTATTATTGCTTGTCTTCCCGGCATAGGTTTCCCCACCCCTGACGGGCCCCCTCCTACGTAGTCCTCCCCCACAGAGCCATCCCTCGTTGTAATCATCAATACTTGGTCAAAAAAAGTTTCTGCATTCTCCCCTTATTCTTTACTTCTGATTTTTTTTAGCAAATCCTCCTCGACAATAAAATTCATTGTTATGCCCCCTGGAGTTCAAATGGAATGTGTATCTCCTGCGCCAAATTCTGTCACAGTCGAAGTTCTGCGATTCCGCGCCTTCATTTTCGTCATCCATTTTTTGCACTTCTGACAGGTTTCAGTAGTAAAACATCTGCTGCTGCAGTTTTCAAGAAACAATTAAAACGTGGAGATAACTCTGGTGATTAATGTTGGTGCTGAGAAGAGACCCGAGATTTATCTCCGGGCAGTTTCACTTATGCTAAAGTAGCCCAGAGGGTTAAGATACCTGCTGCATAGAACGTGTACCTCGCAAATCACTAAACAAATATCATGAGGCTATCTCAGTAGGATGCTGCTTTTGTCACAGAGATCCTTTTGTTAGTTGAAGTTCATAAGTTACAACCCTAACATAGCACAGTGAGCTACGAACTTTTATCAAAGAGCTGAATGCAAACTGCATGGTGTAGGTTACCACCCTGACAAATACTTATTCTGCAGCCTTTCATTTTCCTAATGTTGCTAAAAGGGTTAATTTGGGTAGACAGCCGACCACTGTGGTAGTTTTAAATCCTGAGATTGCGCTTCCCCAAACCAAAAATTCGTACAATATACCGACTACTAGTATCGGTAACGTGAATTCTACTCCATGTAATCCTCATTATCTTGTGAAACGTTTTATAAACTGATATATACATTTCAGTTTCATTGGCCCTGTACAGTGTGTGTGACGTAAAGTGCCCTGACACCCTACACTGGTCCGGTGGAGCTGTGAGCCAAATGTAATGCTTGTGAAAAAGAAACTATGGAGATATGAAGGGCACAAATGGAGCGTGGCAGTAAGGGAATTTGTGGAGAAGGTGATTTTTTGGGGGAGGGGGCCCAACAAAGATTAACGCACTGGGCGCACCAGCGTTCAAGCCGGCCCTGGACAGGTGAACGTGTTATCTTCATTAATTAACACAGACGGAACCCAGGTGTCAGCAGCGCAGACATCCCTCTCAGACAATTGAAACAGCAGACGCAGCGGCGTCGCTCACACACACATACAGGGCAGACAGCATGTAAACATCTCTCGAGCTCAGAAATGACAGCAGCAAACGTGGAAGCAGTGAAAGCCTATAATTCACACAGAATGAGTACTCACAGCAGTCACACCAAAGCCAGCAGGAGTGTCGACCTTCCTCGCACACTAAACAGGCAGACAGACCACAGGCAACAGCAGCGCAAAGTACGGGACACACAAATATCGCCAGTGCGAGCTTGTTCAGGCTCACTACAGCAACACCTGCCCCCTCTGTTGAGACTAACTGACAATTTTGAGATGTAAATAATATAGGGCAAACCTGGCCTAGAGGCATCAGGGTGTTTTACATAAGCACCAGATTACATTACGAAAATGCAGGTTTTTTTTTTTAGGCACAAGGAGGTTAAGTTATTTGCCCGGGATCACAGGATGTTGAGTTAACACTGGGATTCAGACATATTTCCCTAGTTCCTAATTTTGCAATTCTGCTAGGCCATGTCTCCTCAGTTAATATTAATGTCAGTGGTGGCTGGCGATCTTTGAAAGTGGAGGGGTATAATACCACCCACAAGTTCACCCCATTTTTTAAATTTGTCTCACTCATACTCACTCCATCTCACACTGAGACCCAGATTAACACATATTTTGCACTGGGATTGCATCACAAAGGTGACACAAACCTTCACAAACATGTTTCTTTAATGTACTTTTCAGTGCAAAACCTGTTTTTCACTGAAAAGTTGCCTGGAAGTAATGCGAAGCGCTGCTTTGTGTTACTCACTGTCAAGGGGGCAATCCATCAGTAGGACATACGCATTGCCATGCAAGGACCTATGGTTTTTGATGCAAAACCCTATCAACTAACAAAACAGGTGTTAAAAAGGAAAAACATGCTTTTATTTCTCCTAACTTTCCCATTTTGCATATGTACTGCTCTGTATAGCACACATCCCAAGTAGGAAAAGGTTTAAAATTAGCAAAAGCATAGTATTTTGCACTGGAAGGGCACCCAGTACTAAACCTATGCAAGACTCACACAGAGTCTATTGCACTATGGCGCAAAGGTGTCTGTTTGGCGCTCAGTAGCCTAATTGTGCGTCAGGGAGCAAGGCGGGACTGGTCGTACTGGGCATTGGACATTTCAGGACGACCAGTTTTGTATCAGTGCAGCAGTTTTGAGAGCACTGCAGAGTTCCCTGTGTATCCAACAGTTTTCAGCAAACATAAGAGTGCCAAGATAACTCTGGTAAATAACATACCTGCTGGAGAGAGATCAGAGTTTTGTCTAGTTTCAGTTTTGACTCATCTAAGGTAGCACAGAGGGTTAATGTGCCTGCTGCAAAGAACGGTACTATGCAGATCACAGAACAGTATTTCATGTCCATAGCTCAGTGGGATACTGCTTTTTGTCACAGAGATCCTTTTGCTACTGAGCAGTTCATAATTTACAATCATAATCTAACACAGTGAGCTATGAACTGCCATCAAGGAGCTGCATGCTAACTCCATGGTATAGGTTAGAAAGTTCTGTTTTTCCCAGTCTTTGATTGTCCTAATTTTTCTAAAAAGGGTTTGTTTGGTAGAAATAAATTGTTATTAATAAAGTCAATCCTATCCACCGTGTTGCATTATTAATCTTGAGTTAATGCTTCCCCAGACTAAGCACTCTTAAAAATGCTTACCACTTTAGATGACATGTGAATCCTACACCTTGTAGTCTTCTTTGTTCTATGTAACATTTTCTGTACATTGATTTACCCTCAAGTGATTCATTGTCTCTGCATGTGTGTGTGCGCCAACACCCTTCACTGGTAAAAAGAGGTGCTATAGAACAAATGAAATGCATGTGAGAGAGGGGTTCTGAAGAGATGAGAGGCAATGTTAGAGGGTGATGGTGAGGGAATAATTGAAGAACCCCAATAATGATTGCTATATCCTAGTGTACTGTAAGATCTTCATTTACTATGCTTTACAAACTAACACAATTTAATATATAACGAAAAACGTGTTGTAGAATCCACAAATTTTGCCTTTTTCACCCCAAAGTTTCTTGGGGAAAGAACTGCCAAAGCCCCACTGTAGTGGCCAGGCTTGCCCGCTATGGACCCCATGGGGGAATGGTCTGACAAAATTTGCCTGGGCTGCTTTGGGTTATCAATCCAGCCCTGCGTAGGGAGTGAGCAGGATAGTGCCATATCTTCAAAGATATGGCACTTTCCTGCTATTTCCCTCTCAGGTGATACAGTAACTTTGTGTGCTGTGCTGCGCTGTGTGAACGTTTTTATAATCTGGGCTTTAGTGTCTCTCCCCTCATTCACTCTAACTCACATTCTGTCAGTTGCTCATTCCCACTCATACTCACTCCCATTCACTGTTACTCACATGCAAACATACTGAAGTTTTCTCATACTCAGTTACTAACACAATTACACACTGGTGCAACTGTACCTGCTGCACCATTGATAACTATAGCCACAACTAACTTCTACTCCCTCTCACAACCTTCAATCACTCATTCTAACACACTCATACTCCTTTACTCACTCTCTCAGACTCACTTTCACCTGTTCATACACACTCCTAAACTCTGATTCTCACCTTCAATCCCAAACACACATACACGCTTTCACTAACTCCCATTCACATTCAATCACTCACAAACACACACATACATAGAGAAATAACATTTTTGTTTTACTTATTTATATGGCAACTCAAAAGGTAATTTGCAGCAGCAAAGCAGGAATCTGGTGCTCAGCATTGGAACCAGCAAGCCATGACTCCCAACGTGGAGCCAGAAGGAGCAGCAAGGGCAGGATTGAAAAGGGGAAGATCCACCACAATACTTCTCCCAGCTTCTTAATATGACTGGAAGCACAGGCCCAAAAGAAGTTGGTACAGTGCTTGGGATCATGCCTCAGAACCCTCCTCCTCCTTCTGTCATCAGGAGCCTGGAATGGAGGCAGAGAGGGCTGACTTGGAGACTGGCAGCATTCATGAAAACATGAAACTCATTAAGGTGGTGGTTTCACAAGGCTGTCATGCCACACAGTTATGCTAACAGGCGATACACATGCAGTGGTGCAGTGCAGCACATGACTGTGCTCATCTGCCTCAAACGTGTTCTTTCTTTCAGTTTGGTAGGGCTGGACATGCACACTACATCAGGGACACACTGCAATTTGTTCCAAAGCAAGGTCCTTGTGTGCTTTTCACCTTTTGCGTTTGGTGCTCGCACATATAACAGACTGAGAAGGCAGATCAGAAAGACACTGTGGATAGACAGCACTGGCCACTTCTCCCCCAAAAGCTTTTTGCCACAGCATCATGGTGTCCCCCAGTTTGCTCTGCTCTCATTTGTTCTACCTCTTGACCATCCTTACCATCTTTGTAAATGGCAGTTGGTGGCTGGAAAACATTTAGTCAAAGGGAAAACCTTGCCTTCTCCTAATCCAAGACTGTTAGAAATAGGGTTTCTGGTTGGCTAGGGTATGCACCTAAGCCAGGTAGAGTCCACACCCACTCTAGTCAGGGCAAAGGAGTTACACACCAAAGATAACTCCTGCACACCGCCTTGGTAGCTTGGCACGGGCAGTCAGGCCTATCCCAGAGGCAACTGTACAACACACACAACCCAGATGTCGCACTATTCCCACCACAAAGGAAACACAACACCAAGTTATATAAAAAACTGTATTGTACACAACATCATTAGACCAAACACAACATGTCAGTAATACCCTGCTAGCCAAGCAGTTGTCAGAACATTACACAGTACTGTTACTCTGCAGAAACCAACAGTAGTCACATATAACACACAGGATTACTCATTATTCTACAACATCAGCAGTAGTCAGGAAAAACATTACTACAATAATGCACATCACAAGATCCTCATAAATGCCCATATCAGGAACATTAGGAAATGCATGGCAAGTCATAAAAATAGGTTAGCATAAGATTCACAGAATGCCCATAATATGAACATCAGAGAAATATATGGTAAGTCAGGGACACATATTAGCCTACATGCCCATACCAAGGAACATATGGAAACATATTGCAAGTCATACAAAAAAAGGTTAGCACAACATTCTCTGAAAGCCCATAAAAGGAACATCAAATGTACCTGCTTTTAGAATGGAGGCACCTTGAGTGCCATGAAGAAAAATAAATCACAGCGAAAACAGGTGCCAGAGGCGCTCGCACATCGACATAGGTTTATCTAATGTCCATCAGTAATTGTCTTTTTCAAGAACAGCTAGTCATGGGTGACAGGCTACCCATACACCTGCCACCTCAGGTGTCAAAGGAACACACACTGCAAGCAGTGGGTGGTAGCCTAAAAAAGAACATAAAGGCCAGGGCACACCCAAAGTGAAATTTCGTATAGTGGATCCAAGTAGTGCTCCAAGAATTGAATCGAAGTCCGGCAAGTAGGTGACACTGGATATTTATTGCAGGTGAGAACAGATGTTGAGGGTTCCAATCAAATTACAACAATAATATAAGTCCATACATCAAAAACAGCCGACACGTGTTTTGTCTTCAAGACTTTGTCAAGGCTTCAGTTATGCAGACAAATGAAATTCACAGAAATATAGCGGAGTCCCGAGAATTCGTTTAGAAGATATAACTCAAACAGTAAGTCAATCATGAGGAGTACAGATAACCATGGGGGCTAGGAAAAGCCTGGTAACGCGTGTATTCCAACCGTGCCGGTCGCGTTGGTATCAGTCAAGTATGGAATTCCATACTTGACTGACACCGACGCGACCGGCACGGTACGGCTTCCATGAAGGAAAAGGGTGCCCTCTGCGCTCCTCAGTGCTAAAACAGGGGCCGCTTTATGATTGGGGAGTGTGGGGTTGCACGCACCCTCTCCGGTCTGATACAGGGGCCCCTCCTAGGGCCGGTGCCCAAAATGGGGTACCCACTGTCCCTCTGCCCCTCCCCGGGGCCCGACCTGTTCTCCCAGGGGAGCAGAACAACAATATGAAGGGGGGCAATCGGTGCGGGGGGGGGGCTCCGATAAGGCTTCCTCCCCACCCGTGACCTCAGTGAGAAAATGAGGGCCTTGGTGGAGCAGGGGGGGCCTCCGATGAGGTCTCCTCCCCGCTCGTCCTCCCAAACTCACTGGCTGGCCCGCACCCGATCTTGTGGGTGAGTCAGATCCAGCCCAACCGGGCAGCAGCGATGATTGAGCCAAAGTCGGGGCTGGCCAGTGCCCTGGGGGTGCTCTTCGGAGCGTGAATTGCCCCGGGGGCACCGCTAGGGACGCACTCACCACATTCTTCTTCCAGCAGTTTCCCTGGAGCACTAAGGAAAGCGCAGTGCAACACGCTTGATGCGACAGCCCTCCCAGGCTGCGGTGGTGATCTCCTCCGCAACACTGTGAAGCACTCACAAGGCGCTATGGGCAAGAAAATAAAGCACTCTGAAGGAGCTAGACAGCCCAAAAGGAAAAGTGCTCTCCAGGTGCTTCAGCAGAAGGCAACCAGGTGCTCTCAAGGCGCTATGTCATAAAACATAAAGCACTCCTCATGCGCTTCCCCCAGGCTACTGCAGGGGTCAGGGGCCATAGCACCCAGTCTCTGGGGACACCAAAGTGGAGCACATGGCGGAAGGGCCCAACAAACAGGCCAGCACAAAGGGTTTGCAGACAGTGGCATTTCCTCCAAGTGACCCAGCAGGTTACAGGTCTGCATAACAGCAGCAGTCCAAGGCGGTTCCTGGTGAGTCCCTCCAGCAGCATTCTGGGGGTCATTCCGACCCCGGCGGTCAATGACCGCCGGGGTCGGCGGGAGCACCGCCAACAGGCTGGCGGTGCCCCGCAGGGCATTCTGACCGCAGCGGTTTGGCCGCGGTCAGAACAGGAAAACCGGCGGTGTCCCGCCGGTTTTCCGCTGCCCTGAGGAATCTCCCATGGCGGCGCAGATTCCGACCCCCTCACCGCCATCCTGTTCCTGGTGGTTCCGACCGCCAGGAACAGGATGGCGGTGAGGGGTGTCGTGGGGCCCCTGGGGGCCCCTGCAGTGCCCATGCCAATGGCATGGGCACTGCAGGGGCCCCAGTAAGCGGGCCCCACTTTGAATTTCAGTGTCTGCATAGCAGACACTGAAATTCGCGACGGGTGCTACTGCACCCGTCGCACCCTTCCCACTCCGCCGGCTTCATTCGGAGCCGGCTTCCTCGTGGGAAGGGGTTTCCCGCTGGGCTGGCGGGCGGCCTTCTGGCGGTCGCCCGCCAGCCCAGCGGGAAACACAGAATGGCCGCCGCGGTCTTTTGACCGCGGTGCGGTCATTCGGCGGTTCCCGCCGCCCGCCGGGGTCTGAATGACCCCCTCTGTGTCCTGTTACAAGCAAGTTCAGAAGTGTCTCTGTGTCTCATTTTCATGGGGAAAACCACTGTACTTATACTCAGTTTTGCACAAGTTTAACAAAGAGGGGGCGAGGATATTCCAACCAGTTACAATTGGTTTCAGGAGTGTCCCCTCTCTCCTCCAGCACAGGCTCCAGACATCAGTTGGGGGTAAATAAGCCCTTTGTGTGAGGCCAGGGCACAGCCTTTACAGATTCAAGTGTGCCCAGCCTCCCCTTCTCTCAGCCCAGGAAGACCATTCAAAATGTAGATATATCTCTGTGATATCTCCACCCTCCCTGTGTACAGGCTGTCTGAAAAGTATGCACAAAGCCCAGCTGTCACTCTGCCCAGATGTGGATTGGAGTCAAGCTGCAAAACACCAGAGTCAGAAGCACCAAGAAATGCTCACTTTCTAGAAGTGGCATTTTTGTAATGATGGTAAAAATTCCACCTACACCAGTAAACAGCATCTCTCACTACCAATAAAACCATACCAAACATACCTACGCTATCCCTCATAAATCAGAGAATACCCCCTAGACATAAGGCAGGGCATTTCCAATGCAATCCTATGAGATGACAGCACTCACAGCAGTGAGAAACCAAATCAGCCGTTTGTCACTACCAGAACAGGCCACACAACCAGGCCCATGTCCTGCCTTCTACATACATAGCACCCTGCCCATAGGGCTAGCTAAGGCCTACAGTAGATGTGACTTACATGTAGGAAAAGGAGATTTCTGGGCCTGGTAAGTAAACTTAGATGTCAGGGTCCTGTGGCAGAAACTGTGCATGCAGGCCCTGCACTAGCAGGCCTGAGACAGGTTCGAAAGGCTACTTCTGTGGGTGGCACAAGCAGCACTGCAGGCCCACTAGTAGCATTTAATTTACAGGCCCTGGGTATAGGGATACCATTGTACAAGGGACTTACAGGTAAATTAAATGTGCCAATTAGGTGTAAGCCAACCATACCAACTTTAGAAGGAAAAGGACCTGCACTTTAGCAGTGATCAGCAGTGATAAATTGCTCAGAGTCCTAGAGCCAACAGCAAGAGTGCAGAAAAAACAGGAGGATGCAGAAAAAAAGTCTGGGGATGAGCCCGCAAAAAGGGCCAGGTCCAACAAAGACACATTCACATTTTAAAGGATCCAAATTGTTAAGTGTAGACCCATGGGTTGACACACACACTTCAGAGACATGGTCCACCTGACTCCCCCCTTTTCGGAGTCTACCTGTTCTAAACTCACAGTGGTGCTCAGACAGAAGAGCTCAAATTTTATGTTTTTTCTTCAACTTTTCTTTTTTGTTCAGTCCCACTCTTTCCTTCCCATGTGCTACAGTACATTTTAACCTCTATTGAATTGCACATAGGTAGTCACCTGGACCTGAACACTGTTCGTCCTGCCCTATGCCCTTTTTGTCACTCTCTTCAAATGTCTCTGCCTTCTCTCCTGTTCTCTGTTATCCTTCCTTTTCATTTTTCCTAACCCACTGCTTCCCACCCACCTTGTTTCATATTTAACATTGACTCCTTGTGTCAATCCGATTTTTCCTGCTTTTATAGATTTCCTCACTAAAAATGTAGACCAAAAGGACATAGCAATATGACATAATAGCAATGAGTATCACAAAGACGTTCACAAGAAAGCGTACTCTGCAAAGAAAGAGGGTGTACAATTGAGAGGGTATAAGAAGACAAGGTAATGAGAGATCGGCAGTGTAACTGTGGAACATAGTACCATGTCTCCAAACTGTTTCAGCCCAAAGTACCATTCAAAAGGGTGAAGTCTGCTCAGTATTTAGAAGCTCACTTTATTGTCTATTTTATTAAGAAGTGGAAGATGGTTGTTCCTCCAGAAATAGGCTGAAGAGTAAGAATATATAAACTAGTTATTTCACAGAGAGAAGTAGGTCATTGTGCCTACAGAGACGTAGGTCATTGTGCCTACAGAGACTGTGCAGCTCTGCCACAAAAATACCTAATCATCTTGTAGAGTTGAACTCACACATTTGCAGAGAGAGCTGAGCTCAAGCACAGATGCAGCAAAGTCCCTGCATAAATAATGCAGAACCCATGCACAGATAGAGCAGAGACCATGCACCCATTGGTAATTTCTTTCACTGAGCCGGAGCGGAGTTCCTGCTTGTATAGTGCAGCTGCCCTGGGCAGAAAGCGCTGAGCTCTTCCAAGTGTGCAGCTGAGCTGCACTACAGACAGCGCTGAGCCCCTCACAGCCATAGACTGAGATACAAAAAGTTCACAGGCAGAGCTGAGCTCTTTCAGCATTCATTCCTATAATGTAAAACCTGAGGTTCTGTAGGGGCTGATGAACCAGGGCCAGCAAATATCTTGTGGGAGCAACACAAGTCTCTCACCCTCATTAACCCTCCACATGGCCAGTTTCTGATTTAGAATGGGGAGGAGAAGGTTGGAGGGCAGATGACAGTGGGACAGAAGAGACAGACAGAAGCAACTGAAGAGAGAGAGATAGAGAGACAAGGTAGAAAGTAGTGAAAGAGAATTAAGCATGTGTGAGAGTATGGATAAAAAGGTGTGAAAGAGAGGAGAAAGAAATGAGAGAAGAATGTTACTGAGATGGAAATGAACAGAGACTGAGTGTGAAATGGGAGACACCAGAGTGAGAGACACATGAACAACACCACAACAGTTATGCTAAGGAAAACGTTATATTATTAGAAAAGTATTTGTGAAGTGCACAGTTTACCCCCAAGAGCATCCTGGTGCTGAGAAAACAGGGGCTATGTCGGAAGTGACTGGGTCATGTCCAGGTGAAGAGCCATGTTTTTAGTTTTCTGTTGAGCTCAAGTACAGAGGAGGCAGCTCTAGTGTGTAGGAGCGGCAAAAGGTAGGAGGACGCATGATAGCTGACTTTGGTTCTTTGTGTGTGGGGATGTGTGAGAAAAGGAATTTGGCTGAGCAGAAGTGTCTGGTAGGTGTTGTAGATGATGCATCAATTGTAGTAGGTGGGGCAGAGGTTGTTTAGGACTTTGAAACTGTGTGAGAGCAGTTTAAAGAGTGTGGACTAGTGAATGGGGAGCCATTGGAGGCCTTTGAGGAGAGGGGTGATATGAATGTGGGGGAAAGCCTGAGTGTGAGTCTGGCCACTGGATTTTGTGTGGTCTGAAGTCTTCTAGCAGTAGAGACTGATTCAGCCACAAACAGACATCATCATCTTGTAGAGTTGAATTCACTCATCTGCAGATAGAGCTGAGCTCCAATACAGATGCAGCCAAGCTGCCGTACTTCAGCTTGTTGGTGATGATGGTTTGGGTGACCAGTCTGCATGTGTTGCGTGGAAAGCATTAGAATTTTTAATTGAGCATTTTGTGGGTGTGGAAGCAGAAGGCGGTGACTACATTGACTACAGCAAGCTTCACAGCACATTTAACTGATCCCTTTTGCTCCTTTCATCAAATGTCTGCCTCTTACGGTGTCACTGGACAGTGGTGGTGGTGCTGGTTGTTTATGATGGCAGTACCCATCTCAAGGAAACATTTTGTTCATTAGCACATTTCATTTTTAGCAAATTAACTACTGGGTTGAAGTGAAGGTGTTACACATGTGACAGATTGACATGGCAGCTAAGTTTTAGAATTGTAAAGGTGGTCTTGTCCATTTCGAACTTATGTTTTATGTGTAACAACAAACGTAAACACTTACAATACTGAAGGAGGTTGCATTTTGTATAGTCACTTCCCTAGCTTGGTTGAAGTAGGCACACCCCAAAGTGAGTGAATGAAGGAGTAAAACATAAAACTTGTGAGGGCAGTTCAACTTCAAGGGTGCAATAGGAGGGATTTCTTGCAGGAGTCTCTGTTGGTGCATGGGGGCTAATCATTAAAGTATGGCTTGGTGGCACCACAAACAAAGGGAAGGACACCAATCATGGTACCCTCAAATCATGCCCCCCTTAGTGGACAAAAGTTCTGTGTACTCCCCTATACTACTAGCTGTCCCTTCCATCTCCCTGCAAGCCATACATCTGTTCAGATGAAGGAACATAAACTCTGCACTGGTTGAGAGTGCAAGCACTGTGCACAGGCAGGAGCTACAGGAGTCCACTGAAAGCAGTGCAGCAGGGTTTTGGGCATGCACACACCTTCCCACATGTATGGGTCTACTTACAGGTCTCCTTCTTGCTATCTCAATCTACCCTTGCAGGAGTGTCTTATTCTGTTGATGCTCACCATATCAAGAATACATTTAATTTTCATGTGGCTTCAGCTCTTTCACTAATATGGCTGCCAACACTACTTACCTGATGAATTTCTGTTGTAGCAAGCACACATTCAAATCTATGCAACCTTTTTCATTTTGAGAGAAAGAAATAGTGACAAGTTTGGCTTAAGTGTAAGTGTGTATTTTTATAAGAAAATCACTCTAGAGCTAATACAATGACAGCTGGCAGGATAGTTGTAATTTAGAATATTTCCTCATTTCTCTTACAGCAGTGCTTAGCCATTCTAAAGAATTATGGCAGGGCAAAAAACTGAAAAAAGTTTTTTTCAACCTTAGATGTCAGAATATACGACATCATGAAAGGTACTCATCCCCACCATTATTGCAGATGAGTACAATCGAGATTATTGAGAAGACATTACATCTTTGAGTAAAAATGTGTGTGTTACATGTTTTGGTGCTTTAATTGCACAAAAAGCAGCTGTATAAAACCCATGTCTTTTCATGGAACCATGGAAAATATTTCATGGTTACATGTGAAATTCACACTTTGTTGTCATAGGGGTAGTCTCCAAACCAATTTGCAGAGGTTTTCATCGCCTGGGCTACTAGGATTATGTGACTTGAATGATCAAAATTATCTTTATATTATGCAGAATAAAATGCAAATTATATGGCACTTTATTTGGAGGTATTATTGTCATTCCTTTGAGCTATAAACAACAATTTTGGTGAAATTTGCATATTTTGGAAACTATGTGGTAAATGCATAATTATGCTGTAAACTCTGCAGCTACATATTCACATAAATCCACTGATCTCACAATTGCCTATTGTTTTATCAAGAACTTATTTGGACAGGTAAACAAAACCTCACCAGTTAAACTCCAGTCACAGCCCATTGTTAGCTGCTCTTTGAATAAAACAGATTGCAATATAGAAAATACATAACAGATACATTGCCATTTCCATCTCATGCTTCTAGTGACATTTACAAACCACAGGGCCAAAAATGTCACCAGAACCCCTCAATGATAGTGTTGGACTAGACTACACAGTACTGTTCTGAATGCTCTGTATGTACTTAACTTTAAACCTTTGTGTATATCCAAATTGCTAAACCTCAACCTTAAACACGAGACAACTCAATTAGGTGCTACCTATCTATAACACATAAATACTAAATCATTTGTATTCGATCTAGTCACTAGACAGCTTGAGGAATGTGGCCTAATGGCTATGTTAAAAGATGAACAGAACATGAGTGTTCACAAAATGTGGTGAAATGAAATGTTTGGAGCTTTTTTGAAAATTCTATTTCATCAGCTAATGAAAGAGATGTTGTATTTAGCTGTGGGTGAGCCCACCTCATTTTTTGACAGACAGATAGAAGCCCTCCACGATTTTCTCTATCCCGGTTAATCCTACACACCTCATGTCTACACATTAGTGTTTGTCTTCTTAACGCCATTATGCATTGAAAAGGTGAGAAAATGTACACCTGCAGATAAGTATTCTGGGAACATTTTTGTAATAAATTGGATTATTATTTGGGTGGGTGACAACCCACGGTAGGGAACAATCATGACCGTTGTCAGGTGGGGCCATCAAAGTCACTAAATAAACATGAGCTAAATCACCTGGTAGCTGTGGTACATTCCAGACAGTATTATCTTCGAGGCAATGTGTGAAACACTTATGTAGTATAAAGGAAGTAAAAATCCAAAAATTCAAAGCAATAAAATTTATTAGAAAAAAGAACACAGTTCAATAAACAAATTACACCAAAATGAAAAAAAACAAAATAAAGGGAACATGAGATATGAATTTTGGGGGTTTTAAGTAGAACTAGTGGCAAGAAGCATAGTGTGCCAATGTTAGTCAGTGGTCGCAGTAGACATGGACCTAGACACAATTTAATACTGATCACAATGGAGCGTTGGTCGGAAACATCAACCAAATTGGTCATGGTCAAAGTTTTTATCTTTTGACTTTTGTTCTTAAAGTCCCAGTCCACCACAGGAGTACACTTCTGAAGCCTTCCAGGATCTCAAGGAAGACACAGAGAGACTCACAGGGTGTCAGGCAGAGGCCAAACAGCAGGGTTCAGTCCAGCTCCAGTAGCCACTGATCAGCTAGATAGTTACAAGATCAGGCCCATTGTAGCTTGTTGTGTTCCTGTAGCTTTGACAGAAAGCCAGCCTTATGACGTTTGGAGCCTGCTTGTTTGCCCTTGGCAAAAGAGGAGAAAGTCCTGTTCCCCAGGGCTCCTCTCAGCTTACAGACAGCAGGTCAATTTCTTCTCCAGGTCCAGTAATGTTTTGAAGTGCCACATTTATACCTGAAAAGAGCTAGTGGGGGAACAATGTCTCTTGGGGATGCCCTAACCCATAAGGTAAAAGTTCCAAGGGCTAACTCTACCCACTTTGGGCATGTTCAAGGTGGTAGAGGTAGAAAACTACAGCCACACAAAACCTGGGCTCAGAAGATTGAAGTATGTTTTTGGAATGTACTATGCATTTTATACGATCTTTTATAAAAGTAATTAGCATTTCGCGCCAGTACATTTCACTGATCTAATTAAGCATTACTGCCTGCACCTGTGGCCAATAACAGCTGTTTATTACCTTCCCTGTAGTTATGAGCCAGAGACACAGCCAAGAGTAAATAACAAGGTAGGGTTAATTAACAGATGATAATGCCCTGCACGTAATACCAATAAGCTGTCAGTACTCGTCCAAAGTGTCCAATCCAAAATAAGGAGTGCTGAGTGAGCAAGAGCAGTTCACGCCTTAATGAATGGGTGAAAAACCAACTCAAGCAGCTAGGCTTTCTATCTTATTTTCTAAATCTGTTTCCAAAATCCAGTAGATACCAAACACATCAGAGTGGTCTCAATTTTTAATTAATTTCAAGGCAATATACTCATCACATTCACATTCAGTAGCCCATTACAAATTAAAGCAAAAGACAGTAGCTTTATGTGAATAATAAAGGTAAAGTAAACATTCAGGCTACATATATCAGTGCAATTTATATGTTACGGTGCAGAGTGAATTTAACTGAGTTGTTCAATGGAATGAAGTATGGAGTAATCATAGTAATCTACTTTTGTATTTCAGTGCTATGTAATCATAATAATCTATAATGCGATGTGTTACAAAGTATTCAAAGTAACATACAGATCCATCACAGAGAAAAGCAGTCAAAGCAACATTCTGTGATCAGCAGTGTTAAAGGTGGAGATTAATCTTCTTTTGTATTGAGATGCAATGCAAAACAACCTTGCAAACCTTCTGTAGTCTTATACAGGGCAACATAATCAAGACAAACCCTTTAAGTAATGTAATGCAGGGTAATTTAATAAATGAACTATTCTGCAAACCGAGACATGGTAAAGTAATACGTCACATCCTATTGATCTAATGCATGATAAAGTAGTCAGACCAAATGGAATGCAAAGTAGTTAGAGTAATCAACTACAATGCAAAAGAGAATAACATAATCTTACAAGGCAAACTAACCACAGTAATTTGTAATTTATTAATTAATCGTATTTATCATACACTACGTTTTTGAAGTTGGGGTTAAAAGCACACTCCATACCCCCAGTTTTTCCCCATCGTTTGCAGACCACAAAGAAGCCAGCACAAACCGCAGCAAGGAGCTCTTTGCCATTGTGAAAGAGTTCTCCAAATCCACAGCCGCACAGAACAACATCACCTACGCCCAAGAACTGTGTGACACAATGGAGGACTTCTTCCACAACAAGATCTCAGTCATCTATGAAAACATCAGACCCTAACCCTGCCACCCACAGTAACAGCCTTCTCATACCCAGAAACACAAACCCTGAACACCTGCTCACCCATTGGGACACTTTCACAACTCAAGCTACAATTTCCATCATGAACTCTGTGCACTCAGTATTATCCACGGACCCCTGTCACCACCACATCTTCACCCTGGGGAGCAAGATGATCGTTGACGTGTTCTAGAAAGTCCTGAATGCCTCCATCACCTTGATCTCCTTCCCTAAGGATTGGAAATATTGCAGAAGTGAGACCCCTCTTGATGAAACGATCCACGGACCCAGCAGAACCAAAGAACTACCGGCCCATCGTCCTGCTTCCCTTTCCATTGAAGGTTCTCAAGAATGCAATCAAACAGCAACTCACTGAAAACCTGGAGCACAACAACCTCCTGGACCTCTCTCATTCCGGATTCCAGGCCAACCAAAGCACGGAGACAGCACTGATCACAGCCACCAACGACATTAAGGCCCTCCTGGACCATGGCGAAACGGCAGTCCCCATCCTCCTGGACTTGTCAGTACCATTCAACACCATCTCCCATCAAATCTTGATCAGCAGACTCCACTACATCAGAATCCACGGAGATGCTCTCAAATGGATTGACTCAAACCTCACTGGAAAAACCCAGAGAATCTGTTTCCCACCATTCACCTTGGAACCCAAGAAGATCATTTGCGGTGTTCCCCAAGGATTGTCCCTCAGCCCCACCCTCTTCAATATGTGCATGACCCCCCCTGGTCAACACCATCAGATCACACGGACCCAACATCATCTCCAATGCAGATAACACCCAGCTCATTCTCTCATTGACAGAAGACCCCTCCACCACCAGAGCCAAATCCCACAGATGTGTGATGAACCTCACCAACAGGATGAAGGACAACTGTCTCAAACTCAACACAGACATGACGGAAGTCCTCATCTTTGGGAACAACAACTTGCCATGAAATGACACATGGTGGCATGCTGAACTCAGCCATTTCCCACCTCGACAGACCACGCCCGCAACCTCAACATCATCTTGGACAGCAAGCTATCTATGAAGGACCAGATAAACACAGTTTAATTATCCTGCTTACACACCCTACGCATGCTCCACAAGATCTTCAGGTGGCTTCCAGTCAAACCGAGAAGAACCATCACACAGGCCTTTGTCACCAGCAGGCTAGACTACAGGAACACACTCTACTTAGAAATCATTGTACACCTTCTGAAGAGACTACAGACGATACAAAACTCAGTGGCAAGAATTATCCTCCACTTCCCCGGATGGACCCACATCACTCCCCACCTCAAGAATCTAAACTGGCTCTCAATCCAGAAGAGATGCCAGTTAAAGATGTTGACCCATGCATACAAAGCCCAGCACAATGAAGGACCAGCATACATCAACAAATACATGACCTTCCACCAACCTACCAGGCACCTATGATCTGCCTCCCTCTTCCATGCAGACACCTTGGGGATCTGCCAAGGCAACAGCAGAGGACGTTCCTTCTCTCACCTGGTGGCCAAAGCTTGGAATGACCTTCCTTTGCACCTCAAGACTGCCTCAACGCTCCGGCAATTCAGGAAAGGACTCAATACCTGGCTGTTCAAATGAACAAATCACCACAAAGCTGTAAGCAGTTCCAGCACCTTTAGCCCCCCAGAGGTAATTTGCTGCTCTTTATAAATTCTTGATTGATTGATTGATCCTTTCAAATTGCTCCATCTTTCAAACAGTGTTAACCTTCCTATACCTCCTATTTTCCTGTATTGCTTACCTTTACAGTTTCCATCACCTACCTATTTCATTTGGTAAAAGTTTACATACAGATGCGTTTTTTACTTTTATTTTATTTTATGCTTTTTACAGCATTGTAACATGGGACACCAGCAATGGTGTCATTGTGGAGGAGAATTAATTGAATAGATGGATTAATTTTTAACAATACTTTTGTAGTACAGCTTTGTGAACTGAATTGCTTTGTGATCTTGGCCCCTTCAGTGCCAGGCACATGCCCCTTCTAAATGCCTCCACTTCTTCTGCAAGCTCCCCTACTCACAGGCTTGGGAACAGCCAACTATCCTCCAATTTCTGAAAAAAACATCTGCAGACCCTTCAATGCTCGACTGATCTCCTGCTATCATTCCACGGTCTTAGAAAAAATCATCAACAGATGCATCACAGAATAGCTCAATGACCTCCAACTCCTCAACACCATGCAACCTGGTTTCAGACCCACTCACAGCATGAAAATTGCCCTCAACAAGACCTTTTGAAATCAGCATGACTCCAGATGGAGGAGACACAGCAGCCCTTATCTTTCAGGACTTCTACGCAGCATTTAACACAGTCTCCTACCCCATCCTCATTCAACGCCTGAACAATATTGGAATCAAAGAACATGCACTACAAAGGATCTGCTCTTTTTTGACTGAAAAGACCCAGTCACTATACACCTTGGACACCTGCAACCTAATCTGTGGAGTTCCGCATGGTACCGTCCTGAACCTCTTCAATGCGTGCATGATCCCTCTAGCCAGCATTATCCACTCTCATGACATCAATAATCTCTTCCACACCAACCACACACAACACATTCTCTCACGAAGAAGGCGCTCAGTACCCAGATCAAATTGAGTTCCTGCGTGACTAAAATTGACTGATTGAAATTGCCCACTGGATAAAGCCCAACTGTCTGAAGCTAAACACCGACAAGACCAAAATCGTGACGATCGGGAAGAGTACTTCACCTGTGGGACTCCACCTGGGGACCAGCAGGGTTGACAGCAACACCTACCCCGTCACCCAATGCTGAGAACCTCGGGATTGCCATCAGCAACAAACACAACATGACCGCCCAAGTCAGCTCCGTCACTGCCCCTCATGATTCCATACCGTGAAGGTGTTGAGGAAGAATATAAATGGCTCTCAAGCAGCACCCGAAAAGCCAACATCATGCCCTTGTCACAAGCAGTCTGGACTAGAGGAATGCCCTCAATGCAAGGATCAATAAAAACTCATCAGACAGCGGCAGATCATTCAGAACTCAATGACCAGAATCACTTTCAACCTCCCATGCCACACTCACTTCAGCCCACACCTGAAGAAGATTCACTGGCTCCCCGTAAACAAACAAATACAATTCAAACTCCTCACCCAGACTCTAAAGGCACTTCATAACACGGGTCCAGTATATCTCAACAATCACATCTACTTTCACAAACCTTCCAGACACCTCCTCTCATATGGTGTCTTATTTGCCTACGTCCCACACATATGGAAAACGAGATCCTGCAATCAAGCCATCTCAATAATCGCTCCTAACGCATGAAATGACCTGCCACAACACATGAGTCTCCTTTTTATTTTACTTCTTGAATTCTTCACAGAGCCAAAGACCTGGCTTTTTGAGTAGTTTCCCTAGGACCTAGTTTGGCTAGACGCAGACCTGCTCAGCATAAGGATACCCTCCCATGTGATAGTGTGCTCTACAGATCTGCATAGCATAACACAACACAACATACTTTCACACAACAAAGCAACATGACATAACATAACATGATTCTTCATAACTGGAGTGATTGTTCAGATGATTTATACAATCTGTAGGTCTAACAAATTAATAGGTGGTGACATTTATGTCAGTCCCGGGCATCAGATACACGTTACCAAAGGATAAATGTGTAACCATGCAGATGGCACCAGGGACACTGCTGCTGCAAATTTCTTTTAGATTAGAACACAGTCAAGAGTTACTTTGGGTACAAATATGGCCCTACATAATTTTAATTATGCTTACAAAATCTCATACAGTTTTGCATAGTCTTCGCCCCTTGGTTTGGCCTGGTTTGCACAGAAAATGTCTTGCAGAGACGTTAAAACAATTTTTGAGAGATATTGCCGCTTGGACCAATCTCTTGACAGCATCTTCCACGAGCTTGTGTACGTGAGCTCACCCTTGATAACTGAAGCCAAGTGAGATACCTCCAAACCTCAATTTGCATAATTTAGCTTAATTGTATTTAACTGTCTGAAACTGAACTAAAGTTAAAGGTGAAAATGATGCTTTTCATCCTCTCCCAGATAAAAGTACATGAAATCATATGTGCATGTATGAATGGCACAGGATCAATCTATTCAGATCTGCTGGAGTCTCCCTTCCTCCAAATGCATTATTTCCCTCCACTAATATGCCCCTCTTTCTTTCTGTATATTAGAGACAACAAACATAGGGCCAGCAGTGTGGTTCCCTGACAGAGTTTCAGGAAAACTACTCAGTAAGTAAATGAGTTCTTTTTAGGTTAATTGTATGTAATTTTATCTTATGTGGATATCCTGAAATTCTGGCATGTACCAGTTTCAGCTCTATGTGAACGATATCAACATGTGTGATGGAGAGAAGAATAAAGAAGAATGACAATATCATCGGACTTCTTCAGTCTTCTGTTGCCCATCCCAGAATTCTCTAGCACTAGGATGGGCAGGAGAGCTTTCGCCTATCTCACCTTTCAAGCATGAAGTTCCCTTCCCTTCTCAGCTACCCTTCCTTGCCTCTGCAAATAGCATTAAAGCTTAAAGTCCATCTGTTCACAATATAGTTTTGTGGTTCACTACAAGTTATTTTTTAAGCTCCAAGACAGCTCTTTGTCATACGCTTTTCAAAATAGCATTCATTCATTCAGTTATTCATTCATTCATCGGTTGTTTTCCTGTTGTAGCTGATCTGATGAATTGTTTGAATGGGGAAACTGAAACATTTGAAGGTCTGTATTGAATGAGATTGGAAGTATATCTCAAGCATTTGCAATGCAATGGGTCTCACATTTGTTCGACTTAGAGCTATTAGTGTTGTAAGGTCCTAACCAGACTTTTCTTGCCACATGAATTGAAAATTAAAAGTAATACAGTTTTACATAAGCAAGCCAATTTAAAGTGCCATGCCATGAGCGTGAAGGAGCACATAAAAGGAAACAGAAGTTCACTCGCAGTCAAACTTATCGGAAGTTATGCAATTATCTATGTGACAGGGTTGATGTTATGCAAAGTGCTTGACTACTGCCAGCGAGATTGCACTGCATTGGAAATAAAAAGAAAAAGTTGTCCAGAAGCTATGCGGAAAACATGGAGCCTCTAATGTTTTCAGTAGTTTACTAGTGCTGTCAAGGAGGGCTAAACACCAGAAAAGGCAGGACATATGGATGCCTTTTACAAATGAAATCAAGTGAATTTTAAAAGGCAAGCCCACGAACTAACGAAACTGATGGGCGTGACATGGGCGCAGTTAAAAGTCCACCGAGAGAGTACAACAGGGGTCAGAGTGTTTGCGCGCTCAACACTAAAAATGGGATCGTTCAAAGTGTAGTAAAGTTTTTCTGGACCAAACTTTGCTGCACAATCGTCAAATCTTTCATGATCCCCGACTGCTTAAAAGCAAAACCAGGCCATTCACATAGTCTTCTAAGAAGCACTGAGTTGGTGTTACTCTTTCTTAGTGGGTCGGATCCAATTGATATCCATGCCCCCATACCACTGCAAAAAAGTGGCAGACATCCCATATAACTCAAAGATCTGCCCTAGCCATTAATCTTTTTAATATCTATGTACAATATCTAAGGGATATGATTCACAGATTCTGCTTCCAGGTGGACCCTGTGCCGATAATACTCAGATTCTTTTAAAATTGGGAGCAGACACAAAGGCAATGCTGCTCCTTAAATTCCCGCATGCATCAAAAGTTGAATGAAAGCACTCCACCTTAAACTTAATGAAGAGAAGATGGAGATCTTTATTTGCTGAAGAAATTCCTTAACATATTTAGAACATGTTGAGGCTGTCATCCGTGGGCAACACCCTCTTCCCCACCAGTTAGGTGAAAATCTTGGATTTTGGCTAGAACAGGATCTATCTTTAGCCATTCAAATTGATAAGACTGGACTAAGTACCTTGTCATTATGAGGACCTTGAGGAAAATTCCCCTTTTACTCCTTCGAGATTATTGGGTGATGATCCTCAGTGTTACCATGCCCCAATCTCCCACTCTTCCACCCTTCCCATTTAAATTGTGGAAATTCCCTCTGCTTGAAGTGCAGCATTTGGCTCTTTGTCTCATTTCAGAGCTACGTAAGTTTGATCATGTATTACAAGTAACTTTGCATGATGCATCGAGTGTACTAAAATACGGCCCAAAACAGATATCAGCTCTGGTCTCTCAACATGCACCTACAAGAGCCCTGAGGTCTGAACACTTGATGCCCCGAAGGCGCCTTATTATCATTGAGACCGTCTGGGGAAGGTTTTTCACAGTACTGGGCCCATCACTTTATAAATAACAGGCCTTTGAAAGTACAACAAACCAATTTCTATTATAGGTTTCGTAAAACAACTTAAAAACAGTTCTACTGTGCTTTCTTCTGGTTTCTCTGGCGCATTAATTAGTCCGTGGCTGTCTTGCTCCATGATGTCGATGGGAGTTTGTGTGCTTAAAGTATAAATAAACAAATAAATAAACTTTTGAATTTTTAACCATTATCTTTGAGGTTTTGGTAGTAAACACATGTCCAAAGGGAAAATACAACAACTCAGTCTGTTAGTTCAGTCAAAATTACGGAACATGTTAAAATAACCATGATAATGTTATGCAGAGAACTTGTTTTTATAGTAATTTACATCCTATTAAAAAAGCTAATTCGACTATTTAACTTCCTGAAGGGAAACACCAGAAAAGGCCTTTCTCAGGCCAGAAGGCGGTTTAATGTGCCTTTCAAATGAGCAAAAAACAGAACAGAGGACTCAACGACGAGAAACAAACTTCTTTGCAAATGCTGTTCTTGAAATGTGTTCCACAGAAAGCTTAAAAAAATACATTATTTTCGACGTTTTTGTTCTTAAAGAGGGATTGTATACAAAGAGCTAAGGCAAAACAAATCAGCTTCTTAACTTCTGGTGAAAAACTTCTAATTTGAAATGTGATTAGCGCTCACTTCATGATCTTGATCTGTTTCATTCATATTTCAGTTTATTTTTATGACAGAAGAACCCTCCACGAATTATCACTCTCGCAAAAACCTCCATCAATATTGCCACTATGATCACCAACATCAGTGCCACCCCCAGGCCAGACACTGTCACCAAACCTCAGAAGGAATGTGATCATTATCTCCCTTCCCACTATGTGACCACATAAAGATGTAATTCAAAGAAAGTTCAGAAAATGGATACTCACAAACATTTCCATGGGGGTTCAAATGTGTGGTTTGTCGCATGCCCAGGGGCCGCTTTGTGAGGGTCGGGTGGTGTAATGTGGGTGCGTTAGGAATGTTAGAAATGGGGTCTTTGGTTGGCAGTCAGGTTGCCCCCTATCCAAGCAAGGACCCTCACGCTAGTCAGGGTAAAGGAGAATCAACCTTAGTTAACCCCCACTCACCTTCTCCGTAGCTTGGCACTAGCAGGCAGGCTTAACTTCAGAAGCAATATGTAAAGTATTTGTAGCAACACACACAGTAATAGTGTAAGCACTACAAAATAGACACCACACCAGTTTAGAAAAATAGGTAATATTTATCTAAATCAAACAAGACCAAAATGACAAAAATCCAACATACATAAGTCAAGATATGAATTTTCAAAAGAATTAGAGTCTTAATCCTTAGAAAACAGTGGGAATGCTGTTGTTACACAAAGTACCTGGTTAGCGTAAAAACTAAAGCCACACGGGCGAGCGTGCGTAGGAAAAGGGGAGCGATGCGTTAATTCCTTACTTGTAAGTGAGGCTGTGCGTCGTTTCTTTCACTGGTCGGGTCAGCAATGCGTTGTTTCTCTCCTTCGCAAGACAGTGATGCGTTGATTTCCAGGTGGGGCACCTTGGATCCGTGCAGAGTCGGGTTGACTTGGATGCCCAGGGACGATGCGTGGAAAATCCAGTCGTACGGTGTTCAAAAACAGTGCTGCGTGGGGTTTATGTCATTATCAACCTCCGTAAGCGGGTGTTGCACGTCATTTCTCCAGCCACAATGCGTTGATCTCCCAGCCACGATGCAGGTGGAGAGTTGATTTCAGCCGCAATGCCGGCGGTGCATCGTTTATCAGCCATGTTGCGGAAGGTGCATTGTAAATTTCCCTGTGCTGCGTTCGGTGAATGGATTTTCAGTTCTTGTCTGCCAGCTTCACCTTTCAAGGGCCCAGGGACTGGATAGGGCACCACTTGGCAGGGCAGGAGTCTCAGCAGAGATACCAGGTGCTGGCAGGGGAAGTCTTTGATGGCCCTGAGACTTCAACAATACGAGGCAAGCTCAGTTCAAGCCATTGGAGAGTCTTCTCAAGCAGGAATGCACAACAAAGTCCTGTCTTTGTCCCCTTTCACAGGTAGAAGCAGCAACTGCAGGATATCCCAAGAAAGCACAGTCACAGGCAGGGGCAGCACTTCTCCTCAGCTCTTCTGCTTGGCAGAGGTTCCTCTTGATTCAAGAAGTGATCTAATTTTCAGGGGGGTTGAGTCCACTACTTATACCCCTTTCTGCCTTTGAAGTAAGCAAACTTCAGAGGAAAGTCTCTCTTGTTTGTAAGAACCTGCCTTGCCCAGGATAGACCCCTGACATACACCAGGGGGTTGGAGACTGCATTTCAGGTGTGAGTGGCCACTCCTCCTCTACCTCCCAGCACAGATGGCTCATCCGGATATGCAGGGTACATCCCTGTTCCCTTTGTATCTCTGTCTAGAGAGAAGTGCAAACAGCCCAATTGTCAAACTGACCCAGACAGGGAATCCACAAACAGGCAGAGTTACAGAATGGGTTAAGCAAGAAAATGCATACTTTCTAAAAGTGGCATTTTCAAACACACAATCTAGAAACAAACTTTTCTAAAATATGTATGTTTAAATTGTGAGTTCAGAGACTCTAAACTCCATATTTCTATCTGCCCCCAAAGGGAATCTGTACTTTAATAATATTTAAAGGTAGCCCCCCATCTTAACCTATGGGAAAGATAGGCCTTACACAGTGAAGACCAAACTTGGCAGTATTTCACTGTTAGGTCATATAAAGCACATTAGTATATGTCCTACCATAAACATACACTGCACCCTGCCCATGGGGCTAACTAGGGCCTACCTCAGGGGTGCTTTAGATGTATAAAAAGGGAAGGTTTAAGCCTGGCAAGTGGGTACACCTGCCAAGTCGAATTGTCAGTTTACAACTGCACACACAGACACTGCAGTGGCAACTCTGAGCCATGTTTATAGGGCTACTAATGTTGGTGGCACAACTAGTGCTGCAGGCCCACTAGTAGCATTTGATTTACAGGCTCTGGGCATCTCTAGTGCACTGTACTAGGGACTTACTAGTAAATCAAATATGCCAATCATGGAAAGCCAATTACACATACATTTTACATAGGAGCACTTGCACTTTAGCACTGGATAGCAGTGGTAAAGTGCCCAGAATATCAAAAACAGTAGGTCCAGAACACATCAACAACCTTGGAAACAGAGGCAAAAAGTTAGGGTAGGCAACACCAAGGATGCCAAGTCTAACAGGGAAGAAAAGCATGTATCTGGTGTGGACAACAAACCTTCACATGACTTCTGTACGCCACCCACACTCTGCCCTAATGGGCCAAGAATGAAAGACAAAGCATTAACTTTTGATGTAAAACATGAGATACTCATCTTGCGAGTTGAGGTGTGTCCTGTATTTCCTGATGAGTCTTCCTGAGCTAGAGTAGGAGGGAGGAGCTGACAACTGCACTTGAAAGGGCTGTGCCCGCCCTCACACAATACAGTCTCCAACCCTTAGTATGTGTCAGGGGAGGGCAAGGAAGAGGCAGGGTCTTGTGCACTACAATGACTTTCCTTTGAAGTTTGCCTCTTCAAAGGCAGAAACGAGTATAAGTAGGGGACCCAAAACCCCAGACTTTCAGATTGCTTCTGGATCAAGAGGAACCTCTGCCAAGGAGAAGAGTTCGATAGTTGAGGAAGACCTGCTACTCTGCCTGTTGCTTTGCTGTGCTGGCCTGCTGCTTCTGCCTGAAGAGGTAATGGACTGGACTTTGCTTTCTGAAAACCTGCTCGTGAAATTTCTCCAAGGGCTTGGACTGAGCTTGCCCCTGTGCTGAAGTCTCAGGGAAATCAAAGACTTCATCTGCCAGTGCCTGGGCTCTTCTGCTGAGAATCCTGACTTGATAAGTGGTACCAAATCCAGTCCTTGGACCCTTAGAAGTGAAAGCTGGTAACCTTCTGGGTAAAATCCATGCACCGCTCTGAAAGCGTCAGAGGAATCGACATAGCGTCTGTCCTGCGGCTCAAAATTCAACGCAGCACCTGCCTCGCGGCTGAAGTATCAACGCAGCCCCTGTTCTCAACGCGGACCATTCTCACAGTGCGTCGGAATTTTCCACGCATCAATCCTGGGCTTAAAAATCTTCAACATCACCACACAGTCCGGAGGCTGCTTGTCTGGAAATTGACACATCCTTTCCCTGCAAAGAAGGAATCAATGCATCGCTTGCCCGGTGGAGAAAGAATCGAAACATGGCGTCACTTGTGAGTAAGGAATCAACGCATCGCTTGCTTTTCTGATGATCGCTCGCCCGTGCAACTTTATTTTTGACGCGTACCAGGTACTTAATGCCATTGATTTCTATGGATTAAGACTGTTTTAAGTTGAAAAATTAAATCTTTGCTTGTGTATGTTGGACTTTGGTCTTGTTTGATTTAGATAAATATTGGCTATTTATATAAACTGGTGTGGAGTCCTTTTGTGGTGTTTTACCTGTGTTACTCTGTGTGAGTGTACAAATACTTTACACATTGCCTCTGAGATACGCCTGACTGCTTGTGCCAAGCTACCAAGGGGGTGAGCAGGGGTTATCTGAGCTGTGTATCTTCCTTACCCTGACTAGAGTGAGGGTCTCAACTTGGAGAGGGTGCAAACTGACTGCCAACTAGAGACCCCATTTTTAACAACATGTTATACATCTTTTCTGAAAATGATGGATAACAGCATACCTTCTTCAAAAGGATATTCCAAAGAAACTCAATTACACACTCTGAGGAAATTAGTTTCTCAAAAATTCTCAATGAGAAAAATACATGTCCAATGATATAAAAAAATTGGCAGTTAAATGGCTGCTACTGCCCTCCCATGATACAAAGGGCAAATTACAAGTGTTGCAGCATTTTGATATGCCATTTATCAGCCTGTTTAAATCAGGCCACCCAGATGTCTGAAAGACCATCCTTTCCTCATGTTTATAGCAAGGTGACTCATATACAATATCTAGTAGTTCATTGCAGAATTATTTTGGAGTTAAACAGTTACCTCTCCACATCAAAACCTTGCTCTTTGATCTAAGTCCTCCACAAGTTCTCAATATAACCATGCTTGTCTAAGGTGTTGACTCTCAGTCAGTCATATGTCATTTCTCACCAGCAGCGGCCTGAGAGGGTTTGAATGGCCAAAGGTACATCCTCCTAAACACTAGTACTACTTTGAAAAGGGACTATGGTTCTGCTACTAGAATGCCGGACACTGTATCATTCTATTGGATAATGAACATTCTAATCAATCCATAGGTCTTCTAATATGAAATGGTTGCATGGATAATAAGAGAACATGTTTTTACTCAAATGATGCTGCACTGTAAATTGTAGCTTGCTTCATCATAGAGTCTGCTCCTCATTGTGATAAAATGTCCATTATGAGCTCGTCTTGGGCTCTTCATCTGACTTTTAGAAGTGTGAGCAATGTATCCTCTTTATTAATTGGTTAGGTGGTCAGGTACGTAATTGAGTGCATTGTCTTCATGATTTAGGAGAAGTACCTGTCCCAGTGGTGTTCACTGTTGTTTACTTACAATTACCTGGTGGCTTGTACTTCATATCACAGATGGTTGCAGCATGTAGTGATGATGGCGCGGAGACCAAAAATCCTATTTGCCAAAACCTGAAATAACTTGATCCTCCAAAGCCAGCCACGGAGTAACTGCCTCAGGTAGAACCAATACTCGCTAGGCAATAATGGAACATGAACAACATTCCACATTCCACCGCTCAACCCACTACATTGCCACAATTCCCCTTCCTTTCTACAGAACATATAAAATAAAAATAAAACAAAATGAGAAAAATGCAATAAGTGATAACATAATAACATAAGTTGAGATACAATTCACCAACACCTCTGTACATATGCAATAAATGGGAGCTTAAAAACATATAAAGAGATGCATTACATTAACTCTCCGGTACATAGTCACTCAAGTGAGTGGGAGGTGTCCGAGAACGCTGAGATCTTTGGAAACAAGTTGTCCCCCTCCCCTCCTGGGGAACACTCCTGCCCATCCCTCCAACATTCATGCCTCCACCTCTTCCCAAGCATCCACTCGAACCTCCTTTCAACTCATTGTCACTCATCAACATGAAGCCATTTAGACCTTCATCATTGTACACTCCTTTGTCCTTTACTTCACCACCCTTTTGATATGATGTTGCTTTGTGTCAATCCCACTTGTTTCCATTGGTAAGAACAATGTGATTTTTTATGTACCTCTTTCACCTTGTAAGAGCCTCAAAACTTAGACAAACCCCCACTCAATCAATCATTCTTCACGTTCACCCAATCTCCAACTTGAATGATGTTACACACCTCTCTCCTCAAACCTCCCCCATCCACTTGATCCTCACACTTCAACTACTATAGTGGAGTCAGTTTTGTATTGGATTTTCTTCCCCTCTGTTGGAGGCGGCTCGGTCCTGTTGGCTAAAGCGTAAGCTCAGCCAGGTGAAACGTGCCACTCCTGTCCGGGGTGGTCAAGTTCACCTGGTGGATAACCTGTGCTCACCCATGGATAGCTTGGCACAGAGCAGTCAGGCTTATCTCAGAGGCAATGTGTAAAGCAATAGCCCAGCAGATTCCCAAAACACCCCAGCTGAATGACCCCAATAGAAGACTTCACACAGGTTGTATGTATAGAAAAATTGAATTCAACACACACACACGATTAACATAGTTTGATTACAATGTGATCTTAGCGTAAATGTCAATGAGCACACAACACACAATATTCAATGTAAATTTGGCCGTGAATCTCAAAGACCCAGGCAACACATGATAATAGGCCCCACCATGTTAAACACTGATCACTGTACAGGGAGTGCAGAATTATTAGGCAAGTTGTATTTTTGAGGATTAATTTTATTATTGAACAACAACCATGTTCTCAATGAACCCAAAAAACTCATTAATATCAAAGCTGAATATTTTTGGAAGTAGTTTTTAGTTTGTTTTTAGTTTTAGCTATGTTAGGGGGATATCTGTGTGTGCAGGTGACTATTACTGTGCATAATTATTAGGCAACTTAACAAAAAAAAATATATACCCATTTCAATTATTTATTATTACCAGTGAAACCAATATAACATCTCAACATTCACAAATATACATTTCTGACATTCAAAAACAAAACAAAAACAAATCAGTGACCAATATAGCCACCTTTCTTTGCAAGGACACTCAAAAGCCTGCCATCCATGGATTCTGTCAGTGTTTTGATCTGTTCACCATCAACATTGCGTGCAGCAGCAACCACAGCCTCCCAGACACTGTTCAGAGAGGTGTACTGTTTTCCCTCCTTGTAAATCTCACATTTGATGATGGACCACAGGTTCTCAATGGGGCTCAGATCAGGTGAACAAGGAGGCCATGTCATTAGATTTCCTTCTTTTATACCCTTTCTTGCCAGCCACGCTGTGGAGTACTTGGACGCGTGTGATGGAGCATTGTCCTGCATGAGAATCATGTTTTTCTTGAAGGATGCAGACTTCTTCCTGTACCACTGCTTGAAGAAGGTGTCTTCCAGGAACTGGCAGTAGGACTGGGAGTTGAGCTTGACTCCATCCTCAACCCGAAAAGGCCCCACAAGCTCATCTTTGATGATACCAGCCCAAACCAGTACTCCACCTCCACCTTGCTGGCGTCTGAGTCGGACTGGAGCTCTCTGCCCTTTACCAATCCAGCCACGGGCCCATCCATCTGGCCCATCAAGACTCACTCTCATTTCATCAGTCCATAAAACCTTAGAAAAAGTCTTGAGATATTTCTTGGCCCAGTCTTGACATTTCAGCTTGTGTGTCTTGTTCAGTGGTGGTCGTCTTTCAGCCTTTCTTACCTTGGCCATGTCTCTGAGTATTGCACACCTTGTGCTTTTGGGCACTCCAGTGATGTTGCAGCTCTGAAATATGGCCAAACTGGTGGCAAGTGGCATCGTGGCAGCTGCACGCTTGACTTTTCTCAGTTCATGGGCAGTTATTTTGCGCCTTGGTTTTTCCACACGCTTCTTGCGACCCTGTTGACTATTTTGAATGAAACGCTTGATTGTTCGATGATCACGCTTCAGAAGCTTTGCAATTTTAAGAGTGCTGCATCCCTCTGCAAGATATCTCACTATTTTTGACTTTTCTGAGCCTGTCAAGTCCTTCTTTTGACCCATTTTGCCAAAGGAAAGGAAGTTGCCTAATAATTATGCACACCTAATATAGGGTGTTGATGTCATTAGACCACACCCCTTCTCATTACAGAGATGCACATCACCTAATATGCTTAATTGGTAGTAGGCTTTTGAGCCTATACAGCTTGGAGTAAGACAACATGCATAAAGAGGATGATGTGGTCAAAATACTCATTTGCCTAATAATTCTGCACTCCCTGTATATACATTTGAGAAAAACATTCCTTCCCTCCCTGCACCCTCATAAGACACCCACCTGCTGTCAGCATTAGATTCACCCTCACTGTACCCATGATCAGTGTACGCGCATAATCTAGGGTGAGCCCCGGGGCCGACAGTAGCAGAACAATGTATATCACAGTAAGCCACACTCCCACCTAGACCCACGGCCTCAGCCATGATAATAACATGTGATGCCAACCTTATAATTTCTCTGGCAGACCAGAGTACCCAGCAAAACAACAGTGCTGCCCCAGTTCTCAATTAGACCCACTCTTTCACATCCATCCCAAACCTAGACATGGGACTTGGGTATCAGTTGTCACTGGTATGAATGGACACACTCTTGCACACTCACTGGGTCCCAACCCACACTGCACCTGCCAACCAGCCTCCAGTTAACCTTGCCGCACCACAACACCACAGATTATAGTAACTTTTTCCTGGCCACTCATGGCTAATTTACAACTCCCCAGATGTTTGGGTCAAGGTGGAGGATAGGAATATAGGAGGTTACTCAGATGTCTGAAAAACACAGGGGGTGGTTACACGGCTAACTGTTAGACTCAGAGGCACCCAGCCCTGCCAGACAATCCAATGTTACCAAACAATAACCAAATTCAGCACCTCCGGGAATGGAAAGGTGCACCGGGAGTGTTGATTTGACCCACGCTTGACACTTCAGGTTGCAAATTACCAGGTCTGTGTCTCCGGACTGGAGACACTCTGGGGGTCATTATGACCCAGACGGACGGACGGCGTTAATATGGAGGAAAGTACTACCAACAGGCTGGCATGTACCACACCGACCGCCACAGCGGTAATGACCACGGGGTAGAGACCTCAGTCTCCAGCCCGGCGGCCGTCACTTGCCCGCCTGTGGGATTATGACCCCGCCTACCGCCATGGTTTTTCGTGGCAATCTTACCGCCATGAAAACCATGGCGATAGGCACTATTAGTGACAGAGAATCCCTTCCCTGTCACTAATAGGGGTTTTCCCGCCCACCTCCCCCACCCAGGATTTCCCCCACCCCGCCTTCTCCCCAGACCCACCACTACATACATGCACCTTCATTCACACACGAACACACGCATACACACACTCATACCCACATTTATCCATGTATGCATACATCCATTCACATGCACATCAACACACACTGTCATACAAACAAGCACCCACACATTCACACAACACAACATACATGCATTCACACATCCATACATGCACACACAGACAACACGCATCACACACCCGCATACAAGCACGCACAGACATACACACACACAACACACCCCGCCCCCCTCCCCTGTTGCAACACCCGACTTACCTGATGTCAGGAGGTCCTCCGGCAGGAGACGGGACGGGGCGCTGCTGCCAGCAGCAGCATCCACCAGCAGAACACCACCAGGCCTTATCATGGGTCATGATATGGTTGCGGCGGTTTACTGGCATGGTGCTGCTGCTGGCAGCAGCGCCACTTTACTGCCATCCGCCGGCATGGCCACAGCCGGAGTTCTGCCATCATTCTGTTGTAAATCCAGCTGTGGTCAAAATCCGACTAATGGCTGGTAGCCGCGGCGACGGTCTTTTGGTGGCCGTCACTGCAATAGTAGGTGTTTTTTACCACCAGGGATGTAATGAGCCCCTCTGTCTGATACCCGTGAACTTCCAGGGGCTCCAGACAGATTTGATCCCATGTAGAAAGTGCTCAGTGTCATGCCCCAATTACTGGAGGTTTCCTGATGGCACCAGGTTTCTTCTACCAACTCCTAGCATCATAACACCTCGGCGGGAGGCAGAAATCCGATGCGTAATTACTGGAACCGCACCAGACATTCTGGTTCTACTCTGAAACGGGCACAGCACACAATGAGCATGCAGCCGAGGGTCACACAAGAGAAATGCTCCCACTTGACCTCAACGAGGCCCCAGCAGGGTCCGACAAAAGTGATCCATTCACTTCACAAGCCATCTCAGGGTGCAGTGGTCTGCATGTTGAAGTACCACACACCATTAGTGCAAGCAATATGTTGCTACCTCACACCTGGTGTGTCTGGTCTCCAGACTTAGTTCCTGGTCCACATGCACTGCTATTGCCAGGTGGAGTTCGGCATGATGTTCACACAGAGGGCTCCATGTATTACCAATCACAACGTAGATCCCTCTCAGGAGGTCTTTAATGTCCTTCAGACTTCTGCAGAGAACAGGAGGCAGCTTACCTGTCTTCCAGAGCCTCTCCAGGATGCCACACAGCAGCAGGCAATCAGCCTCAGGCTAGTCTCTAACTGGTAAAGGTGTGTGGAGCCCCTTCCTTGTACAGTTATGTTCCTGGGCACCAAGATTCCTGTGACAGTGTGCCAGTGTGGTCCAGCCACACTGGTCCCATGTATTCGTCATAGTACTCTTAGTTGCAGACTTTGGGTACCCCTACTTATACTAAGTACAACCTTTGAAGTGGGGGTTGGTTAGAAGGCCATTCCTTTGAACCACAGATGTCTCCTAAATTTCCTCCATGTCTGCCCTAGGGTCCTGGAATGCAGATTGTTATCTTTATGGGTTCCAGGCTCTGGCTCCGGGAGGCCAAATGTCACAACCTCTCCCCCCATCTATCTCACTAGGCCCTAAATGGCAATTATTTGATGTTCTGGATGCATGATTTTTATAGTGGTCATTCGGGGAATGTGCAAGTGCGCTCTTCCCTCAAGACCCCTGAAACAAAGCCTAATTTACAGGGCACCAGATGCCTAGAAATGCCCACTTCCCAGTGGCATTTTCTGGCAAGGGGTGACAAAGCTACCATTACCAACGGCTCAGGCTTGTCATCCTAAGTCCAACTACACCAAACAGTATAAGGCTGCTCCCCTGCAATACATTATTGCAACCTGTCTTAATAAGCCTTTGTGTCCCATATCAATGTATGGGTAGAGCTACAGTGGCAGTGCGAACATGCATGGGTGTTCAGCGCTTCCCGGGCACTTGTGCCCTAGCGCACGCACCGACCTGCCAAGGCAGGTGACATGTCGGTTGCAGCCACCCTGGTGCTCGTGCGCCTGGGTCGGCCTGAGCCCTCAGGCTCCGTTCCTATCATGAATACATGCGCTGTGAAAGTACACACACCAATGTCACTTTGACCATGTTGGCATCCACATAGGAACAACCCTACCTGATCATAGATACGGACACCTGGATTGGAGAGACCAACCCCCATCCATACCTGGCTTGGGTACTCAACCCCGCCCACGGGTGATAGTTCCAGTTTCTAACTCATATGGATGACGTGGGCACTTTCAACCTGCACTGGCAGAGGGAAAGTGCTCTGAGCTCCTAGGCTCTTGACTTGTATGGTTCCCAGCAGGGGTTAGGCACCTTCTGGGCTACTGTGCCAGCTCACCACATGGAGGGTCTCCAGTGCATATGCTTGGTACAGGTCAGCCATGCGGGCCCCATATTTTACCAAGCCTTCCAGGCCTGAAGCACACTCTGGGTCCAACCATGGCTGGTCTCACTCATGCTGGCCAGTGTGGTCTCCCAACTCGGGAAGCACCAGCATCTCCACCCTGCCCACACAAAAGGCTGATTCTCGTGGCCCATGGCCACATATCAGGGGGCCATCTTACCACCTTGGGATCTGGCTGGCTCCCTTCCGGTAGACTTCCCCCTCTTGGGGGGCCAGGTCCACCCCTACCGGGGCATGTCCTTCGGGAGGTGTCCATCTGGCTCCACACTGACTACTGACCCCTCTACTGGGGCCCTCTGAGGAAAGTATAGAGTCCACTCAGCACTAGTCCCCCTCATGGGATTCCTATTCTGAGTGCAGGTGCCTGCAGGCTCCACCGGCTCTACATGCACCAGAAATCTCCTTGGACACCAGGACCACAACCCTCATCCTCAGGTATCTAGTACACCTATTTCATGGGGCCAGCTTGAGGCAGTGCCCCAGCCACATCCTCCTCCTTACCCTATCTTCAGTAGGACAGGGTGCTCACTTCTCCACTGCCATACAACGGGGAAGTATCTATAGTCCTAAGGTCCGGCACCGGGAGACAGCATAGGCTGGGAGGAAAAGGCAAAGAATTTCAGGAGTGTTCTCTTCAGAGTGCAATGTCCAACGCCCTCAAACTTTCAAAATGAGAAACCTTACTAATGCTATTTCCCATTGTGCGATGAGCTAACACCATGCTATTGACGGTATTTTCCACATTTCTGCTTGTTTGAATCACCATGAGAATTGCTCCTTTGACCAAGAAATTGTCCCTCTCCACCAAGCCATTTGCCTGGGGGTTAGAAAGGCCTGTGCAATGATGTTTTATGTCACACTTCTCCAACTATGACTCAACTGAGGTGAGTTGAGTCCCATTGTCCATGATAAGCAATTGGGAAAAACCTTCCTTAAAAAACACCTTATTCAACACCTCAATGGTGCTTCTAGTAGTCACCTCCTTCATGAATTTGACAGTGAGCCACATGGAATGGATATCCACTATAACCACTACATTCCTGGCTTCACCATAAACACCACACAAAGGTCCAATAAAGTCCATGTAAACTGTGCCTCACGGCTTACCTGGGCCGACAATATGCACTGACACAGCTTGTAAACCTGTTTTAAGCCTTTTTTTGTATTTTCTCTGCACATAACACACTCCTCAACCCACTGGGTGATCATGTCATCCATTCCTGGTCACCAGAAATTCTCTCTGGCTCTTCTCTTTGTCATAATTTGGCCTGGGTGCCCCTCATGGGCCAGGCCAAAAATTATTCTACTCAAACCCTTAGGTGGCAGAAATGTGTCATTCCTCATAAGCACCCCACCAGTACTCAAGGTCAATTCATCCAATATTTTTACAAACTGTTTTACAGAAAGTGAAACTGTACTTTCTCTACACCCTCCTTCCACCACCATCTGTTTGACAACTTTCAAGACAAGATCGAACCCCATGCAGTCACTTCACTCTCTGGCTGTGAACGCTCCCTCTGCACATTCATCCACATCCATTAGCCATGCCACCACTCCCTCTTTCTCTTTAGCCAACACATTTTCTTTGAATACCTCAGATCACTCCAAGGACATTCATGACAAATCATCGGCTTGAGCATTACACCACCCTCGAATATGCTCGACTTTGTACCTATATTCCTACAACCTGGCAGCCAATCGGGCCAACCTGACTGATCCTTTATTTGCTCCCCTAGGGGGAAAGACTTTTATTAAATGTTTGTGGCCAGTATGGACACAAACTCCAACCCCCACAAAAATGTCTGAAAGTACACCACGCTGCTGCCAATGCCTCAAGTTCTATAACTGAGTAATTATGTTTACTCTCAGGCAAAGAACATGAAGCAAACTCCACTGCATGCTCCACCCCATCATGACATTGTGGCAAAATGGCACCCACACCACAGGCACTGGCATCAGCAGTCAATATAGTCTTAAGGTGAGTGTCAAATGGTTTTAAGATACCTGCCTCACATATCTCTTGAATCTTGTCAAAAGGCTTATATTGTCACTCTCCCCACACAAACGTACACCCTTTCCTCCAAAGATGTCTCAACTCCTCAGTTTCTTCAAAAAAATTGACCACAAATTTAGAATAGTACTCAATCAGCCTCTTAAAAGAGCATAACTGATCTTTATCTTTAGGCATGGGAGCTGAACAAATAGCTTTGAGTAAGACCTCCTTGGGCTTCACACCCTCACCCGAGATTGTATGGCCCGGGTAATCAATCATCTCCACCAAGAACCAGCATTTCTCCCTCCTCAGGGTCAACCCTGCTCCCCTGAACCTGCCCAATACCTGTCTCAATATGTCAATATATTCTTACACAGTCTTTTCAAAACATCAAGATGACATCTTGGAAATAAATGATGTTCTAAATGCCTTTGAAAAGACGCTTAGTCGAGGACAACCCGAAAGGCATCCTCATGAACCTAAAAGTGCCCTCCATAGTGACAAATGCAATCAAATCCTTGGAGTCCTTGTGCAAGCAAATCTGGTGGTAATCATTCTTCTGGTCAAGTTTGTTAAAGAACTTACCACCCTTGAGCAGCATGCGAAGCTCATTGATATTTGGCAAGGGGAATGTGTCTGTCACAATGCTCTGGTTGAGATTTCTAAGGTCTACACAAAACCTGTTTGTCATCGTTCTTTTTAGTGATTGCAACTGGTGAAATCCAGCCGGAGGCTTCCACAGGCTCAATAATGGCTTCTTTAACCATAGAAGTGCCATGGGCCAATTAGATCCGCCTGCGTTTGAAACCAAAACTGCTCAGGCTGATCTTATCTGCCCACAGCTCCACCCTCTAGCAAGAGGAAATATATTGTCACTCTGTACCTTGTCTTTCTCTGGCAACACCCTCCACAATCTCTAAAACTCTCCTCTGTCCCCTCTCACAAATACCAGGCCTAAACAAAGTTTTCTTTTGTAGAACGAAGAAGAATTTTTACCTGCTTATTTCATTACTTCAAGTGTGTTTCATACGAGGCACCCATTCAGATTTGCAAGCAGACTTGTGAGAGTCAGAGAAATCTGGTAGGCATACACGGAGGAATTCATAGTGAGAGGCAGGGGCAGAGAAAGAGGCTAGTAACAAGGAACATGACCTTACTGTGAGGTGCTGAAATATGCAGGGATAGTGCACAGAGGCACTGAGTTGGCAGTTAGGAGCACAGTGACTTGGTGCGGTGGAAGAAACAAAAGGCATTTGAAACAAAATTTTAACAGAAAGGCTGCTTTCAAATGGCAATTTGTGCGGATAACATTTTTGCCATAAATCTGTACTGTCCTATTTTCCAGACCCCTAACTTCACCCACTCACTCGTTCTTATGAATACACCGTGCTGGGAGTGATGAGTCAGAGCAGCAGCATTATTTTGCTCCATTGGAGTTGTAAAGAGAAATAAACTTTATACATGATCTTACTCGAGCTGTAAAGAGTGTGAAAACACTGCCTCCAAATGTGCTCTCTGTGTCATATTCTTAGCTGCTAATGCCTTTAAATGTGACAATTTTTCTGTCATATAAATCATTTACCTCCTGTCCGAGAGTGCATAAAAAATATTTTAGATACCTGAGGCTGAACAAAATATGCAACTCCTGCCACATTTAAAGTGTATTTGCATTCCCGAATAAATCTGAGTTGCACATGGACTGAATGCATTGTTTGGTCTTGTGACTGAAGATGGATCACAGCAGTACAGCAGGCAGTCAGGGTCTGACGCCGCTCCTCAAAAGCAAGAATAGGTAGCATGAAGGTAGTCTGGTGAGCACAGGGGGAAGGGAGGGTAGTGTGCACCTGTGAGTACCCTGTTGCTCGTTCAAATAGCACCTAAGATTTTGCAAGAATGCAAATCAACTTTCAATCTAGCAAATGCTGGAAAATGTCCATACTTTGTTAGTAACAGGTAGTGCAAATGCATGATGCTTCCAAATTATAAATCAGGCATTTTCAGTGCTAACTATAATGCAAATTAAAAGTGTGAACAAATGTACTGACCATGCACACATCACCAGCTCCAGAAAGTTGATATTTGTAGCTGACACACATTTTACTTTTGCGCCTTTCAAAGTTATTGATGGCTGAGAGGACCCATAGACTACTCGGCCATCTGTTCGTGAGTAAGATCTGCCACACCCTATTGTCAGCACCAGCAACAGTGCAGCAACCAAGCTAGGTTCAGCTGGCCATCGTCATGATAGGTAAGCGTGTTGTATTTTACTTTTGAAATATCTGAAGAAGACAGAGCATTCTTGAAAGTTCTTTCACCAGTTCTTTAGTGGGACCATAAGGGAACAGAAGGAGCAACCGAGACTGACACTGGGCTGTGTGGAAAAGGCAACTTCATTGAAAAAAGGTGCACCTAACAATACCACAACCTAGGCCTTTACGTTCACAAAACTAACAACCTCACTATACATGTAATACACCTGTAACATTAGCCCTACCCTCCCCTTCCCCCACATCCGTTGTTGCAATCCTGATTTTCCTAATATAATTGTGTGATTGCTGTCTTAAAACTCCTTTCATCTGATAATACCTCTGCAGCTGTAACTAGAATATCTTCATGCTTAACATTGAACAGCCTGGCTCTTCCAGGAGTAGCCTAGTCTACACTTCCCCTTTTTACCTGGGCTGCTGTTTTTAAGCCAACAACTCTGAAAATCAAGGTGACTGGACCTGTCCCTGCCACCCAGAAACAGCCTGGAAGGCTTTTGTCTCCCCCCGGTGCACTAGGCACAAACTGGAAACATGCTCCGCAAACAGTCCTTAATGTGCAGCAAATAGAGCTCCATGCCCATGTAGGACAAATGGATTAAAGCCCCTGAAAAATACTTAATCTTTCCAACAAAGGTCAGTACGCTCCAAAAATATGATACCATTATCTCTACAAAAAAAACATTCTCTTTATGGATCTCCCTCCTCACCTGCTCTATAACCAAAGGCCTCTGTGCCCCTCGCCGAACCTGATGCGCAACAAACACTGTCCCAACCAGGCATCTAGGTCATCCCTAAATTGCCCCCTTAGCCACCCTACTGTGCTTATTTCCTCACCAATTTGATGAAGGAGTGCCCCACCAACCACATCTACAAGACAGCACTCTTTGGACCAGCAACCTAACCTGTAAAGAAAAGGAAAAATGTGACAAGAAGTCACCAACCTATCATGCTTAAGAGGCTTCTCTTTCCACGTGCACCTTGTATTTACAACTGTCTGAGACCCATCTTTCTGCCCTAATGATGTGCCCCCTACTCCAATTCCTACGACCTGCCTCCGTAGCCAAACAAATTCTAAATGAATGGGTACCAAATGCTGAGGGGCTGAGCCCCAAAGATTTGACTGCTTTCCATAGCACAGACAGTAATTGAAAAGTTGTCACTGACTTGTTATACTTATGCATAAAAACTGGCTCATGGGGCACTCCCTGCTGCACCTGTAGACGCCGGCCCCACACTACAGGACATAACAACCTGGAAGGCTAAGACTTCAACTGAGCACTCACTCCTTGACCACTCTGGTCAGTTTTAGATCTACTGAGACAAATTCAGACACACCTCCCCCCCAAAGTGGACGTCCTCCAACAGGACCCCCCCAGACCCTCCTGCCACCCAGCAATTCTGGGACCCTAAATGCCCCAGAAAACATCCACACAAATAAAAGTACTAAATAAGGTACTCTCCCCTCTGTCAAAACATGTTGAGGGCAAAGTCGGAAGTTTGTTGGATAGAATCCCCAAAGACACCATTCTCCTGACAAACCCCCTGTGCTCTGCCACTCTAGCCCACCCCTCCAGCATCCTGTTCCCTAACTCAGCAGACGAGTCTGGCGTTCCCCCAAATGAGCTTCCCCATGAAAGCGATCCCCACTAGTTTTCCAGCTATTGTCATCTGAGATTGATCCTTTTCTATAAGCATCAGGATGAATTGCATCACATACTAACTAAAGAGGAGGTGGGTGGGTATATTATGTACCTTACCTCCTACATGTTTCGGAGTCTACCCCCAGATTCCTCATCAGGACCAAGGTGAACTCCCTTGTGTCACTCCTTGTGCGCCTACCACTAAAAGCACTTTTACTACTTGCTATGTGGTATGGTAATATATACAACTAAATTATATTAGATAATACCCATCACTATTGTTGTTCTGCTGAGAAAACCTGTGGAAGAAAAAAGGAATAAAAGAGTGAATGCATCTCTCAGGGCTGTGGTGCGATTGCCACCATCACCCAGCCAACTGGCACTTGTAATCCACATAAAAAAACAAATACAAGACATACTACACATAAGAAACACTACAACATACTTCAAAATGTGAGGCACGTCTAAGAAAACACACGTGGTGCATGCATGACCTACTTTCAGTATCTATGCTATTCGCATCTTAGGTCCTCCGGGAGGGGTGTGTGCTTGTAGCCACACCCTGAAAAAAATATGGAGCAGAAGTCATACTCACCAAGTGCGTTGTTATCATTGCACTGAATTGCATTACATCTTCAACCTTCTTCCATTCCTGTTGTCTCCTACAGGCCCGCTCTGCAAACATTCCCTCTATGCTTGCAAATATGTTTGCGCATTGGCCATTCCAAAAAAGGGCCTGCCATGTGACCTTCCTTTATCTCCTCACGCAGCTAGTCCCGTACAGCTTTCCTGTGAGCCCCAACTGATTTCAAGTTGTCCACCCAATGCCACCCTCTAGGTCCTGTGTACCCCATATGGAACCCCCTGGTAAAACCATCCAGAAGCAGAGCCACATCATCAGAATTGTCATACTATCCCAGCCAGAAGAGCAGCCTATCCATCTTAACTGGCATAGGAGCTCTTTCCCTCAGTACTCTAATAACCTAGTCACCCCGAGAGGCATTGGAGGGATTGCACTGCTGCACCCTGGAGTTGCCTGTTTGTGACTGCCCTTGTCCCCAGGTGCCACCTGTGATGTTCCCAACCCCGTAGCAATTGACGAGGGCATGTCAACCTGACCATCTAGAACATTTGTGCCAAAAACAGCAGTATTCCCGTGTGCTGAGACCGTTGCTAAAGTCCCAGCATGCCCACTGCATAATTCCACTACCTTGTCCTGTACCCTGTCCCTTGGCTGTGGCACCCACTCCACCCCGGGTGGGATGCTCACAAAAGGAGTGATAAAATATGGGCAAGCTGCTGGCAGTATAGACCGTCTTGCCAAATCGCGGGACCCATAGTGTGTTGGTATCAATCTCCGCCCCATTGCACCTCCAGATCTACTGCCATGTGGGCCGGAAACTCCTCATCATATTGGATCCAAGCATATCCTCCATAACTCATTTGGGCCTGCCTGATCACATCCATGTATTTCAATGAAGCCACCAACCGCTCTGGGTATTTCTCACAGTAGACACTGACAAAAATTGAGAATGCGGCTGTCCAATTTTCTATCGTGACAGGGACCTTAAATCACCTTGACAACTTAAACTCCTCCTCTTTGGACCCATATTTCGCCCTCAGTTTCCTATGGAGCAGCTTCAACATCTCAACGTACTCTCCCTTCCATAGCTTCCCCTTCATTGAAAGCATCAAATGAGCTCCTAAAGGCTTCGAGGCCCCCATGTAGGGGAGCTTCTTAATTTTCACCTCTTTGCTTTCCCAGCTCTCCTGTTTGTCTGTTTTGTCATCCACCACCGTAGCCTCTTCTGACCCCAACCCAGTTACTTTGTTGTCAACCATCTTGGACACACTGTCAGTTTTTACCTGCACCATAACAGTTCCATCCTGTCCCCCCTCTGTTCCAACACCAATATCTACCATGTACACCCCCTTCCAAAGGTGGGCCTTGCTACCATCACCGTGCTCTGTGGCCTCCACAGCCACTAATACCAATGCCTTCTGGCTCACCCGAAAAAGCTTACCAGGCATTAAGGTTGGTGGCTGCTCATCACTCTGCTGCCTTACCAGTTGCCCAGTCCTGGTTGCACCCCAGTGACTGTCCTCTCACCTTGTGTCACTAGGCATTTGCAAAACACGATGAACAGTGTCAGGTTACCCCCTCACCTCCTCATTGTGCTACTGTGTTACTCTATTGCGCTAACTACTCCTCACGCAGCTCACCCTCTTTCAGACTGTCCTCATCATAATCGAGCACCGTATGCCCAATTCAGTCACAGCCTGTGGCCCATGACAGACCAGCCTGTTGGTCGTCATAGTTGTATACCCCTGCATGCTATAGTGCAGGGCAGTGACCAGTCCTCTGTCACATCCTGCTACTGAACGCATAATCTGCATCTGATCGGGGACGTTGGAGGTTGCCCTGAACTTGTCTTCCCTAAGCTGCTACACGGCCGAAGGTTCACCTCCCTTGACGGTACAGCTGGCCGCCCGGGTCCCCATCTTCTCTACATGCAGGGTGCTGCGAGATGCACTGGGCACCACCACAATTCCTCTGCTGTTATGCTCTGGCACCTGTAACACAGACTAGAAGCCCAGTGTGAGGTACAAGTTCCTATTCACACTCTCCCCTTTTTCCCAATCATGCTCCAGCCTCTCATCCCCCACCACCTGGCTCCTCAACCCAACCCCACCTGAAAAGGTGCCCTATGAGCACCCCCTGTTGATTGCTGGGCCCCAGAACTCCTTCTACCCCAGCCTCACTACTGCCATGCTTATCATATACTTTTACAGGGGGCTTACACTGAAAGAAACCTTCCTCCCCTGAATCCACACTCCAAAAGCCTGCTCCTCCCACTTCTGAACTGCCCTGTCCATCCTCATCACTCCATTCCAACATTACGGCCACTATTGAAGAAGCTGGGCTCAAGGTTTGCTAAGCTAACCTTGGCTTCTGATCCGCATCTCTCAAATCCAAGGCCTCCTCCACACACATGCCAGGCAAGTCGATTTGTTCAGCCTTCAAAGCTCCTGCCTCAAATAGTTCCACTCCCTCCTCTACCACCTTGGGATCCGTATGCCCTCTTTGCCCTATTGTGATTGAGGATGCTTCAAAGGTCATCCCCAACGCCACAGAGAGCCTCCCTTCCTCTTTTCCACCTACTCCCTCTTCCTCTTGGAGACTCTTCATCCCCGTGGCTCCTCCATCCTCCCTTCCTCCCCTCCCACTCCCCATCCTCTTTCTTTCAGGGTGGAGGTCCTGGCATCATGCAAGGCCCGACCCTCCCCCACCCCCCCAAGAGAGCATGCGATCGCCAGTCAGAGGCTCACTCTGCCGCTCCTCACCCAAGTCAAACCTTCCTCACTGTGAGCCGTGGGGGGCTCCCTAACGCCTGCCGAGACAGTATGCGTGGTCTGCCCTGCCCACTGGAGGTCATTTGCCACGAGCGGGAGCTGCCCAGGGTGTTTACCTGCTCCTCTGACCATCCTGGGCGTGGCAGTGATCAGGCAAAAACCACCACCGTGACCAAAGCTGCTGCCCACCGAGAGGGATGTGCTGAAGGGAGAGCTTCCTTAATCAAGAGATCAAGCCTGCCAGCCTCCTCAAGCGGGCGCATGGCCTGCTTCACTTTATAGTCGGCGGCCATCAAGTATGAACACTGCTGCTACTCTAAACACTTACTTAAACCCTGTTAATATCCAACTAGGGCACACCATAATTGTCCATAATCTTCTTACTCATAGAAAAAAACAGTTCAAAGTGAGTATGAAGTAGCAATTATTTATTGTTCCTTCGAACAGTTCATGAAGAAGACTATTATGGTGTGCCCCAGTTGGATATTAACATGTTTTTCGGTGTCTTTGGATTTTTCCAAATGACACATTCGCATTCTTTGTGGCTGTATTCTCACTAGTGTTGGCACCCGTCAGAGTACCATTACTTATTGGTACATGCCAGTTGCTGTATCTTACTTCACCAATACAATTAGAAGTGCAAACCTACTGCACAGCTACCTCCTTTTTTCTAAATTACTTACTTAAACCCTGACCGTGTGCAGTAAACAGTACAATTGCCGCAAAGTGCTAGCCCACCACAAACTACTAATTAAGCCCCTATCTGGAGAACAAATTTGAACCCTTTTACTGAGAACCCAGCGACCGTGTCACCTCACTACAATGGTGGCTGGGAGGACAAAATGTCAGAATATATACCCCAGCACCCACGGGATAGCCCAAGTGGCCCAAAGTAGCCCACGCAGTCATGGACTGCTTCAATTCCCCAGTAACCCTTGGGATGGAGCCCTCCCTAGGGTCGACTACCCCCCAAAGCCCTATTAGAACTCCATGTCTAAATTCACTACTCATGTGCTATTCTATTTTCTGCTTTAACAGAAGACGTTTTACTCACCGCATAAATGGCGGATTTGTTTTTTGTTATGACATGATCCGCTCTAACTTGATTTGTGTATATTGCTCTAACTTAATTTATGTAGCTCGCTACGCTGCTTTCCTTATAGCTCAACCAAACAAAGCCCTTATTCTCCAAGATTAGGACAGGAGTTGCAGTTTCTCTTTTTAAAACTAAAACTGTAAAATTTCCATCTTCTTATATTATAAATGTTTAGGATAAAGGGAAATCATGTGTGCCTTGTGACGAGCCTGCTGCATTTTTCGATTGGACACCTCACTTCGATAAGTTTTTGCTGAGGAAAAAGATTTTGGCTGCACTATAGGCTTTCCTCAGATTCTCGACTGTATCAGTGTAAAAGGCACACATTTTTTAAGGGGCACGCAGCAAGCTCCGCTCATGGCACTGCCAGATGAACCATCTAGAAAGAGCCGTGTGAGGCTGCCTTTACTCCTCAGGACTAAAAGAGTCAGCACTTACATTAGCCCTTTCAATCTGGCAGTGCCTGATGGCCCAAACGCCAAAGCAGTCTGGTAGGTTTTCATGACCTCTTACTCTTGTTCCCAACTGCAGTGTTGGTTTGGCCTTCAGAGAAATCTGGCACTGCCAATGGGGTCAGCTTTAAAGGGCCAGGGTGTGGACTATTTTTCTTAGCCCTGATGTGGCCCACAGGACCAAACAAATGTCCAGCACACAGGCCTTTTTGAGCTGGACCATTTGAGTGCCAAGCTGCCCCTGTGTCAGTCCAACACTACGTAGGTTTTCCTGACCTTCAATTCTGGTATTCCATCTCACAGTGTTGGACTTGCCATTTGGGAAGTATGGCACTACGAGATGGACCAGCTTGTAAGGGCCAGTGTGTGTGTGCTGTTATTTTAACCCTGTCACAGCTCACAGGGCCAAGCAAATGTAGCACACATTGGACATTGGAATCTGGCTCTTCTGATAGTGCCAGACTGACCGAAAGGCCAGTCCAACACTGCACTCTGGTATGTTTTTCTGACCTCTTACTGTGGTGATTCTGCTCACAATGTTGGACTGGGTTTTTGGGCAGTGTGACACTGCCAGAAGGGCCAACGTGAAAGGGCCAGTATGTTGGCTGTTTTTCATTGCCCGTGATATGCCAAAGGACCTAAAACATGATCCGCACACTGACCAATATTTTAAGATAAGAGTCTTATGGTAGGTGAGTTGTAAGGGCTGATGGTCTCGTACTCTGTGGTTTTATGAGTGAGTTTAAGTGTGCCATTTTTTTTAAATATAGGTATAATTGGAAGTTAACCTGTTTGTTGTAGTAGCTCGTGTTTTGATAGGTATGTTATGGGTTGTTTCATAACCTGATGTATGTGAAATAGCGGTTGTGTAATGGGCATAGCTGAATGATGCAGCGCAAAAGAGTATTGCTCTTGGCATAGGTATGTGGCACCTGGTATATGTGTCAGTTTGATTGTTTGGTTATCTTAGGAAATTTAATTTTTTGAGGAGAAATATGTAAGTTATTCAGAGACTTTGGGATTATTGTCTGGTGTCTGTGGTAAAGACTTGTCTTAAGTCTAATACATGAGGTACTGTGTGGGTCTATGTGTGTCTATGTGTGTGTGTGTGTGTGTTTGTGTGTGTGAGATATGTTTGAAGAAGAACCACCTGTTCATGATCTTGCTTGTCTGCATGTGTTTTCGAAAAAACATAATTTATACATGCATGACTTATGTAGTGGATAAGTACTTTGTGGGTGGCAAGGGTATGCTTCAACCAATCTGATTTACTAATACTGTGCAAGAGTGGTGCCTGATGCTATTCTAAGTTGGGGGCTGATCTTATTCATGGGTGGATGATGTTGTGCAACGGAATGTGGCAGACACTGTTTATACGTGTTTTTTGTGTAGTTTAATTTACTGAGAAAATGTACAGCTTTCTGAAGCAGTGTGATAGTTTATTTTAATTGAATTGTATTCTTGAGCATCAGGTGACATGAATCATTTTCTGGTTGTGAGTTTCTAATTATAGCCCCAGCCAACCAAACAAAATTATTTTGCCTTCCTGCCAAATAAAGAAATGAGCAAAGCGAGAATGAGTAATCATAGGTTCCTGAGGGTGTTTGGGGGGTCTTTGGGTTGGTGCCAACACTTATTTTGTACTGTGGTTGCAGATGGTGGGCATGAACACATGTTTGAGTCAAGGACTTATTTCCCTTTATGATGGGTGTGTGATTGTACGTGTGGTTGTCTGATGTAGTGTACCTGTTTGTCTGAATGTGTGTATGTGCTTTTGCTTGTTGGGTGTCTGAAGGTATATATGTATGTCTGATATTAAGCATGGTTTGGGTCTTGTGTTGCATTAGAGATAAAATGTTTGTGTTTGAATATAGAATGTAGATTATTCATGCTGTGCGTGTCATTAGGTAATAGGAATATAGAATGTTTGGTATGGGAGTTGATTTGAATTACGAGCCCTCAAGCAGCTTCTTCCAGAGCTTGTCCTGTTGTCTATATTTTGAAGAAAAGAAAAATACCAACTGGAACCACGGTCTTCTTTGCGATGTGCAAGTCTGATGGAATGGGAGAGCCTGTAGTGTGTGCAGGCTACATGATGGTATGCAGCAGTGTCTGATACTGTGCAGGGTGAAAGGTGCATGCTAGGGTGTCTGGCGTGTGCATTGGTGAATGATGTTATTCATATGAGACAAACGATATATCGAGTATATTGGGGTGTATGGGCGTCTTTGAACATTGGTGTTTTAATTTGTGCATGGGTGTATGAGGCTGAGAAGACCTGATTCACAAAGGTAAACTTACCCTTTTTTTAAGCTTACGTTTATTTTGAAATTCACAATAATGAATTTTAATAGTACGTTTACGCGTGCGGAAACTCGGCAGTTGGGTGGAGAACTCCACACATAAAAAAGTTGGCATGTCTTATCTTTTTATGTGTCGAGTTCTTCCCCAAGTGTGGAGTCTCCCCACTCATGAACTTACTATTAAAGGTGTAAAGGTAGCTTGTGTACATGAGTGTCTGATGCTGTGCATGAGTGTCAAATGGCCTGAATGGTGGCCCCATGGCCTGAATGGGTGTTTGAAAGTTTGTGAGTGTCAGAATTTATGGATGGAAGATTATCATTTATGTGGGTATGTTTATTGATGTCCGGTGTGCCTAGGTGTCTGATCATAAGCACCAGTATGAGACAGTAATGTGTGTGGTAGTTTGATCATGCATTGAAAGTGTCTTATGCCATGTATGTTTACTACATTCATGGAGGGTGGTGATCTGTGGGCTGTCTGGCATAAAAAAGTACCTGATTTTGGACAGGAGTTTCTTTTGTGATATGTGTATATCCAGGGGCAGTTCTCCGTTAGGGCGGAGGAGCGTTGCCCCCCTGCCAGCAGCTGCAGCAGCAGGTGCAAACCTTTAAAAGAAAACAATAATTATTGTTTTCTTTTAAAGGGTGTGGCCACAGGGGTGACAAGCAGTGAGGGGGAGTGTAGAGCACTCCCCCTCACTGCGCATGTATGTTCGGCCAGCCAAGTCGGGCCGGCCAAACACAGATGCGCAGTAGGCTCTCTCCAGCCCAGCAGCAGAGTTGCTGTGTTGGAGAGAGCTTGCACAGGCTCCCAGTCTGCCTGGGAGTACCCTGGCTGGGTGTTCCTAACCAATCCTGATGCTGCTTTGAGCAGCGTCAGGATTGGCTGCAGGGCAGGCTGGGAGCCTGGGCCTGCAGCCAGCAGAGAAGAAGCGGATGGAGTGGTGTGGCGCGGCGATGGAGGCAAGTGTATCTTTTTATTTACATTTTTATTTACTCCCCCCCACGTGCGCCACCCTGTCCCTTCTGCACCCCGCAAGCCGCTCCTGTGTATATGTATATGTGTGTGTGTTGATGTCTAATAATACGTGAGGCTGTTTGAGTGTGTTGGTCTGTTAGTTATGCATGAATGTCTGAAGTGCATTGATGTCTGATGGTCTATGTAGATAAGTTATCGTGTCTGATCATCTGTGTGGATGCCTGACAATGTGTAATGAGTTGCTGGTTGTGTGTGAGCATATGTTAGAGTGTATGCATATTGGAGTGCAGGAATGTATGTTTGTATGAGATTGCGGGAGTATTATTGTGAACATGTACGTCTCTGTGCTTATTATCCAACTGCGTGGCAGCATTTCACAATATCCATAGGTCTTGATTGAGTATATGAGTGTATGTTAGTATACATCATTACCTGGTAAGGTGAAAGGTTGTCAGATGGCAGGTCTGGGTGCCTGATGGAGTGTGTGGGAGACTGACAGTATGTGAGGTGTCTGATAAATGCATCAATATCCGATGATGTAGATGGGTGATTGATGATGTTCAGTTGCCTAGTATAGTGGGGCTCTGGGTGTTTGTGGACATTTGTGTTTGATTGTAAGAATAGGTGAGATTGTAAGCACAGGTGAATAATGCCAGGTTAAGGTGTCACATTCCTTCTCTGACATTTTTTAGACTGAAAGACTTAGAAACATTGTTTTTTTGATTCAGAGTCTAAAATGAATAACCCCTCCATCAATTTCACCAAGTAAAATTCAAGAACTCATAGTAATTCAAGAGTACATCACAATTATTGAAATTATACTACATTTAAAAAAACTGATTCAACAAAATCAGATAAAGTAATTTTAGTATGTGAATAATATGTCATTAGAGGCCAAATGTGAAATGGCATGACTCCACTGCTAATTTAACCAAGGAAATTGTGAGAAATGACCCAAAGGTAATGGAATAATGACCTTGAAACACTTAGGGGGTCATTCCGACCCTGGCGGTCCATGACCGCCAGGGCCGGGGACCACGGAAGCACCGCCAACAGGCTGGCGGTGCTTCCAGGGCCATTCTGACCGCGGCGGTAAAGCCGCGGTCAGAAAAGGGGAACCGGCGGTTTCCTGCGGGTTTTCCCCTGGCCCAGGGAATCCTCCATGGCGGCGCTGCTTGCAGCGCCGCCATGGGGATTCCGACCCCCTTCCCGCCAGCCTGGTTCTGGCGGTTTACACCGCCAGAACCAGGCTGGTGGGAACGGGTGTCGTGGGGCCCCTGGGGGCCCCTGCACTGCCCATGCCAATGGCATGGGCAGTGCAGGGGCCCCCTAACAGGGCCCCATGTAGATTTTCACTGTCTGCTTTGCAGACAGTGAAAATCGCGACGGGTGCCACTGCACCCGTCGCACCCCTGCAACTCCGCCGGCTCCATTCGGAGCCGGCTTCCTTGTTGCAGGGTCTTTCCCGCTGGGCCGGCGGGCGCCCTTTTGGCGGTCGCCCGCCGGCCCAGCGGGAAAGTCAAAATGACCCCCGCGGTCTTTCGATGGGGGAACTTTGGCGGGTGGCCTCCGCCGCCCGCCAAAGTTGGAATGACCCCCTTAGAAAGTATGTAATCATGTGACTTTGTGGAGTTGGTGGTTGCTAGCTGATTGATGAGGCTTCTGTTGGTGAGTTTCTCTAGGACAAATAAGGCAGCAAGGAGATGGACTTGTAGTGGGTGAGTGTAGATGGGTCCACAGAGGGTTTCTTGAGTAGGGGGTGGCTGTGGTATGTTTCCAAGTGTCTCAGAAAGTTGCTGAAGTTAAGGAGGCAATCAGGATGGGTGTGAATACTTTGTTGATGTGTTGAAGTCCTTTAGAGAGGGCATAATGGGGGCAGGGGGCAGACGGTGCAACAGAATGAATGGGCTTCATAGTGGTGGTGGTCTCATCCAGTGTGATGGTGGACTATGTTGTCAGAGTAGTATTTATGATCAAAATGGGGAGATGAGTTCCCAAAACATACACAACTGCATATTTACATGCAGGCCTAAAGGCCAGTTGAAAGTCTCTAATGCCCACAGGGCAAAGTCCAGGCCCCAACTTGACTCCAAACAACATTGAGATTCCACTCTTCAGGGACATCATGTTGGAAATGGGCAGGCACCTTAGGGGTTGGGGGGCTTCTCATTAAGAGGGGACTCCTTGCCCACTGGTTCTGGAGGGGGCTCCTTGCCCTCTGGTGATATAGGGGGCTCTTTGCCCTCTGGTGATGGAGGGAGTTCCTTGCCCACTGGTTCTGAAGGGTGCTCCCTGCCCACTGGTTCTGTATGGGGCACCTTGCCCTCTGGGTCTGGAGGGTGCTCCTTGGCCTCTGGTTCAGGATGGCGCTCCTTGGCCTTAGTTTTGGGAGGGGTCTCCTTGGCCTTAGTTTTCTGAGGGGTCTCCCGGGCATTTGTCTTGGGAGGGGTCCCCTTGGCCTTTGTCTTGTGAGGGGTCTCCTTGGCCTTTGCCTTGGAAGGAGTCTCCTTGGCCTTTGTTTTGGGAGGAGTGTCCTTGGGATAGGGGGCTGGTGTTGCACTCATGTGCCCCTTAGTGGCAGCTAGAGACTTTGGGGGTGGAACAGTGTCAGACTGGGCGCTTGAGATGCTGGGCAGGGGGGTGGGACCTTCCTCTTATGGGTAGGACAGGGGAGGGGAGGGAAGAGGTCAAGACGAGAAAGGAAAAGCTTTCAGGGCCAATGTGGCGGGATGTGGGAGGAGGGATGGCATTGGAGGTAGAAGAAGTGGTTGTAGGAGGAGGAGGTGTGCTGGACATGGGTGCGGGTGCAAGGACAGTGTGCATGTGTGAGGTGGATGGCTGTTGAGGGGTCTGAGTGGGAGCGTTTGTGACTTTGGAGGGGGCAGACAGCATGGGAGAGGTCAAACAGGACGTGTGGAGGGTTGTTGTGATGGTGTCTGCAAGTGAGGTGGGTGTGCTGCATGAGATGTGATGGTGGTGACTGCGCATGTGGTGTGTGGGGTGCTTGTCTGCGGGTCTGCTGTTGTGGTTACTGTGGGCAAGGCTGTGCAGGTGGAAGGTTCAGGGACTGTTGTTGCATTGATGCAGTGCATCCAGATGTGACTGTGAGGGAGGAGGAGGGGGAGACATTGGAGGCAGTGGGTGATGTTGTGTGTGAATCTGTGTGTTGGCTGTCTGAGTGCTTTTGGGCTCAAGTGTGCTGCCTGTGTTTGTCTGTGCGAGTCTTGTGTGATGTTTTGTGTGCATGCTTGTCTGAATGTGTACGTTGGATAGGTTGGGGGTGAGGAAACTAGGAAGTGGTAGTTGGAGGGGTTCGGAAGAAACAGGGACACTGGCTGCCGTCAGTGAAGAGGCCAGAGCATGAAACTATCTCTGTAGAGCTGCCAAGCCCCAGTGAATGCCCTCCTGGTAGGCATTGCATTGTTGCATCTGGGATGCCAGCCCCTGGATGGCATTCATTATTGTTGACTGCCCTACAGAGATGGATCTCAAGAGTTAAATAGCCTCAGTGAGGGCAGCAGGGCTGACTGGGGCAGGGCCTGAGGTGCCTGGGGCAAAGGAGAGGCCCACCCTCCTGTGTGAGCGGGCACGGGCAACTCGGCGGGGGGCAACTGGGAGGGCGGTGCTCGTACAGTGGGTGGCGGTAGAACCTGTAGCTGGGGTGGTCCCAAAGGGGTCCGCTACCACCAGAGAGTTCCCATCGTAGGAGGAATCAGAGTCAGTGGTATAAGCTTCTGTCCCTGCCATGGTGCTCCCCTCCTCCTCTGTTCCACTGGTCCCCTCGGTATCAGTGGACTCTGCCTCCTGGGTCCTGTGGGCTGCAGCTCCCTCACTCGCCTGTGCCCCTGCTCTTTTGCCAGATGATGCTAATTCACACATGGACAGGATGACAAAAGGAGAGATGGGGAAGAAAGAAAGGGAGCACAGGGTCAATCACAGCACCAAGAGCACAAATGGCATACACATCACTGTCAAACACTGAGACTGAGAATGGGCAGTATGGACCACTCTGGCATACCATTGGCTAACTACCACAGCAAGTAGAAGCCAAACACTGCCATCTGCATAGCAACTGGGACCAACTAAGCCCTGTCTGCCATGGAAAGCCAGCCACCTAGCTATCAAAAACATGCATTTCACCCAATTAACCTGAGCTGGACCTCGCAGCAATGTCTAAACTGGAATACTGGGACATCCATTGACTAGTACCCTGCACCCAAATCACATGCCAGGCAACAGAGATGGGTGTCAAACACACTGTACTCACCCCTTTGTGGCTGCTGTGATGCCCTTAAGCGCCCATCCAGCTCTGGGTAGGCCACCAACCGTATGCGGGCCATCAGGGGGGTCAGGTTCCAATGGGCATCCCCCACTTATTGGGAGGCCATGCCCAGCTGGGCCTCTGCGGTCTTCCGGGCCCAGTGTCTCAGGTCCTCCCACCTTCTCCTGCAGTGGGTGCTCTGCCTGCTATAGACTTTCAGGGTCTGCACGTCCTTGGCGATGGCACGCCACAACCCCTTTTTCTGATGGGCGCTGACTTGCATAGGAAACACAGAGGGACCCATGAACCAGACAAACCAGCCTGTCACACATATGGCCTACAAACTGCATTTGCCCCTCACCAGACACACACATGACCCATACCTCTGCATTAACATTGCCACCAGCCATACCCCCCAAATGACACACTGCCAGCACACACACACACATCTCCATGCAACCATGTCGCATGCAACGTACCCATGATGTACTCATCTGTTGGTCTGGAGGTCCATACAACTGACCATACAGGGGTAGGACCCAATCCACGAGCCTCTCCAACTCCTCCGACGTGAAGGCTGGGGCCCTTTCCCCTGTTGAACGGGCCATGGCAGGTTCCAGACACAGGTCACAGCAGCACATGCAGTGGAGATGTAGTCCAGTGGAAAGTCAGGAATGAAGTGAAGTGTTAGAAAGAAACTGGTGCTCACACCCGTGGTGGTGAACACCATCACCGCCGGCATTGATCATCATTGGTTCCCATACTCCATAGAGAGTCATGTTTGCCAATGAGGAATTGCACGCCGGTGCAGACCGCCTCCCGCCATGACGCAAATGTCGGCGGAAGGAGGTCACTTCCACCTGTCCCTATATACAGGTCAGGTGGTTGCCATTTTCGAATGCAAGTACACATGCACAGATTAATAAGTGCATCACTGTAGTCGAATGTACACACCTAGACAATTCCAGTATCCAACATACAAGCATGCTCTGTGTACACTGCTGTAGTGTGTTCATGGTTCCTGTTGTCACTCCCTTCTTACTTTTGGGTCCCTTAGGTACCAACCACTGTGGAGGAATAGGAGGAGGAGGTAAGCACCCATGAACAGACCCCTTGTGGACTTGACTACACTGGAGGACAGGCACATCATATTCACCTATCGTCTGGACAGGGTCACAATCATAGAGCTGTGTGCACAATTGGAGCCTGATCTGCTACCTGCTATCCGTTGCACAATAGTAATCCCCCCTCTTGTGCAGGTACTGTCCGTGCTCCATTTTCTGGCAACTGGCTCTTTCCAGGTGACAGTGGCCTTGGCTGCAGGAATGTCACAGCCAATGTTCTCTATTGTGCTTGCAAAGATTTTGGCAGCCTCGCTCAAACACATGTGCAGCTACATCGCATTCCCCCAGGTAGATGATTTACCCACAGTGAAGGCTGGATTCTATTTACTGGGACATATACCACATGTTATTGGGGCAATTGACGGGACTCATATTGCCTTAGTCCTCCCCAGGTCCAATGAAGGAATAGGAGGAGTTTCGACTCACTCAATGTACGGATGGTGTGACTTGCTGACCAGTACATCTCCCATGTCACTGGGCCAGTGCATGATGCCTTTGTCCGCAGGAATAGCAGTGTCCCACAGCTGATGGTACAACTACAGAGGCACAGAGTGTGGCTTATAGGTGAGCCTGAGTCCCCACCCAATGCATTTCAGTGTATGCCTTCAGGAGTCATGCCCAATGCCATTGTGCAGGGCTAATGTGTGTCCCTCACTTCTTGCAGGTGATTTCGGCTACCCAAACCTGTCCTGGCTCCTGACCCCTGTTAGGAATCTGAGAACAGGGGCTGAGAATAGGTACAATGATGCTTATTGGCGTACCAGGAGGATTGTTGAAAAGACCTTCGGTCTTCTGAAGGCCCGTTTCAGATGCCTCCATCTGAGAGGTGGATCCCTATGCTACTCCCCTGAGAAGGTCTGCAGAATTGTTTTTGTTTACTTCATACTGCACAATTTGGCCCTCAGATGCCATGTGCCCTATCTGCAGGAGGAGCGGGGTAACAATGCAGCTGTGGCAGCAGTGAACACTGAGGACAGTGAGGAGGAGGAGGATGTGGAAAACAAGACACATATGATACAGCAGTACTTCAAATGACACTCAGGTAAGACTGTTGAATTAAACATTTCTCCATTTCAGTGTTGTGCTGTATGACTGTAGCATAATGCCAGTCATTACCTTTGCATCCCACCTGACTGTCACCTATGCCTTCCCATATTGCAGATGTTGCTGTGGTTACAACAGTGTAATGCTGTGATGTGTACCGACTGCCTTGACACATTTGTAGGATGGATCAACATATTACTGGACATTTACACATGATCAAGCAGTTCATTACAGTTCAATACATTGTACATTACCTTCAGATAAATCACAATTACTCAAGTTGTGTCCAAGCACTATTACTCAATTTGTGTCCAAGAGTGTTTATTAAGAATGTGTATACAATGCAAAGTGCAATAGAGTGGGGTGATGGTTGGGAATAGTCCAGTGTAGTGGGCCAGTCTGTTTGTAGCACAGGTCCAGTGTCCAAGGAGCCATAGGCAGGGGAGCAATGGCAGTTCAAAGTGGACAAGGTGATACAGTGGAACACAAGGGGAACATTCAGGAGGGGCTCATTTCCAGGTGGTGGTCTAGGTCTTGGCAAATGTCTCTGGTATCTGTCTGAGTTGCTGGGACCGTTTGCGGGGTGTTTCACCTTCTGCAGGGGGAGCGGTGCTGGTGGCCTGTGGGTCCTGTGGCAGGGCCTCCTGTCGACTAGCTGCAGCAGATGTGGAGGGCTGGTCAGTACACCGGCTAGTGGAAGAGACCCACTGGTATGCTGTGTAGTCCCTCATGATGTTGGCCATGTCTCCCAGCACCCCTGCAATGGAGACTATAGTGGTGTCCAGGGCCTGCAATTCTTACTTCATCGCCTGGTGGTGTTCCCCCTGTAGCCGCTGGATCTCCTGCATGATGTTTATCACCTGACCCATCTTGTCCTGGGATTGTTTGTAAAGCCCCCAGGACATTAGTGAGTGCATCCTGGGCAGTCGGTTCCCTGGGCCTGTCTTCCCTCTGGCACACAGCTGTCCTCCGACTGTCCCTGGCCCCCTGTGCCTGTGTCCCCTGAATGATAAGCCCACTCCCACTGACCTCAGGACCCTCATTGTCTTGCCTGTGAGGTGTGGACTGGGGTCCCTGTACAGGTGGACACACTACTGATTGACGTGTATTGGGGACAGAGGTCTGGGGACGTTGGGTGGCTGCTGTGGTGTTGGATTCTGAGGGGGAGGCTCTGTAGTGGACTGGTGTGGGCTGGGGTAGCCGACTGACCAGCTGATGGGCCAGGGAGTTCATCCAGATCCAGAGCTCTAGAGTTGCTGTCATCACTGTGGGCATCTTCTGGTAGGGAACTGGGTAGGCATGGCACCTCCTCGCCACTGAGATTGGCTAGGGAACCTGTGGGGATGTAAGTGGTGTATTATGCTACATGTCTGTGACATATTCTGCATGACTAGCTTCCCCTATATTATTGCTGTTGCCCTGCCACCTTTGTTTATGTATGGTGATGGATTGTAGGATTGTTAGTTCTCCGTGCTGTGCATGCATTGGTGGTTGGTGTACATGCAGGGCTGGAAGGGATGTGAATGAAGTGGGTATGGCATGCAGGGCTTGAGATTTCATTTTAGTAATTATGGTGGTGCACTGTGTGGGATGGAGTGGGGTGATGGGTGTCAGGGTGAAGGGTCATGGTGGCATGCAGGTATGGGGGGTGATAGGTAGTAAATGTTGACTCACCAGTGTCCAGTACTCTGGTTACTCCAGTGAGACCCTCAGGATGCAAGATTGCCAAGACAAGCTCCTCCCATACTGTCAGCTGGGGGAGAGGAGGTAGGGGTCCACTGCCAGTCCTATGGATGGCAAGCTGGTACCGTGCTGCAATGGAACGCACCTTTCCTGAAGGTCGTTCTACCTCTTCCTTATCTCGTCCCTTGTGCGTGGATGTAGTCCCATGGCGTTCAGCCTGTCCACGATCCTCCACCATAGCTCCATCTTCCTGACAATGGATATTTGCTGGACCTGTGTTTCAAACAGCTGTGGCTCTACCCTGACTATTTCCTCAACCATGATCCGCAACTCCTCATCGGTGAAACTGGGGTGACTTTGTGGGGACATGGATGTTGTGAGGTGTGTGTACATTGTGCAGAGGGTGATGTGGTGGGGTGTGTGGCGTGTGGTGCGTGTCAGATGAATTGGTAGTTGTGATATGTTTGTGCAGTTCTCTTTTGGATTAGCGTTGCAAAGTGTAGCTGTCCTCTGATGTTAGCAAAGGATTGTGGGTGATGTGGGTGTGTGTTTTATAGTGCTGTTGGTGGGTGTGTGGGGTGTGTGTATTTGTGTCAGGTGTGTTTTTTTTTGTTCTGGCCAATGTTGTCTTGTTTTGTATTTGGGTGGCCATATCTACTGCGGCGGAGCTCACCGCCGCCGTTGAATGTCTGCTATGGTGATTCGTGGGTCATTATTTGGAGGCCGTAGTATTGGTAATGTAACGGTATGGGTGGTAGTTCATCACATACAGTAGGTCTGTTATGGAATTCCCATTTTAACTTTAAAACCCAGCAAATGGCGTGGAATATAGAAGCGATTTTCCGTTTCACCCATAAATTGGGCCGTAGACCATCATCCCACATTGTAATGCTCTATAACTCCAAGTGTGTCTCAGCAGCCCTCTATGGGGCAGGTGTTTGGGGCTACAGTAAAGTACCTACTCTCCAACGTGGAGGAGGTGGGTTTATGTTTTTTAGAGGACATGGTTTCTATTGCTCCTCTCTTGCTGTGGATTGGATGCTGGACGAATCCAGCGGCAAGCCTCGTGCAGGAATGTATTGTTGAATGTTTACAGTTGGCCAAATCAAGTAGGATTCCTTGGCTTTCATATTTGCAATTATCCTTTGAAAAGTTGGGGCTTAGGAACATGTTTGAAGACCCACAGTCCTTAACCACAAATGCAAGGGAGCTGCTAAAATCACGCCATTCTGAGCATATCTTAAATTTAAGACTTCATAGTTCTTTGAAGCTGAAAACCTTTGATCCTTATGCTCAGATTGCTACGACTTCAAATATGGAACCCTATTTGACTTGGTTTTCGTGTCCAAAAATGTATTCTTTTTTAACCTTATTCAGATTAAACTTGATACATTTTAAGGTGTCCTTCCCTAGTCAGTGTATTTGGCAAAAAGATCTTCCACTTTGTCCCTGCGACGCTAGATCAAAGCAGAGTACTTCTCACTTTTTTCTCTTTTACACACTTTATGCTACCCCTCAACATGTTTTCATTTTACCCCTGTTACGTAAATTAAGACCTATTTACTATATGGAAGCTCTGACATATTTTCAAAAAATTTAAGAAATTCAAATTTGTTATTATATATTCAATTTTATTAGATCTGCTACTGCTATTAGGAAACAGTATTAATATCTCTGTTACCGTTCCTTGAGTTTACAACGGAATTAGGTATGCTCTGAAACACATTAATGATTTGCACAAAATAAGAATGTGCTATAATATCTTGGGTACATTCTAATTATTTTAGCATAACATTATATTGTTTGTATAAATTTAGTGAATGCTATGTAACATAAAAATTGTTATGAATTAGGATATATTTTAACTACTTTTTAGAACTTCATATCATTTGTATAAATTTAGAGAATGTTTCATAATGTAAGAATTGTTATGAATCTGTAAAATACCAAAGGGTAGCAAATCAATTTTTAACTATACTTTGAGTCGCTTTTATGATCTTGTTCACAGTGAGAACTAGTTTTTATGCCCTGGGCTAATTTTAACATTTAAGCACTACATTATATTGTTTTCTTAATTTTAGAATATGTTCTTGTAACAAAAGAATGGATATGAATCTGCTTATTTCTAGCGGTTAGCAAATTTCTCTTTATATATTGTTTTGATATGCTTTTGTGATTTTGTACTGAGTGAGGATCTTTTATTGTATATTTTAGGTAATCCAAATAACTTTAGTATTATATTTGATTGTTTTATAATATTAGAAAATGCCTTGGAACATAAGAACTGTCATGAGTTTGTACAATCCTAAGGTACTAAAATTATTCTCATCAAACTTTTTTTTATCTTTGCAAGGGCAAATTGGAACAGATAAATTTAGTTTGTTATGGTAGTCTAATTATGTTTTAGTATTGGTCTATCCCCTTAAATTGTCTACCATTCTGTGCCTTGCCTTTTGAAGTTATGTGATTTTGTATGTACTTTTATGGCAATTGCTGAATAAAGATCTTTTGACTGACTGACAGTGGGTCTGGTGGATTTGTGGTTGTGGCTGTTTTCTGTCGGTTTTGTATGTATGTGTTATAATCTGGTGGACGGATGTCCGCTTCGGCGTGGTATACTGGCGGCAGACAGCGCAGCCGTATTCAGTATTTACCACTAAGGTCATAATGAAGGCCATAGTGGTTTTAGACAGTTCACAAATGCCTTTCATATTTGGGAAAAGCCTAGAGGGTGAATGGCAACTTAATGTCTGTCACAATCCTGTCATCTGTAAAATTTTCTGCAGTGGGAACACAGCATCCATGATTTCAAGTTTTTGCCACCTCAGCAACACATTCTGATATAGCTTTATTTGCACAGCTTCCTGTAACTGCAGTCTTAATTGAAAGACTCAACAGGTACTATTGTTGTGAAGACAATGGTAGCTGTTGACTGTATGTTAGAAACTGTACTGTAATGATGATGGGTGTGTTGGAAGCAAACTGAAGAAGAAGAACATGAACCAACATGTTGCCCTGCAGCAAGACTGTTGACCATTGCCAAACAGGTGTCATTAAGGTAAGCCAGTGACTAGAAGATATTCCAAATCTGTGGACATCCTGGGAAGCCGTATCTATTCCCTACTATTTCAACATGAGTAGCCATAAGGTCAGGATATAGGCATAATTGTTGTGGACCAGTAGATTTGGAAACATAGACATAGAATTAGCTTAGGGTCAGTTTATTGATTAATTCTTTGCAAGTTGTCTTGCTTTAATGCCCTCATTGAGGGTTTTTTGCTGGCCTGAGAAACACAGCACCTATTTGTACAGTTGGTTGAAGGCAACCTCACTCTCGTTTTGTTTCTCCTGGGAGTACCAAGACTTTTTAGTACAGGGACAGGTTGTAGGCACACTCACTCTCTTTTTCCCCTTTTAGGTGGACCAGGAATTTTGACAACCATTAACTACACACCTCTAGTCTAAGGACAGATTGCAGGTTCATGTTTTGCAATCTGCCTTGGGCTAATGCTCTCACTGAGGTGCTTTTGCTGACATGAGAATCACAACACACCACTTTGTACAGTTGGTTCAAGACAACATCGCTCTCATTTTGTTTCTCCTGGGGGTACCAAAAATCTTTAGTACAGTGATAAGTTGTAGGCCCACACACTCTCTCTCATTTCCCCTTCTAGGTGGACCAGGAACTTCAACAAGAATCAAGCACACATATTTAGCCTAGGGACAGATTTTAGGTTCATGGTTTGCAGCTTACCCTCAGCTAATGCCCTCACTGAGGTACTTTTTCTGGCATGAGAACCACAGCACCACTTTCTACAGTTCATTCAAGGCAACCTCGTTCTTGTTTTGTTTCTACTGGGTGTACCAAAAATGTTTAGTACAGGGACAGGTTGTAGGCACACTCTCTCTCTCTTTTTTCCTATCTAGGTGAAACAGGAAGTTCAACAACCATCAACTACACACGTTTAGCCGAGGGACAAGTTATAGGTTCATAATTTGCATTTAACCAGGTCTAAGTGCAGGATGTCCAAATTTAATATTAAGCTAAATTACTGACTTTCGAGTGCCATACATCTACTCAGTAGGTAGGTGACACAAAGTGCAACGGAGGGTAACTTAGACCGTGTTCACAGTACACCTACACAAAGTGGGCACTCTAACATCCCCAGCAAATATACCTTATGTAACCTGGATTTTATCTAACTGGTCATTCAGGCTATAAATAACATGCATAAGAGCCAACATTGTACATTTCCTCCAAGCAAGACTCGATGGGTAGGGCTAAGTTTTGTTTTCCGAAGGTAAAGTATGCAGACCACTGCTGTGGCTAATGCTGTTGCAATCTGTTGTGTCTATATATATGTAATCTCAGTGACAGGTCATAGTGACATGCAAGAATTGTCTGTCCTGTCATGTGGCCTCTCTTTTCACTGTATCCCTCATCTCCACATCTTTGTCCGAAGTTAATTCTACATGGTACATTACCAGAGCAGGTATGGAATATGTAACATATTTCAGCAGGGTGTGACTTCCCTGTGACTCTTTTAAGGTATTACAGAGTAAAAGAACTAGCAGATCTTTGTTTAATTTTTAATATTCTTCAGGGTATCCGTTGATTCCTAGTATCTTACTTTGGGGAAGGACCTCTGCCACTTTTCTTATTTCATCTTCCATGATTTCATAATCTAGGTGTTGCATCTGATCAGCTGTGGGTTTGAAAAACAAACTTGTCTGCTTCTAATTTTATATTCTGGCACAAAACAAGTATAATGTTTCAGTAGGGTTTCCAGGCAGACGTTCTGAGTATTTTAATTTTTAATGGAATGGTAGGCCACTTGCTGTCTCTTTTGCAATGGCCAATAGTCTTTCCTACTTTTCACCTGTTTTAGAAATTAGAGAGCTCCCATGCAGGGTGATCAGGGAGACTGGTAAGGTACTGGCAAAGGATTAGGTCTCATTGATTAGTGAAATTCCAAGGTCAGTAACATCAAGGTGAAGCATCCCCTTCATCATATTATGTGGTTTTAAACTACGATTGGGACTTCTCTCTGCATGGTAGAGGAGTTTGCTGGCACTTTGATTTGTTCCAAGTGGACTATTGCCTTGTTACTTCTTCCAGCTAGTTCAGTTCATCTGCAGGCTGATCAGGGTGTGATCTGTCATGTTGTGTTATGTTCTTGTCCATTAGAAGTTTCCATGTCTGTGTCAAACAGTGAGGCGATGAAACTTTCCAGCTGGTTTGGGTCATCACATTTCATTGTCTTGTTCGCATGACTGATGAACATTTAGTTAGGGTCTTGTATGCCATATTGGATGTCCACCTTCTGGAGACATGGCTATGGCTTCAGGAATCATCTGTGTCTATGTACTGTTTCTTGCAAAAATACATTAAAGGTGAATATTATGTATTCTTCATAGATGAAGGGCCCCCGTTTCTTTCCGTCTGTGATGATCAGATGGACATGTTGGTGACAGAGGAAACAAGCTAATATCTGAACTTGGGCCTACCATACTTGTCATGTGTCTAGATTGGATCATGTTAGGAGGCTGTGATACTTCATATGAAACAGGTAAGGAAGGCTAACGTCATTATCTTGCTGGTTCTAGGGCACTTTAAAAAGCATAGGGTGTCTCTGCGATGTCTGTCTTCGAGCTCCACAATCTTTTTTTTTAGCATGAACCAGTCAGTGGTCCTGCTTCCAGTCAATCAAGACAATGATCTGTTTTGTAACCCGATCCAATCTGTCTTCGGTGCCCTAAAAGGGTGCGTGAAAGGAAGCAATGTCTGTTCTAATAGAGAGATAGCTGCTGAGGATTTTCTTGTATAATCCTTGACTGTAGTCATTGCTGTTCAGAGTGCTGTTAGCCAGTAAACACATTATCACTCTCTTAAACATTCAAATAATTAGCTCAATCCAAAGGATAGAGACTGAAACACTGGATGTGCAACAATTTTTCGCTTCTTTAATAATAATTCTCATCTATTATCTATACACAGAAGTATTCAACATGTTGTACACTTTTTCGGTCAAATAAGGAAAAAAACAAACCCCCCTTCACCAAATAAATTCTACACTGATGCCGACAAACCAAAACTAGAGACAACTCAACATGCGCAAACAACACGTATCACATCGCCATACATACCGTCACATTACGCACATTTAAATCACACATCTTTGTACACTAATATATACAGTTTTTAAATACACAAACCAAAGACAATCTCCAAATAATTTACAATAATTCCCTCAAAGAGAGTCTCTTAAATCCATATGATAGCTAGATGTAATGTACATCAATGCTGAAGGTGTCACTCCAAATATCTGTTAGCAAAACTCCATTCAGTCCTTGTTTGGGATATAATTCATTGTCATTGGTGTTGCTCCAATAATGTATATGCCATCAAAGTTTGCCAATATGCCATCAAAGCTTGCCGACGCGTGTTTTGGTGGAATTACATATCTGGATCAATACTTATTTCTCACAGCCACCTTCATCAGGGCATATATAACATCATGTCTTCAATTCTGGATATAATAACAAAATTGTAAACAATTACCCCATTTCTAACATCCTTCATTGCGTTAAAAACAAACTTTACGTCTGTTCACAAGTACACCCAAGCGTGATCAGTGGGGGGGGGGAGAGCCCTTGCTTCCAAATACATTAATAACCAAATATCACAAGTTTGTCAAATGTGAAAAATCACCAGATCCATGCAAAAGTGAGAAAACACAGAGACCAGAATACCCACGCACCCAAAACCAAAACTAATTTTAGCTTACTTAAGAACCAATCGCACTAGAACTCTTCCTGTACTCGAAGAAGTAAGACTGCAGATGCTGGGCATAAAAGAAGAACAAACCCTGTAAACGAACTTGTTATCACTATGGCACATTACTATATCACCGCGCATAACGAAATATCTGCTTTTACCTTAATTCGATGGAGCAGCCGACCGTCCCGGGTCAATTCCCGGCCAGTCTGTACTTCCGCTGCCTCCACGCCTTTCTTGGCAATTCACTGCCGTGCGGACGCAATTGATAACTGATGAAATCGACGCGCCGCCTTCCATGGCAATAAAAACGCCGTGGAGACGCGGTCATCAAAGTTGGCACAGACATAAAAAAGGGGTAAGTACATAAACAGGTCACAGATCGACTATGGCAACCATCTTAAGATGGCAAATATAGACAAGCAAGGAATACCACGCGCTTAATGTTAAACGTACTTGGAACACGACAGTACTTATAGAACTTGCTTCTGAAAAAAAGACAGCCATAAGCGCCAAATTCCAGCCATAGGCTAAGTTCTAGTGCAATATTAAATAAAGTGGATACATAACTGGCCTATCAAACAGCCTCGTCTGAAAAACACCAAATAGAAAAATGCACCTATGAGGAAAATGCTGTCCCTGGTCACAGCAGTTACCTGTACATTGTCCATCTAAACTATGTATTGAAGTAGCTATCTCAATGTATTGCTACTCAACTTAAACATAATACATCAATAAATAAACAACTGAGCAGGATAAGCAACAGCAGACCAAAAAATGACCCAAAGAGAAAGGCTAAAACAGGCCTCACCGCACATTGCTGCTAGAGCCTACTCACAGGGCATTGTACCAGAGAATGTCCTCGTTAAGACCACGCTTATAGGTCTCCAGGAAAAATATCCAAAAGACCTCTTTCTTTTTTCTCATTTGTTCAGAACATATATCATCTCTTGACGATATCTTTTCAAGGATAGTCCATCTCATTGCATCATCCTTATAATTTTATGTAATCCAATGAGAGACTAAAGGGGCATTGAGTTTCCTAGTTTTGATGGAGGACTTGTGTTCAGACAGTCTTGTCCTAAACTCCCTGGACGTTTCACCAACATATCCTAGATTACACGGACATAGGATAAGGTAAATCACATTCTTGGATCTACAATTTGTTATCACTGTAGAGGGAATTTTCTTCCCGTTGTGTATAATTTCTCGGGTTCAAGAGCTGTTTCACAGGCATGACAATTACCGCATTTGAAATTCCCCTTAACCGGGTCCAAACAAGTGATGGATCTTTGAGCTGGATCTGAAGCATACCTCACTGAAGATTTCACCAAGATATTTCGTAAATTCTAATTTCTTTTGAACGCGAATAACAGTTTCTCTAGGTGCATAGAATCTCCATTATTATTCAAAATGTGCCACTCAGAATTTATGATCTTCCTAATCCGATCATTTAGGGTAGAGTGGTGTACAACACAAACTACCCTATCACTGCTGTTATTCGCCTTACCTAGGAAAAGGGAATCACGATTGTAGTACTTTGTTCTTTTTAGTGAGTTCCTAATCAATTTGAGCAGATAGCCTCTCTGTTTCAATTTATCAGAGGGAACTTCCGCATGTTTGACAAAGTCTTTCATTTTTGTACGGTTCCTCCTCAATCGTAGGAACTGTGAAAAAGGAATTGCCTGTCTCTGACTTCTCTGATGGAAACTATCAAAGTGCAGCAGAATGGTTCTAACTGTAGGTTTGGTAAACAATGACATTGCAAGATGTCCATCGAGATGTTTGATATATACATCAAGAAATTCAACTTAATCATGATTATACTTGATGGTAAACTTCAAATTTCCATCACAAAGGATCAGCCAGAGAAAGAACTCATGAAGTTGCTGTTCCTCTCCCCTCCAAATAAAGAAAACATCATCTATGTATCAACACCATAGGTGCACGTTTTCGAAGAAAGGGTCAATCTCGTTATATATATGTCTCTGCTCAAAAGCTCCAACATATAGGTTCGCTACACTGGGGGCACAGGCCGCCCCCATGCTGACACCTTTGATTTGTTGGTAGATCGTTCCATTAAAATCAAAATAGTTATTGATCAGAATCATTTCCAAACAATTCAAAATGAATACATGGAGAGGATCCGCACCCAAGTCATCTAGGTAGGATGCCACACAATCAAGTGCTTGTTGCTGGGGTATGATGGTGTACAACGCCTCTAATTCCATAGTTACCAATATTTCTTGTTTAGGATTGTATTGCAGGCCTTCAAGTTTTGAAATAAAATGCCCCGTATCCCGGACAAACGACGGGAGCTGAGCCACTAAAGGTTTCAAGAATGTATCCACATACTTGGATAGTGGTTCAATGGCTGAGCCTATTATAGAAACAATAGGGCGTAACGGAGGATCTTTCAGATCCTTATGGGCTTTAGACAGTCCATATATAATGGGAAATCTCATATATTCAGGTGTCAAAAAATCGTATACCTTTTGGCAAATCAGTTCAGACGCCAATGCAGTGCGATTCATTTCCCTAATACGCCTCTTAATCATGTTCTCCGTGTTACCTGGTACTGTTATATAAAATTCAGCACGTTGAAGCATAATGGACATTTTCTCAATATATAATCCAGTATCCAATACAGCAATACCTCCCCCTTTGTCACAGGGTTCTACCGTAATCTCGTTGTTCTCTTTCAGGTTGCGTAAAGCCACATTCTCCTCTTTGAAGAGATTGGATTTAGATTTAGGAATGTGTCTAAGCATATCCTCAATCCTCTGTACTACCACTCTTTCAAAGATAGCTACTTCAGGCCCTACAGCTTCTAAACTAGGAGTGAACAATGAAGGAGGCTTGAGACCCGATCTGTTGGAAACGAGCGGAGGTGGGGAAGAACAGAAGAATTTCTTGAGGCGGATCCGTCTAAAAAAGGATTGTAAGTTTCTCATGAGTTCAAACTTATTGATCTCTGTATTAGGAACAAAAGAGAGGCCTCTCGCTAACAGATACACAGAACTCTGGTTCAGTGTGAACTTACTTAGATTAAAAATGGGGATACTATTCAGTCCCTCCAGTACTGATTGCGTCTTGTCTGTAGTAAATGAGGTAATTGCTCTGTATTCGGGGTCTGTGCCCACGATTCTGCCGAAATCTGGGTCTGTAATTGTGTCTTTGATTCCCTAAAAAACAAAGATTAGACTGAGAATATTCCGAATGGTTCTGCATATTTCCAAATGTATCAAAGTGATGAGAGCTACCCTCACCATCCGACTCAGAGGCATCTGAAAAGGTAACCACTTACTCTGAAGTCCAATTCTGCCTTTCATTTACAGGCCCCAACAATTGTTTATAGTATTGTTCTGCCAAATATGGGTACGTCCTTTCAGAAGTAAAATACCTAATGTCTTTCTTTAATTTATCAGTTTTCCTCTTAACAAGGTATTGGTTAAACGACTCAAAATCAGTATTTATTTCTTCAAGTTTCTTCGTGGCCTCTTCTAATGTTGTTGATTGTTTTAATTTGGCCTCCAATTCCTCTATCTCATTAAGTAATGCCGACACCACTTCTCTAGCTGTCTAAATGATTAAGAGCATATAGTCTTGTGAGCAGCGGTTCGAGATCAATGACCATTTTTCTAGAAACTTTAATCTCTACAAACAAGCCTGGAATGTTTTTACTCTCAAACCATTGGGAATGGTCCCTGCTCTTAAATATTCCAAAAGGAATTCTGCATGCGCTTCAGTTCCTCGTGCTTTCTTCTTTAAATTGAGAAGCTTAAGCCAATCATTATTTAAAGTGCTGTTAGCTCCTTCCTCGTCCTTCGGTGGGGCCATACAGTCAGCCATTGGTTCAGACGTTTTACCAGAGACCTTTTCTGTGAAAAGTGTTTGTCTGGCTGGTTCCCACATCTTGCTGTGATTGTTTAGTAACATCACTCAAATCCTCACTTTGATTGGTCATTCTGTTCTGTTAGCAGTTGGCAGAGAAAATGAGGAACGCAGCTTGAGGCAGTTGCCTTTTGTTTCTCTGTTGTAGTCTGAGGGGTATTATGTGGTGTCATCTCCTCTACTTGCCACCACAAAAGTAAAGAACGTATGCTAGCGGGTCCCATACACAGTGGGTAATATGTGGATCCAAATGCCTTTAAGATGATCTGTCCCTATATGGCTCAGGAAATGGACCATTTACACCCTTTCCACATTTGACTCTCAAGGCAGTGAGAGTAAGCAATTAAACGTATCTCAGTGAAGATGTACTGGGAGCAGAGTCAAAACTCACATTCAAGCAACAGGCACACTGTGCAGCCCAGTGCTTGGCGTTGAAAAAAGGAAGTACTTTAATGTTACAGGAAAACATTCTTCTGCACACATTACTTGTAGGTTCTGCAACAGTGTTCTACAATATCACCTGCAGTTTCTAGTAATCTACTGTGATAAATCCCATTGCTCAGGATGCCTCCTTATCATCTGTGGCTTAGCAGAGATCACTATTTTTAGACTATGTGTAGACACATGTGAGAGTTTACTAGTCAATCATCTTGTGAGGTAACGAGCAAATCAGGTTATTCATTTCTTCTGCAAAAGCATTCATGCTGGCAAATGTTTATTTCCTAATAACAGGCTTATCTCTGTGAGTCCAAGGCACAATTTATCAGTCTTCTATCTCAGGTTGTCTGTTATCTGTTGATCAGTGATGTGACTTGGTCAAGCACTGGATTGAGTTGTCATGAAGATCACTCCATTGGTGACTTTATCAATGGGAGCAGAATGCTAGATTGTCACCTCATTAATCACTCTAGTTAATGGCATCAAGCATCATGGCAGGCTTGTCCAGTAGGTGTGACCTTTGGGAGGGTTTACTCGGCAATGGTACAGTTAACACTTGAACAAGGTTTTGACATTTTGCTATGATACTTTAGTACCAACTCTCACAGCCTCAATTTGAGCGGTATTTGTCATTACTCAGTACATACTTACAGCTGAGTATGCTTTACAGTGAGGAGATGGTCTACATTTTATAAACTTGGGAGGCTACACTGTCAAAAAGTATGTCTATAAACAAAAGGCACACGTCCCACCAATGTCCAGCCAACCAATAGTTTCTGGGATTGGAGGGCCAACAGAGAGGCTATCAGAATTTGTAAATATATTTCTAGAGCCTTTATTAGGAAACTTACAATCTTTTTAAAGACGCAAAGCACATTTTGAGCCTATTGGCAGACTTACAATGGGAAAGTGGTATGATTTTAGTGACTTTAGATGTGGTGGCACAATACACAAGTATAAAACATGAAGTGGGTTTACGAGCATTGAAACATATGATATATAGAAGGTCGGCTAGTCTATTAGAACATACGGATATGATTGTGAATATGGAAGATTTGATTCAGAATGAGAACGTATTTTTATTCAACAAAAAATGGTACAGACAAAAGCAGGGAGTAGCAATGGGCTCCAGGTTCTCTCCCTCTTTTGCAAATCTCTTTATGGGATGGTTTGAGGAGAAGTGGATCTGGGCAACCGGGGAAGTGACTTGGAAGACCTTTGTCCTATATTGGGGACGATATGTAGATAACTGTCTCATGATATGGATAGGTAATACAGAACAACTGGTGCAATTATCTGAATGGAAATGATGCAAATATAAAATTACCTTACAAATACAGTATGGAGAAAATAGAATTCCTGGATGCTTAACTTTTTATTAGGGACAATAAGATTAAAAGTGTATTATATAGGAAACCGACCTCATGCAATGCCAGATTACATGCCTCAAGTGCACACCTGAAGCATCAGATTCATGCGATCCCCTTTAGGGAAATGATGAGGGCAAGACGGAATTGTAGCAGGGTTGAAGATTTTGACAAATGTATACAGGATATGGGTCAGCGTTTTGAACAAAGGGGCTATCAAGCACGAGTGATTAAGAGAGCACAGCAGAGGGTCAGGCAGGTCACTAGGGAAGAGACTCTAATGTCCCGGGGTACTAAAGTAAAGGATGGAGACAAAGCTAGGATTAGACTAGTCACAAACTACACAGAGACCTCAAATACTATGAGGAAAGTAATGAGACTTCACTGGAATATTTTGAGACAGGATCTGGTACTAGATGATTGTATAACAATTAGACCAGAAATTACATAGCAGAGGGGGAGATCTCTAAAAAATCTTTTGTGCTCTAGTTATCAAAAATGTAAAAGAAAGGAGGATTGGCTAATGGAACGAAGTTGAGGTTTCTTTAAATGTGGCCAATGTGGAGTTTGTAAATGGGCCTGGCATGGTAAAAAATAATTTGTGGATCATAAGGGCATAGTTTTCAAATACAGACAACTATTATCTGTGGGACAAACGTTGTAATATATATAATATTGTGCAAATGTGAACGTATATATGTGGGAAGCACAATTCGTCCCCTCAAAGTCAGAATCAGTGAACATCTGAGGGCAATCAAGCAAGGGGATGAAAGGTATCCGATTGTGCAACATCTGAGAATATGTGACACACAGTATGCTCATCAGAATTTGAGTTTTTTTGGAGTAGAAAATGTGTCTATAGACCCCAGGGAAGGCAACAGAGAATTATATCTGAAAAGAAGAGAATCCCTATGGATTATGAGGTTACGGGCTGTGGAAGACGGTCTAAACACGGATCCAGAATTGGAATATTTTCTAGGGACCTAGAAAAAATATGTAATGTATAGTGTACATATATGATATGTGTATATATTATTTAAAAATTAGCCCAATGAATGGAGACAAATCTGATAAGTTACCTCAGGATCTTATAGATAAAGGATGTACATAGAAACACATGTAGAACTCACATGAGTAGGTAATCTCTAAGGAGCAAGGATATAAGGATAGATGAAGGAATATATGGAAATTAGGATAAAAGATATGTTAAGTGTAGAAATCAGAATAATTAGCTAAGGTATATAATTATACCAGGAGACAATATGGATGTGCGGCCCCAATGTAGACATAGACGCCAAGTTGTGACAGGTAACGGAGAATCTGGAGATAGAACAATTGTGTCAAGATTTCCTGTTGAAAACAGAACTGGCAGAAAGTGTTCTGGAATGTAGTCCGTTTTTTGTGTCTATAGAACGGAGACTATAGAAAGAGGGGAGATATAGAGCGGACTAATAGAACGCAAGGAAGTGGACTCGCTGCAAAGGTGAACAGAGAACGCAGGTGAGAGGACTCGGGCATATGTGGGAGGTTTTGAGTGAATTTCCATTAATACGATGTGTTTACCGAGTCGCTACAGTAACTGGGAGAACACTAGAATAGGCAGGGGGCCGACTAAAATGGGGGCAGTGACGCAAATGAAGATTTTATTACAATGGATTTGAGGCGGGTGTGGCCCAAAAGAGCGCGGAAATGGAGTATGGTTTTATTTCAATACAATGTAGGTTTGGAAGGATACTGCGGTAGGAAAATGCGGGAAGCATAGGTTGGAGGAGAAAATGATATATGACATAAACTTGAATGGGGTGCAGTTGACGAGCACTGATCAAATCGTAACTGCATATAAACATAACACATGAAAAACATACAGGACAGGGGGCGCACGTTACAATATTTAGAGAGGGGCGTGATGGAGAAGACCGTGGTAACTATAGATGGGAAATTTTGGCTAGATGGTAAGGTTGAGTACATATGATAAGGGAGACCTTAACGAGAGATTAAATTTGCAGAGAACCCAGATATGAGGCGAAAATATGCTTAAGAGATTTGGAGACTTATGTATATTTGAAAAAGATACGCAAATATTGGGCGAAGGAGTATGAAATAAGGAGGACAACAGGACAACAGCCTGATATATATAAAAAGAATAAATCTACAGGCACTCTACATGGGTGCAGGTGGCAGTGTGCCTAATCTATCACAATACGGGTGTACGGTAATCTAGTAGGGTCACATATGTGTATGCAGGTGCACAAAGAAAATTATGTTCAATCAATTTAAATCACCTTAAATATTATCTATAAGATTCATATAATACGGAGAGTGGATATACCTGCACTTATGTTTTATGGTCACATAATACATGGGAATGGAAAAAGAAGTTGATGTAAACTACAAAAGGTTCCCACATACTTCACAGAATGTGGATTATTCTGTAAAAGAATATCATTGACGTAAAAAAGTGGTCAAACAGTATGATGTATATGTGTAATTGCAGCCCTGATGAAGTTACTGGGAGATTCCCCAGACAAAACACGTGTTGGCAAGAGTGTCTGGAGTTTGAACTGAAGGTGAATGTAATTGGAGGAGGAATGCGGAATAAACTGTGAAGATTGAAAAACATTGGACATTGGTGGGACGTGTGCCTTTTGTATATAGACATTGTTATCAGCGATCATGGATCGTTGATTTGCAGGAATTTGGGGTGTTTTTTCCTGTAAGTGCACCATCTGAAAAATGAATAACTATTGTGAAATAATTTGAACATATAGGTGACAGGAAGCGCCAATACTCCTTTAAACCACCCATTGACGTAATACTGTCAACAAGTAGGTTGAACTACATAAAGCTCTATTTGCAGCAGTTGGCACTTGATTCATTGAGAAATGAACACAGTTGTCAATTGAAGAAGGCAGACTAGTATTGTTCTATTGTCCAGGAGACACAGGCCTTATTCAAGGACATACATGCTGCATCATAGACTTCTCAGGCTCCCTATAGAGCCACCACCTCCCAGTTCTCTGTTTTGCTAGACAAAGGTACAGCTGGCACAGGAGTGAGGTGAGACTTCAGTGTCATACACCTGTGTGCTCAAAGTGGTGGACCTATGTACACGTTTTGTCCTTAGTGAAAACCTGTTTTTCTGGCCATGCTGTGAAAAAGAAGACTCATCCTTGGATGCTGCTTCATGCAACTGAAATTACATTGCTCAATGGGAGCCAAGTACTGCCTTCTTTTATGTTTATCTGATTAGTGTTGTAAGGGGGTGCAAAGGTACAGGCCCTCTTTAGGTGCGTTCAGGCTATGTCCTGAGGCTACACCAGTCTCTGACTGTGTGTACAAATTCTATGCAGGCCTCCAATTTCACCATTTTATTAGGCAAAAGTACAGGTGAGACTAGAGCAGGGTTAAGACATCAGAGTTATACGCCTATGCATCCATGCATGCATTTATTCTCCCTTATATAAAATGTGTTTTTTTGTGGAGGAACTCGATTCAGTATAATAATCTCAGATAGCATGCACCAAAACAGGGTGATTACCCATGTGCTTTGCTTCTTGCTGCTGAAAATATATCTCACTTGGTGGAGTATGACTTAATTTGTAATGTGAGACATTCATGTAAAAGCTACTCAAAATGTATTTACATATACTATACTACAGGTTTGTACTATAAAGAGTAAACAAAAACAAAACAAATAAACGTTTTTTGCTTTTTTATTTTTTGCGATTTGTTTATTTTAATGTTTTATTTTAATAACATTTGTTACAGGATGTTACTTACTCAACTTATAACTAAACATAAACTGTTAATACTGAAATAACTTACTAATATAGTAACAATAATGTAACATATTATGGAACTTACTGAGTAAAGTGTAAGGCAACACAAAGCTAATTTTATTCCTCCTGATCACTAGGAGAGGGGTGACAGTGACCTAATTGTGTGTGACATTTTTCATGAATTTCAAGCTTACATGCAGGGCATCAGTGGAGTGACCCTTTTCTCCCCCTTGGCTGATTCCTGTCAGAGCACACAGCACAGTCTCTCTCCTTATGCCCAGGCAACAGTCAAAAGCCATGCTCCTCAGTGCAAGGAAAAAGTAGTGCTGTTGTAGATGTTTGTTTTTTAGATACCAATCCTGCCTGGGGAAAAGTGCCTCTGCAACACTCTATAAAACTGTGGCTACTCTGGAGGTTGCAAAGATCAGTATTCAGTTTATACAATTTGTAAGTATTCATGATTAACACATCAATCAGACTAGGCCAAACCTTGGACCAATATCTGTGTGTTGATCTCCCAAATTCATATATTTTGCAGTGGCTTGTATCTATTTCACCAATTCATTTGTTATAATCTAGAATGATTTGAGGTTTGATTATTGACTTCTGATATCTGGTCTGTATAGTTACATCATCTGCTACGCTAAACGTGGAAATCAGTAGGACAGGCTTGTGTTGACTTTTCTTTTCCTTAAAGACACAGGACAATACCCCGTTCTTTCTAATATACTTAGACATTTCTGCCTGCTGTGTGAAAGAAAAAGGGCAGGAATGTGTTGTATTTAACATTATACAGTGCCTTCTTGTCCTTTCCTTGCACTGGTGCACTGTAAGCCACCTAGCACCAACGCAGGCTTCCTTGTGCTATGGTTGAATGGTGCCTTCGTGGCAGGCAGGATTGTTTTTGTGCAGAACAGATTCAACTGTAATGGATTAATGGCATTGAAGGACTTAGAAAAGTCTAATTAGAGGTCAAAGGTCAACAGAAATGATCCCTCTCCACCAATTGGACCAAGGAAAATGCAAGTATTTATCAAGACACATACAATAATCTAAAACTAGCAACAAATGATTCAGGGGTAGTTCAATAATCATGTGGAAACACCTAAACAAGTTTAATTAGAGATCAAAGGTCAAATGCATTACCCCCTCCCACACAGTAACCAAGTAAGATGTAAGTGCTCAACATGACGATTCCAATAAAGCCTCACTTGTAACAAATGATCTAAAATTAATGGATTAATGACCATGAAGTACTTAGAACAGTGAACACAGAGGTCAAAGGTCAAACCCATGACTCCAACCTACCGAGTTAACCAAGAAAAATGTAAGTACTTATCATGACAACTCAAAAACTGCATAACGGAATAATCACATTGAAACACTTACAATGAGTGCAATGAGAGGTCAAAGGTCAAATGTTATGACCTCTCCAACAATTTGAACAAGGAAAAAGAAAGTGCTTATCATGTCAAGTCCAAGAATACCATATTTGCTGAAATTGATCCAAGGGTAATAGAATAAAAACTAAAAAAGCTCAAAAAAAGTGTAGGGGCCAAAATTCACTTTTTTTTACCTCTCAAAAAATTTGACAAGTTGACTTGTGAATTCACACAATGACCGTTCCAATGATACCTCACAAATTTGACTTGTCGACTAGTGAGTTCAGACAATGACTGTTCCAATGATACCTCACTTTACAAAAATAATTTCACTGTGACAAAGATACATCCTTTGCACACTTTCAGGAGCTACCATTTAGGGTAAAATGTCAAGAACCGTGACCTTCAAGAGACTATGCATGAAATCATATGTCACCTAGTCACAAAATATGCATCACTACTGTACATAAAAGTCATAAAATACATTTTGAGATGCTGAACATATCTCTAATAACAAGAGTGAGGTCATTATATAAAAAACATCAACATGCAAAATAGCATGTCAGCAAATTTGTAGTACGTAAAGTGCTGTCAAAAGCAGCAAAAATATGTATTTTCATATCTTTAGCAGTTCTCTCTGGATCATTCATTTTACTACTGTAAACCAATTCTGCTAGGCTTATAACTTTAGATTTTGTACAATAGAAACACATGAAAATTGTATGTTCCTTATATCTATGTCATAGTATGACAAATAGCCATAAAAATACAAAAAACTAAATCAAAATCTGCCTTTTTTCCTGGTGAGCAAAGAGAATAGCAAACATTTCTGTGCATCTGCTTTTGAAAAGCACAATTTTTTATTACCCTACCAATGCTCACATTTGCACTTATCGTTTTCACAGTCACCTATCAACCATCTTGAATTGTGTCATGTGACTTCAGGGTGTTGTATAGATGTCTGTTTAATATATAAATGTATAGTACTAGAAGTACCAAAACCAAAAATACATAGTTTCCCAACATTATAATCATTATTACACAAACTACAGCAAGTTAAAGCAAAGCACTCCAAAAAGCCAATAAATGGCTTGGCACTCAAGGCTTTTCAATGGGCACTAATAGGGCTAATCATCTCATTAATCATACTTTTCACTCCATCCCTTAATACCATCAGCACTCCCCTCAACTTGTGCTTCACATATACTGCTCCCCCCTTTAAATCAATCTTATGAACACATCCCTTCAATTTTCCAAACCCATTTTTTAAAACATCTGCCATCTCAACTCTGACATCTTCTACAACCATGACCTGACTAGGTGCATGTGGGTCAATCCTTATGTGCAAATCATACTGAAGTACCCTACCTACAATCGGTGGCAATCTTCTACTACATACACCTTCCCTTCAATGTGTCGGCCTTAAATTAGATTACAGTCGAACACCACCCAAAACATCAATTATTTACCTTTGGTACCCTCTGGGATTGATATCTTTGGGTAAAAGAAATACAGCAGACCATTCCCTCTCAAACATGCTCTTCAGAATAATGGTGAACAGAGATCCTGATTCAACCATCAGATCAACCTTGTGGTTAGCAATCTCAAATGTAGCTTTAGATAGGACATTCTTGAAACCCAGATCCAACAGAGTGTTATTCAATGTTCAGAGCATGAGATGTTATTCTAAAAACGCTCATATGAAAGTTTGCATAATCCTTTATTTTCCAGGTATCCAGAGCTAATAAGGTCATGTTATAGAAAAGCTCTTGATCATTCATGTTATCAGTATATAAATATTTGGAACAAAGTTTATGAAAGTCAATGTGAATAATCTTGCTATTGTGTTCATAACTCTTGCTTCCACAGGTCTCCTTCCCCGCTGTTCCCAACCTAAAACCCCTTCCCCCGTTTGGCCATTCTTTAACTCTGTGCTATGATAGCTAATAGAGTTTGGAGCTGCCAAGAGGTGGACATATTGGGAATAGGCGCAAACCCCAAGGATCCGGTCTCTCTGACACTCTCATCCCAAGTCTCTTCTGTGACGACCACCACAACTTGTTCAGTTCCTTACAGACACTGGCATAATGTTGCTTTTGTCTGCACTTCCTGCATTCCTTATTGACTGCAAAAATTATTTTGAATCTTCTGTATGGAACGTGCTTCCACACATGTTGCAAGTATTACCACTTTTGTTAACATTGTTAGACCTTTTGGGGGTGATTCTAATTCTGGCGGGCGGCGGAGGCCGCCCGCCAGAATTCCGCCCCCATAATACCGCTCCGCGGTCAGAAGACCTCGGAGGGTATTATGAGTTTTTCCCTGGGCTGGCGGGCGGTCTCCAAAAGACCGCCCGCCAGCCCAGGGAAAAACTCCCTTCCCACGAGGATGCCGGCTCGTAATCGAGCCGGCGGAGTGGGAAGGTGCGACGGGTGCAGTAGCACCCGTCGCGTATTTCAGTGTCTGCAAGGCAGACACTGAAATACCTTGCGGGGCCCTCTTACGGGGGCCCCTGCCGTGCCCATGCCATTGGCATGGGCACGGCAGGGGCCCCCAGGGGCCCCGCGACCCCCCCTACCGCCATCCTGTTCATGGCAGCTTTCCCGCCATGAACAGGATGGCGGTAGGGGGGGTCAGAATCCCCCATGGCGGCGCAGCAAGCTGCGCCGCCATGGGGGATTCTGAGGGCAGCGGTAAACCGGCGGGAGACCGCCGGTTTACCCTTTCTGACCGCGGCCAAAGCGCCGCGGTCAGAATGCCCTGCGGGGCACCGCCGGCCTGTCGGCGGTGCTCCCGCCGACCCTCGCCCCGGCGGTCGAAGACCGCCGGGGTTAGAATCAGCCCCTTTATGTCTTTTATTTATCCCTTTGCTACCATGACTAACAGTCCCCATGGTCTCTTGATGATCCTTTTTTCTGTTTAACATAGCACCCTCCTCTCCTCTCCTCGCCAAGTCTTTGTTTCCAATCTCCATCCCAGCGGTCCACTGAAGACCACCTGTGGTATAATGAGTTGGCTTTCTGCTGGGTTTTCCATGGCGGTAGCACTGCCACGTAAACCCTGGCGGAAAGGCTACCGGTAACAGGAAATTTCTTCCCTGTCACCAGCAGACGACTCCCCCACCCCCCAGCAAGCCCAATACCCCCCTGACCCCCTTCTAGTACAGCGTCCCCCTGCCCACTACCCCACCTCCTGCATACACGCACACGCACACAGACCCCCCACACGCACCCCGCATACTCTTATTCACCAACACTGACATGCACGCATTCACTCACATGCATCCATACATGCATTCACTCACATGCATCCATACACGCATTCACTTCAACATTCATAGCTGCATTCAACCACGCATACACACACCCATACACACATGCATACAAACATGCATACAAACATGCATACACACATGCATGCGTACACACATGCGTACATAATTGCATGCACACATGCAGACAACACACACAACACCCCCCACTCTCCAACCCCCCTCCCTTGTCAGATGCCCAACTTATCTTGTCCGGCGAGGAGGTCATCCGCCAGGAAACGAGAACGGGTGTTTCCACCGCTGGCGGAGTCCCACCATCAGGACACCGCCAGGCTGTATTTCTGCTCGTAATATGGCTGGTGGAGTCCTTTTGGAGGGGCGGGCTAGTGGTGGAACCGCCCATGAACCTCCGACCGCAAGCCCGACTACAGCAGAATTTCCACCCAAAATGTGGCGGAAATCCTGCAGTACTCGTAATAGGGTGGGCGGAAGACCGCCAGTGCTGGCGGTCTTCCTGCGCCCACGAGGGCCATGAGGGCCTTAGTCTCAAGTTTGCCAGAAAACATATAAGCCTGGGAGGAGAGGATTTGCTGTGGAGGAACTACATCAATTAGAAAGGAGTGCATGTCTTCCTCAGTGCCTTTCCTTTAATAGACACATGACTCAGGCACCGACTAAAGATTACTTATGAAGCGGTGAATGGCGATTTCTCACCAAAGCAATGATCTGGGTAGTAGAGAAAGCCCCACAACTTTGCGGCAAATAATTACTCAGGTAGGCATTTCCCAGCCATATCTTTAAATAGGGCTCATGGGTGCTGGCAAGTATGGCGCTTTAAATAGCATGCGGATGCAGAGTTCGTTCAGACTTCAAATTGGCAAGGTTCACTGGTACTGGCTCAAGGTGTGTGCACACACAAGCCTTTACCATATCAGGTATTGCGTGCTGGCTAGACCATTTCCATGTGTCCAAAAATGCCCAAAAGTGTTAATTTTTAGACTTTCTGGTTGCCACTATACACTAAGCATTGCCACTACGTCCCCAGCACCCGTACTCACAGCCCATTCAGCCACAGCTGAGGTGTTGTCCTTTTACTGCAAACAACACACTATGGGTTCTGGATCAAAGACCATACCATAGTGTGCCAGCAATTTCCAGTCCCCCCACAGAAGAGGCCCACAGTGAGGACAGCAGCTCTGGTCGCCTGGATCTGAATGACCAACCTGGCCCATCAGGGACAGTCAGTTACCCAGACACAGTCTCACACCACCACAGAGTCTCACCACCCAGTACCCACCCAGCGTGCCCATACCTCTGTCCCCAGGACATGTCGATCAGCAGTGTGTCCACCACTATAGGGACCCCAGGCCACCCCACAAACCCAGGACCATCAGGGTCCTGGGGTCAGTGGCAGTGGGCACACGATTCAGGGGACAGAGGCAAAGGACAACAGGAAAGCTGGGAGGACTGCTGTGTGCCAGGGGGAGGACAGGTCCAGGGAACCGACTCTCCAGGAGACACTCACTGCGATCCTGGGAGCATACCAACATTCCCAGGATACGCTGGGCCAGATCCTGGACAAGTTGCAGGAGAACATGCGGCTGCAGGAGGGACAGTACCTGGGGATCAGGGAGGACTTGAAGCCAATTAACACCACCATGGTCTCCATTGCAGGGGTGCTGGCAGACATGGCCAACAGTATGAGGGAGGCAGTGTCACACCAGCGGGCCCCTGCCATTAGCCAGACTACTGAACAGCCTTCCACCTCCACTGCCGCTAGTGGACAGGAGGCCCCGCCACAGGACCAACAGGCCAACAGCACCCCTCCTCCTGCAGAAGGAGAACCACCCCACAAATGTTCACTGCGATCCAGGCAGAATCCAGAGACTGTGGTGCTCCTAAGCCAGGCCTGACGTTGCAGAGTAGGTCCCATGTTGGACAAGATTCTGATGTGAAATTACTCCAACCTAGCTAGTAGGCACTAGCCACTACTGGGCAGGGCTGTGTGGGTCCCAGGTATGATGCAGTTGGTGGTATGTGTCCCTCCCCATGCCTTGGTGACTAGCATTGTTACTGGTAGTGCATTGCCTAGTGCATGGGGCTGTTCCCTGTGTATGAGTGTGTTATGTATGCCAACAGTGGTGTTGGTGGAGCAATTGACCAAGTGTATCCTTTGTCTCCCCCCCTTTTTGTTTTGTCACCCTGTCCTTATGTGCATTAGCATCATCTGCCGGAGGAGCATAGGCACCGGCGACGGAGGGAGCTGCATCCCACAGGACCCAGGTGGCAGAGCCCACAGATGGTGAGGGCACCAGTGAGACAGAGGGCGAGGGGAGCACCACGGCGGAGACTGGAGGGGACAGTTTGGACATGGACAACTCCTCCGATGGAAGCTCTCTGGTGGTGGCGGACACCTCTACAGTTACAGACGCCACCCCCATAGCAGCACCGCCCTCCCAGCAGCCCCTCAGCGAGTTGCCCATGCCCGCTCACCCAGGAAGATGGGCATCTCCTTTGCCCCGCGCACCTCATGCCTTGCCCCAGTAAGCCCTGCTGCCCTGAGTGAGGAGGCTATTGACCTCCTCCGATCCATCTCTGTTGGGCAGTCAACCATTGTAAATGCCATCCAGGGGCTGGCAGCTCAAATGCAACAGACCAATGCATTCCTGCAGGGCATTCACACTGGCTTGGCGGTCCAACAGAGATCAATCCAGGCTCTGGCCTCCTCTCTAATGGCAGCCATTGTCCCTGTTTCCACCCTCCCCCTCCAACATCCTCTACCCAATCCCATTCCCCTCAACCCCAAACTATCCCAAGCACACAGACAGACGAGCATGCACCCAGGACAATACACAAGAGTGGCTCACACAAACACCATCCAGATGCAGACATACCAACATCCACTGTCTCCACTGTGGCCCCCTCCTCCTCCTCGCCCACCTTCCTCCCAGTTGCATCTACACTCACACCTGCATGCACTACATCCTCATCCACTACCACCATCACCAGCACACCTATTAGATCACCCACCTCACTGGCAGTCACAACCCCCACACCCATGCACACGTCCCCTGTGTCCTCTCCCACAGTGTCTGTGCCCCCTCATCCCAAAGTACTCAAACGCAAGCACTCAGACACCCAACAGCCATCAACCTCACAACAGCATCCAGCCCATGCACCTGCACCCAAACACAGCAGACAGACTCCTACAACCACTCCCTCTTTCTCCACTCCCAAACCTTCTCCCTCTTCCTGCCCTAATGTCCCTAAGAAGCTTTTCCTCTCCACCGTTGTACTCTTCCCTACCCCTCCTCCCCGTCCTTCATGTCAGGCCAGGGTGGTTAAAACCCAGGCAAGAACCTCAGCCACCCAGTCCACGGGCCCAGTAGTGACCACAGCAACTCATTGTGGGAAAGGATCCCGGGCACCAGGCAGCCACATGGAAAGTGTGCCTGCCACAAGTGCTGTCAGGAAGGTAAAGGTGCCACCCCCAGCTGCTGCAAGGAAGGGCAAGAAGCAATCCCTAGCTGCTGCCCGGAAGGGCAAGGGGCCTGCAGTAGTAGGCAGAAAGGACTCCGCCAGCAGCACCACCAGCAGCAGCAGTACCAGTGGGCAGCCGTCCAAGGCTGCAGGCGATGGGCTGGAGCCTCCCCCCACCACCACCACCACCTCTGCCAACAGCACCGCCACCTGTACCACCACCAGCAGCAGCAGCACCACCGGCCAGCCGTCCGAGGCTGCAGGGGATGGGCTGGATCCTCCACCCACCACTACCAGCAGCAGCACCACGACTGCCACCACTGAAAAGCTGTCCCAGTCGGTGGACAGTGTTTAGTCCTGCCTCCATGGGCTGTTGTGCGGCTTGCCCCCTGCAAATCCTATGGGTATGACACCCAGCTGAGTGACTGTGACCTTGCACTCCCCAAACTCTGCATCACAGGGCATGATGCCCCCTCCAGAACCAGAGGAGAAGCCATCTACTCACCCCATCTTCCCCAGGATGAGGATCACTGGGCACGATGCCCCCTCCAGAACCAATGGAGAAGCCATCCACTCACCCCCTCCTCCCCAGGATGAAGATCACTCGGCACGATACCCCCTTCAGAACCAGTGGAGAAGCCATCCACTCATCCCATCCTCCCCAGGATGAAGATCACAGGGCACAATGCCCCATCCAGAACCAGTGGAGAAGCCATCCACTCACCCCATCCTCCACAGGATGAAGATCACTGGGCACGATGCCCCTTCTAGAACCAGTGGGCAAGTCACCCACTTGGGAGACTGTGGCATTGCACTCCCCAGGACCAAGCACAGGGCATGTTGCCCCCTCCAGAGCCAGTGGGCAAGTCACTCACTTGAGAGACTGTGACCTTGCACTCCCCAGGACAGAGTAATGGGCATGTTGCCCCCTCCAGGACCAGTGGTGTTGTCCCATCCGTCGGCTGAGGTGCCCCCCATTCCCCGTCCCCCTGAGCTGCCTGCCTATTTTCTAAATGATACCCCTGCAGTGTTCTCTCCATGTTGTTGCAGGAGTTAAGAAGGGCCTTGGACTTTGTAATTTGATCCTGTGGCCTATAAACATTGAGTACTGGGCAGTGTCCCTTCATTTATACATATGTATATACTTTTGGATTTGGATGCATGTATTTCTACTATATTTATCTTCTCACACTCACTTTGATCTATCGGTGTTGTCCTTGCATTATTCCTGATGGGTACGGGGTCAATATGTTATGTTACTGCATCTGCTTGTGTGTATGGTTTTGGGGTGGGGGTGTTGCGTGTGTGTGTCACTCTCTTTTTTTCCCCTCCCTCCCCTGTGTGCTAGGCGGCTGTACTCACCGTGGTCGTCTTTGCAGTCGTTGGTGGTCGTGGTGTAGCAGGACGTAGAACACCATTGGGAATATGTGCAGCTGGGGCTCCATGGCAGCATGGGTCTTCCCTGAGTCTCCACAGGTGAGTTGTTTCCCTTCTGTGCAGTGTTTCCGCCAGGCTTTTGATGTTGTTGGTACGGCCCCGGAAAAGGTGGCGGTTTCCTGTCTCATAATACAGTGGGCAGAACATTGGTTTCCGTCTGGCTGTGGGCGGTTCCGCCGTGGTTGCCATTGATTCCGCCCTGGAGATAGGTGTGGTAAAGTGGCTGTCTGTCTGAGCTGTTTCCCCCATGGTCATAATTTGGTGGTATTTACCGCCAGCCTGTTGGCGGTATTACCACCACTTTATCACTGACCGCAAGGGCCTAAGTCTCAAGTTACCCAGAAAAAATATGATCCTGGTAGGAGAGGGTTTACTGTAGAGAAACTACACCAATCAGAAAGGAGCAAGTTCAGGCTGACCGCGGTGTCACAAGCCAGCTACGGTGTCGGGAAAACCCGCATACAGTACCCTGTAAATGTAAGGCATCATGCTCCTCGTGACGAGATCCTGAGTGCAGCGTCACTGGCATCGGTGGGCGTCGGTTCCAGAGTTCAGTGCAGGGGTCGTCAGGCCCTTGAAGTCACACTTATTGCAGATCGAACTCCAGGCTGATGACGATGTCAGTAGCGCTGGTGTAGATGGTGTCAGACCTGCTGTGCGAAGCTGGGTGATGTGACGTGCAGTGCCCACAGGTCGCAGTGCAGGCAGCTGCTCAGAGACGGTATCCTGAGGCATGAAGTGGGCAGTGTCACGTGCAGTGTCTCCAGGTCGTGGTGCAGGCACAGGTATCGAAGTTGCTGCAGTGCTGTCGTCAATAGGCCCAAGGCGGTGGTACGATGCAGGTGCCCACGGGTCGCAGTGCAGTAAGAAGCGTCTGCTGACGATGCTGGCATAGGTGGACTGGGGCTGCGGTGTTGGACAGGACAGTGATTCGTGCACCTTACAAGCGGTGTCCTCAGGCCACGGTGCTTGCAGCGGCATTAGTGTCAGAGTAGAGTGTTGTTGTCGGGGATACCAAGGCTGTGGTGTGAGCAGGGTGATGCAGAGTGTGGGGCCCACAGGTCACATTGTAATCAGAGGCTTGGTGACTGAGTCAGGTGGTGGTGGCGGTGAGACCAGGGTTGCAGTGCGAAGCGAGGCACGGCTGCGTGCAACATCGTCAGGCCACAGTGCAGACAGCAGCATCGTGGTAGTTTTCCTTCTGTTTCAGCACAAAAAACACGCAGTTCCTGGTGCTGCAGGCAGATGAACCTGAAGACTTTGATATCCCTGAGACTTCCAACCAGGGGCAAGCTCGACTTCAAGCCCTTGAAGATACACAGCAAAGTCCAGCCTTTGTCCTCTTTAAGGCAGAAGCAGCAACTGCAGGCCAGCCCAGCAAAGCACACACAGCAAAGGGGCAGTACTCCTCCTCCAGCTCTTCAGCTCTTCTCCTTGGCAGAGGTTCCTCTTGATCCGGAAGTGTTTTAAAAGTCTTGCGTTTCGGGTCTACTACTTATACTTATTTCTGCCTTTGAAGCAGGCAAACTTCAAAGTAAATTCTCTGTTTTTCACAAGATCTTACCTTGCCCAGGCCTGGCTGGACTCAACGCTCTCCATGACCACATGAAGTCAACGCTGTCTCATCATCTGTTCATCCCCACCACAGCCACATCTCCACCCACCTCAGAGACCTGCACTGGCTCCCAGTCGACAAACGCATAACCTACAAGCTACTGATTCACACCAATAAGGTATTGCACAACATAGGACCGGCCTACCTCAACCTCCCCCTGACCTTGTACACCCCCACCGGGCAGCACCGATCCACCCAACTTGCCCTCAGCGACATTCCCAGCATCAGGAAGAGCATAGCTGAAGGCAGCTCCTTCTCTTATCTTGCAGCCCGGACATGGAACACTCACTCACTTAACCTCAGACAGGCCACCTTGCCGAAGCAGTTCAGGAAGGACTTAAAGACTTGGCTTTTTGAGTGAGCCGCATGCCCACAATAGCGCCTTGAGACCACACAGGTTTTAAGTTGCGCTTTACAAGTGATTGACTGATTGATGCTGGATCTCGAATACCAGCTGGGACACCAGTGTGAAACAAGCAACAAGAATCCAATTTCACAAACTGGCCCTAAGGGGAAGGTGGGATGGGATAAAACAACAAAAGATTAACTGGTATCACTGGGCACTGTTGCTGCAGGTTCAAAGCACTAGAAGGAAGATTAACTATTGTTTACCAACAGTTCTCAGTTCATAATGTTTTAGCAATTGTATACAAATAATGTATACTTACAGACTTCATCATAGAAATGCATAGAAGAGCAGGAACAATTTCATAAATAAATTTGAGTTTTCTGGCACTCTCAAGAAAGTCATAACATACAATATTCAGAGCAAAACTTAAATGCGCTGGAATCTTCTCCAATACTCAATACCACTAATCAAGCAATAATGTAGAAAAAACTTCAGGTCAGGTAAAATAAACTTCGGAGCACTCCCAAGAAAAGAGTCCGAAGTGCTGAGCCTCTTTGGGTCTTAGGATCTCATACAGTGTCTGAAATCCAAGAACATACTCACACCTTCAAGAAACTCAGTCTTGGATTAATAAACTAAACTATGAATTAGTGTGCACTAACCTGAGGATCAAGTACTTAGCCTTGTCTTATTTCTTTAACTGGACTAGGAAGGAAGACAGGAGGCTGTGGTGCAAGAAGGCCAAGAGGAGGTGGAATCACAGCCATGATTGAAGACATAGGAAGTATTGCAGGAGTCAGTACCGCTGTGCAGCATGAAGATTAGAGTGCTGTAAGTTCTGGGCGAGTGAGGAGGTGAGTATAGCTAAAAGAAGTCCAAGCCCCGGTTCAGGTTCAAATGTGGTATTACACACTGAAACATGGCTCCAGGTACGGTTATCCACTGACAATGCTTTGTCATCCAAGCTTCATTCTTAGAACAACCTTAGACAAGTGGGTATTCTGGTCCCACTATTATATTCCTTGTATATCGCTGATTTAAGTAAGTATTTGGTTTCAGATCTTGGGATTCCACCTAAGTTGGGAGGTACAAGAATGTCATATTTGGTCTACTCAGATGACTTGGTGATATTGTCATAAACGTCAGATGATCTCCAACACCTAATATATAATCTAAATAAATTTAACTTGGAGAATGGACTAATTGCTAAAAAATGAAAAATATGATCTTTCGGAAAGAAACCTAAGACTGTTTTGTGGGTTTTAGGAGATGCTGTGATTCTAACAGTATATCAATATGATTATCTTGGGGCTACACTGAATAGCAAGATGTCGTGGACTAGGGATTTAGCTGCCAGAAATCTTAAACCAGTCACAATCACAAAATCTGTTATAAAATTTGCCACTTTGTTTGGGGCAGAGCAATCCAGCCAACACTTAAAGCACTAAACAAGAACCCCATTCCATACTTTGCTTTGCGCATCTCCTGTTAAACCATAAGGCTACAGCCAGTCTTGATAAACTATTCATGCTATGAGTATGTAATCTCTTTGAATTACCCCTGTGACTGCACAAGACAGATCCTTCTACCTTAAATCCTTAATCCATCAGTGTTACACCTGACACACAGAGGTAGTGGTTCCCCAATATGTTTTGCTTTTCTCTAGGTGGTTTTGCTGGTTCTTGCGAGGGGCTCACTGGCCCTGGGCACCTTTCCACTGTAAGTACAGTGTGAAAGTACTGGTACCATCCCTCCATGCACCTGAAAGTGGCACTAGCCCATGTGTACATACTGGCACACAAGTAGTTTCATATATAGATACTCAATCTGGCATCACTTGCCAGGGTGTGCACACTTGCACACAGGTATTCTAATATAGGACCTGATCCTGATAGCGCAAGCCAGTATAGGTGCCGTGCCCCCTTGTGGTGGCTTTAACCTAAGTGTCCAGCCTGCCTCTGCAGGCTTGTGTGTGTACCAGGACACATGTGCTCAGGGAGTGGAGAATACCCATGTGTGTTTGCACTGCCCATGAGTGTTGCTCTGTCCATATTGTAACATTGGGTCTTATTGGGTCTGGCTGCAATAGTGGATTGCAGGGAAGCAGTCTTATGACATTTAGTATAATTAAATTCAGAATGACAAACACCCTGTGGTTGTAAAGGTGGTTTTGTCATTTATGCCTAGAAATGCCATCTCTGTGAAGTGGGAATTTCTAGGTTCTATAATGCTTCGTGTATCTTATAAATTCAGCTTCATTCCATGGATCACGGATAAAAGCACATTTGTGCATTGCCGGAACAACAGCTATAGAACTTGGGCATCCAGAACGACAGATCCCTGCCATTTGGGGCCTGGGATAGATCGATTGGAGGAGAGGTTTCTGACACTTGGCCTCTCGGAGCCATAGCACCGCCCCATTTAAGATAAAGATCTACAGTCCACGGCCTTGGGTAGGACAGGAAGGAAATTTAGGGGGGACATCTGCGGTTCAAAGGAGAACCCTTTGAACCACCCCAAACTTCAAAGGCACACTTTAGTTTAACAAGGGGTACTACCCTTCAGCAAAGGAGAGTTGCATCTACGGTGCTGCTGGGCCGGTACTGCTGGACCACGTGGTGTGCATGGCCAGGGGAATCTGTTGTTCACAGGAGGATACCTGTCCGAGGTCAGCATCTGTACACCCTTCTTATATTGTGGCTGGACAGAGCTGGCTGCCTGCTGCTGTCTAGTAACCCAAAGTGTGCTCTCTGAGGGCAGGTTGGCCTGCTCCTGTTCTCTGCGGAGGTCTCAGGGACATCAAAGACCTCCTGCGAGGGACTTACCACAACTTCTGGTATAATCGGGAAAGCGGTGCCCTCTTCTGCAGCTACATCATATGTCTGACTCTACCTGGCAGCCACGTGAGTGTGGACTAAGTATTGTGCCCGGAGACTGGAATTGCCTGGTGCAGAGCTTTCCAAGTACCGCCCACACTTAGGTGAGTGACCCTTCATCGTAGGGACCACTGCATGCTGAAACATCTTGTGGTGTGAACGGGATCACTGTTGTTGAGTGTATCGCATCTCTCTCTTGCATGCTGTGCCCCGTTCATGAGTGGTGACCTTCGGAGTTGGGGGTGCAACCGGAGTTGTGCTATACTGTGCCTTGTATGACATGGCTGAACTTGCGTCGAAGTGTGTGACCGAGGAGTCTGGTGCGACTAAAGTCTTCGCATACCAGATGTACTGCCTCATTCTAGGGAGGTATGGAAATAAAGTTCCTTGTGTGACTGGATTGTCTAGACCAACTCAAATCATCGAGCACTAAACGTTGTGCCTCATTCCAGAGTGGTGCAGGACTTACCTTCCCCATGGGAGCATCCAGTATTGTCTGGCACTGTTCAAGTTATCATGCACCAGGACAGTGCCTCTTTCCAATGAGGTATCACATTGGGAATTGTCTTTGGCCCTATTACGAGGTTTCACACTGTCAATGTGACTGCTGCAGTCCAATCACTACAGAGCACCAGGAGGGAAACAAGCAGTATAAAGGGAGACCCTCGCCTGGTGTAGGAAAGTACAATCTTGCCTGGCATGTTACCCCCATTTTTACATATATGTAAGTTTGTTTTTGCCTGTCTCACTGGGCTCATGCTAGCGAGGACCCCAGTGCTCATAGTTTGTGGCCTGCATGTGTGTACCTGTGTAGTGACTAACTGTGTCACTGAGGCTCTTCTAACCAGAAGCTCAGTGCTTATGCTCTCTCTGCCTTTAAAATTGTTACTATAGGCTAGTGACCATCTTTACCAATTCTAATTGGCACACTGGAACACCCTCATAATTCCCTAGTATATGGTACCTAGGTACCCAGGGTATTGGGGTTCCAGGAGATCCCTATGGGCTGCAGAATTTCTTTTGCCACCCATAGGGAGATCAGACAAATCTTACACAGGACTGTCACTGCAGCCTGAGTGAAATAACGCACACGTTATTTCACAGCCATTTTTCACTGTACTGAAGTAACTTATAAGTCACTTACATATCTAACCTTCACTTGGTGAAGGTGAAGGTTAGGTGCAAAGTTACTAAGTGTGAGGGCACCCTTGCACTAGCAGAGGTGCCCCCATATAGTTCAGGGCAATTTCCCCGGACCTTGTGAGTGTGGGGACACCATTACACACGTGCACTACATATAGGTCAACACCTATATGTAGCTTCACAATGGTAACTCCGAATATGGCCATGTAACATGTCTAAGGTCATGGAATTGTCCTCCCATGCCAAATCTGGTATTGGGGTGCCAATCCCATGCATCCCTGGTGCTCCACTATGGACCCCTGCCAAACCAGCTCTCTGGGGTTTTCTCTGCAGCTACCGCTGCTGCCACCCCACAGACAGGGTTCTGCCCTCCTGGGGTCTGGGCAGCCCAGTCCCAGTAAGGCAGAACAAAGGACTTCCTCTGAGAGAGGGTGTTACACCCTCTCCCTTTGGAAATAGGTGTTAAAGGCTGGGGAGGTGTAGCCTCTCTCAGCCTCTGGAAATGCTTTGAAGGGCACAGAGTGTGCTCTCCTTGCATAAGCCAGTCTACACCAGTTTAGGGAACCCCCAGTCCCTGCTCTGGTGTGAAACTGGATAAAGGAAAGGGGAGTGACCACTCCCCTGTCCATCACCACCCCAGGGGTAGTGCCCAGAGCTCTTCCAGTGTGTCCCAGACATCTGCCATCTTGAATCCAGAGGTGTGAGGGCACTCTGGAGGCCTCTGAGTGGCCAGTGCTAGCAGGTGACGTCAGAGACCCCTCCTGATAGATGCTTACCTCACTAGATGGCCAACCCTCCTCTGAGGGCTATTTAGGGTCTCTTCTGTGGGCCATTCCTCAGATAACGACTTGCAAGAATTCACCAGAGTTCCTCTGCACCTCTCTCTTCAACTTTTGCCAAGGATTGACCGCTGACTGCTCCAGGACGCCTGCAAAACTGCAACAAAGTAGCAAGAAGACTACCAGCGACATTGTAGGGCCTAATCCTGCCACTTTCTCAACTGTTTCCTGGTGGTGCATGCTTTGGGGGCCGGAATCTTCCCCCTGCTCCAGTAGGCACCAAACTTCAGCGTCACCGGTACTCTGGGACCCCTCTCGTCCTGACGAGCGTGGCCCCTGGAACACAGGTGGTGGACCCCGATGGTCCAACTGTCCTAATTTGGAGGAGGTAAGTCCTTGTCTCCCCTCTCCAGACAGTAGACCTGTGCACTGCGTGAACTGCAGCTGCTAGGGCTTCTGTGCACTTTTCCAAGGAATCCTTTGTGCACGGCGAAGCCCAGGCCCCCAGCACTCCGTCCTGCATTGCTCAACTCCCTGAGTTGACCTCAGGCTTCGTGGGACCCTCTTTTGTAGTGTTGAGATGACCGCCATGCTCAGTCTTCTTGAACCCATGGTCAAGGACTTCTGCGGGTGCAACCTTCTTGTGTGTGGGCTCTCTACGTTGCTGAATGCCCCTCTGTCTCCCCTCCCAAGTGGCGACAACCTGGTCCTTCCTTCGCCCGGGCAGCACCCTTTTTCTTTAACCACAACCTTTGCAGCTAGCAAGGCTTGTTTGGGGTCTTTTGCCAAGGAAACAACTCTGCATCCTCCAGCACTCCGTGGGACATCTTCTGCATGAAGGAGAAGTTCCTAGCACCTTTTGTTGTTGCAGAATCTTCAGCTTCTTCCATCCGGAGGCAGCCATTTTGCACCTTCATCCGGGGTTTAGTGGGCTCCTGCCCCCCCTGGACACTTTCACGACTCTTGGACTTGGTCCCCTTTCTTTGAAGGTCCTTAGGTCCAGGAATCAGTCTTCAGTGCTTTGCAGTCTGTTGTGGTATTTGCAAAATCCTCTATTACGACTCTAGAGTGTTTTTGCGAATATAGTAGTACTTTACTCCTACTTTCCAGGGTCTTGGGGTGGGGTATCTTGGACACCCTTAGTGCTTTCTTACACTCCCAGTGACCCTCTACACACTACACTAGCCTAGGGGTCCATTCGCGGTTCGCATTCCACTTTCTTAGTACATGGTTTGTGCTGCCTCTAGGCTTATTGCATCCTATTGTATTCTACAGTGTTTGCACTACTTTCTGACTGTTTTACTTACCTGATTTTGGTTTGTGTGTATATTTTGTGTATTTTACTTACCTCCTAATGGAGTTTATCCTCTGAGATATTTTTGGTACATTGTACCTTTATTTTTATTAACTCTGAGTATTGCGTTTCTTGTGATATAGTACCTATAAGATATAAGTGGTAAAGTCAGAGCTTTGCATGTCTCCTAGTTCAGCCTAAGCTGCTCTGCTATAGCTACCTCTATCAGCCTAAGCTGTTAGAACACTACTAATCTACTAATAAGGGATAACTGGACCTGGCACAAGGTGTAAGTACCATCAGGTACCCATTGTAAGCCAGGCCAGACTCCTACACCTGGACACTGCAATACAGGTTTGGAGTCGCCATGGAGCGATACCTCAACGTCATGCTGCTGCTCCTGCTCGCTGAAAGACAACAAAAGCAACGCTGATGTGGATGACAACAACCATAAGTACACACACCTACCTGTTTTTTTTCATTTTTATTAAACTTGTACCACAAGCAAACACATCCTTGGGGTGGACGCCAAGGCCAGCACCTAAACCTATCAATTATGACACACATACTCACATACTGCAACACGGACGAACACACATTCACAACAGGCACACTTCGGCCAACACACACACACACTTCACAGCAATAACACATATACACACGGCTACCCAACTCTCGATCAGGGACACCAAATGACACACAATAAACACACACACAGCAGCAACAACACAACTAATGCACATATACAAATACATTCCACAAACTCACATACAACACTGGCCAGGGACTGGTCACACATACAACACACTTGTACATCCATATGCCATGACACACACACAACACCAAGGTTAAACAACACTGCAATCAACACACACATCACACACACGCATGGCACAATGCATCAACATTGCCATGCACAATGCACTTGGAGACAAACACACAAAAGAAACAAAGCAAACCACCTGCACAGCTGCGATGGGAGCAGCTGGACCATACATGGAAGGAGGCTGCATTGGGACACATATCATGTTGAGCAAGGACCCAAACAACATGTGCACAAGAAATTGCCACTAATGGTTCTCAGGGACAACCAATACTAATAACAATTACTAAGCACAGTTTTACAATAGGGGAAGAGCAAGGCAACAAAGCACAAACAAACCACACTCCATGGGACATACCCCTACACCAACCAGCTACCAGAAACTCACACCTAAATGGACACATGCACACTCAATTGCTAAGCAAACTATCACAGCTCCACACACTTCAGATTTGAACTGACCAAAATCAAGAGCACACACCACATGTACACTATACCCATATCAGGGGGAAAAATCATACACCATACATGCCCACATCACAAAAAACAAAATGAATCACATACCACTGCAAACACAACACTATGCCACTGTTAGACCTGGCAGCTTTTTGGCATGTCTCTCCTGTCTCTTTGCCTTCTGACCTCCTGTTTTATTGTATACTGGACTCTGTTTTTGCTGATTTAATGTCTCTGCGCACTTTACCACTGCTGATCTGTGCTAAAGTGCAAGTGCTCCCTATGTAAATTTTATTGTGATTGATTTATCCATGATTGACATATTTGATTTACTGGTAAGTCCCTAATAAAGTGAACTAGAGGTGCCCAGGGCCTGTAAATCACATGCTACTAGTGGGCCTGCAGAACTGGTTGTGCCACCCACATTAGTAGCCCTGTAAACATGGCTCCGACCTGCTACTGCAGTGTCTGTGTGTGCAGTTTTAAACTGCCAGTTCGACCTGCCTAAACCTTCCCTTTTACTACATGTAAGGCACTCCTAAGGTAGGCCCTAGGTAGCCCCTTGGGCAGGGTGCAGTGTATTTAAAAGGTAGGACATGTACTGGTGTGTTTTACATGTCCTCACAGTGAAAATTTGTTTTTCTTTGTTGCAAGACCTAGCTCCCTTATAGCTGAACATAAGGCTGCCTTTAAATAACTGTAAAGCACAGATTCCCTTTGAGGGCAGATGGAAGTTTGGAGTTTAGGGTCTCTGAACTCACAATTTAAAAATACATCTTTTAGTTAAGTTGATTTTCGGATTGTGAGTTTGAAAATGCCACTTTTAGAAAGTAGGCATTTTCTTGCTTAAACCATTCTGTGTCTCTAGACAGTGACACAAAGGGAGCCTGGGGTGTAGCCTGCATATCCTGATGAGCCATCTGTGCTGAGAGGGAGGGTAGGAGTGGTCACTCACACCTGAAATGGCTGTGCCTGCCCTCACACAATGCAGTCTCCAACCCCCTGGTGTGTGTCTGGTGCCTGGCCTGGACAAAGAAGGATCTTGCAAACACGTGAGACTTTGCTTTGAAGTTTGTCTACTTTAAAGGCAGAAAGGGGTATAAGTAGTAGACCCAAAATCCCAGACTTTTAGAATCTTTCTGGAATCGAGAGGAACCTCTGCCCAGGAGAAGAGCTGAAGAGCTGAAGGAAGAGTACTGTCCCTTTGCTGTGTTGCTTTGCTGGACTGACCTGCAGTTGCTACTTCTGCCTGAAAAGAGAGCAAAGGGTGAACTTTGCTGTGTGTCCTGCTTGAGAAAGTTCTCCAAGAGCTTGGAGGAGAGCTTGCCTCCTGTTGGAAGTTTCAGGGAAACCAAAGACTTCAGTTTCCTCAACCTGCAGCACTGGGAACTGTGTGTTTTTGCTGTTCAAGAGGAGAAAACACTGCGACACTGCCAATGATGCTGCAGGCCTGCACCGTCATCTGCCGATGCTGCATGGAGCTGCACTCCCCCACTTTGCATCGCAAACCTGGTTTCACCGATGCCATCATCAGACTACTTCACCGAGCCACTGCTCGCAACGAGACCTGTGGGCCCCGCACTCCGGTATCGTCTTGCTTACACAACAGCCTGGGCATGCCCGACGCCACCGCTCCTGCTGACACCAGTGCCGTTGCCTGCACTGTGACCTGTGGGCATTGCATCGTCCCGCATCGCACCGCAGCCCTGACGCAATCCATGCCAGTACTCCTGACTTCATCAGCCTGGAGTTCGATCCGCAATGCTTGTGATTTCAAGGGCCCGATGACTCCTGCACCGACTCAGGAACCGACAGCGCAACACCATTGACGCCTCTCTCCAGAGCTCACCACGAGGGTCCCTACTTGGACAGGGTGCAAACCAACTGCCAACTAGAGACCCCATTTCTAACACTGGTTGTCAGCGGTGAGGATAGGACTTGCCTTTGCACTTGACCTACAGTGATTGGTGTACACTACTACCATATCGCAGACCACTACGCGCCATATACAGATTTTTGGTTTTGATTTTTCTTTTTTTCTTTTTTACCTATTTTTGATCTTGAGTTCAAATGAACTCCAACGACATCATGTCTCAGTCAGTTGCATCCCAGGATTTGATCTTTGAGGAGGATAGGTTGGAAACCTGTACCATGAAGGAACTGAAGGCAGTTTGTAAAAACCTCAAAGTCCAGGTCAGAGGCCTCACCAAAAAGAAGGAGCTAAAAAAGGCGCTGGGGCCTGGGTAGTGTCGTATGTCAAGATGGGGACACTCAGCTGAAAAGCAGGACGTCTGGAGGGGCGATGGTATGCCCCCCGACCTCCTGGAACACCACTCGGCAACTCCTGGTGGACACAGAAACTCCAGCAGGTGTCCCAAAAGGAAAGGGGGAGTGTAAGAGAAAGAGACAAAACGCTGCCACGTCTTGCCAGTACAGCCAGGCACCCTGTATCTTCGGGGGGCAGGTCGTTGTTGACGGAGTGATAGTAGAGTTAGTGCACTCAACTTCCTAGAAACTAAGGGGGTCATTCTGACTCCCGCCGGCCGCGGTAACCGCAGGGCCGGCGGGAGCCGCCAGAATACCGCTGCGCGGTCAGAAGACCGCCGCGGTTATTCTGAGTTTCCCGCTGGGCGGGCGGGCAACTGCCAGAAGGCCGTCTGCCCGCCCAGCGGGAAACCCCCTTCCACGAGGATGCCGGCTCCGAATGGAGCCGGCGGAGTGGAAAGGGTGCGACGGGTGCAGTGGCACCCGTCGCGATTTTCTGTGTCTGCAAAGCAGACACTGAAAATCTTTGTGGGGCCCTGTTAGGGGGCCCCTGCAGTGCCCGTGCCATTGGCATGGGCACTGCAGGGGCCCCCAGGTGCCCCACAACACCCCTTACCGCCATCCTGTTCCTGGCGGCCAAAACCGCCAGGAACAGGATGGCGGTAAGGGGGTCGGAATCCCCATGGCGGCGCAGCAAGCTGCGCCGCCGTGGAGGATTCCCCAGGGCAGCGGGAAACTGGCGGTACACCGCCGGTTTCCCGTTTCTGACCGCGGCTGTACCGCCGCGGTCAGAATGCCCAGGGATGCACCGCCAGCCTGTTGGCGGTGCATCCGCGGTCCCCGGCCCTGGCGGATTTTACCGCCAGGGTCGGAATGACCCCCTAAATCTCTCTTTCTGAGATGGGCACAGGAGTGGTAGAAGAACACTGGGATGCTCCATCACTTTTTTTGGATAATAATAACTGTTGGCACAATTACTAACACTGCATTACCAAAAACCCAAACTGAGTACCATAACAATAAGTACTGTGACTCTAAGGCTGGCTTCACAGAAATTCACTGTTGCACACTACAATTAGAGCTGTGGTTGCACTTATCACGCACAAGAAAGACAAACTAGGGCATTAATTGTATCACGTATAACTTTCCTGCATGCAGAGGGTTAAACTAAAAGGAATGAAAACAATCCAAGAAATACAAATGTCCACTCTGGGTTTAAACAGTTAGGGTGGCATAGTTTGGTTTGGTTTCACTGTGTGTGTGAAAAACTCTTCAGAAGCAAATTCCGCAAACCTGAAACACAGGCATGAATGACACAATTTAAATCCAAGAGTTGTGCTATTAGAGAAAGAAAAGTCATGTAAATGCTCTTTTAAAATTGCACTGTCACTTTTTGTAGTACTTGAACTCAAGCAGATTTCCTGAAGCACATTTAGGCAAGTAACTACAATAATAATGTAGAATGTTCATAAATGCATTTCTCTATTCAAGATAAGTACTCTACCAAAATACGAGGTCTGAAATACACCAGCTGTTCTAGGAAAGCGCTACGCTGAAAGAACAAACCCCCTGTAGAATTGTAGTCACTTAGCTGCAGTCTTTTCCGGAGTGCTGGAGGAATGCCTGGTGTCAGCTGGTACAGGAATGAAGAAAAGAATTGCCTCAAAAGTCCTGAATACGAGGATGACAGCAGGGACTGGACTGCCAAATCAGATTCTGAGATCAGGAAGCAAAACAAAGCCAAGCAGGGAGGCATGCTTCACTCTGCTATTTATAGCCAATCAGGAAAGCAGTTGAGTTTCCACATGTGGATGAGTCACCACACCCAATTAGAAGCACATGTCTACACACACCCAATTAGAAGCACAGGGCTACACCAGCTCACATTAGCAAACAAGCATTGGTAAAACAAGCATTGATAAAACCAATTGTGTAACACAGCACATTATGTTTACTTAGAAACATGAAGGTTTAACCAAGAACAGAGATGATTTAACTCTAATTCCTGGGGATGTTGACAGATAACGTAGGAGGCACCTTGGGGATTCCTGACAGGTAGCAGCCAGAACTGCCAGTGGGCAGTCCATGGTCCAATGTGGGAGTCTGTTGACCCAAATCCAGGAGAAGATGTGCTGAGGGTGCAGGAGCTGCTGGTGGGGAGGTACCCCCTGGGTCAAGCAGCGGTGGTGGTTCCAAGAGCCTGTCTCTAGAGGAGCCAGAGGACAGAAGAGAAGCCAGGAATTGAAAATGGAGGAGAAGAAAATGATCTCAGAGAATGAGCTTAGGGTAAAGGAGCTGGATGTGAGGGGCAGATCCAACAAAGATGGTGGCAGCAATACCTCAGTGCAGTCAGACAGAATTGTGCACATTCCTAAGAACGTAGGGAGAGAGTACAAGAAGGGAGATGTAATACAGTGGTGGTTTCAGGCGTATGAGGCATACATCCACATGAACTGGTTCCCGAAGAAGAATTGAGGGGCATGCTTTTGGAACCACTTCACAGAGGAGGGGAGGGACACTTTGCTAGCTTTGGGTAAGGGGTACAACCTCACCTACGCTGACATGAAGGAGGCTCTTTTCACTAGGTATGGTCTCACTCCTGACAAGTACAGGGATCAGTTTAGGCAGAGTAAGAAATCTGATTCCCAGACATGGTTAGAATGTCTAGATTCCTTTTTCAGAGCACTGAATGGTTGGGTGAAGGGCAGTAATGTGACAGATTTTCAGCAGCTGTACAACTTAATTGTGTGGGAGTATTCGTCTAGTCTGTGTTTTGCAGAGGTGCACTAGCACTTGACTGATAGTAAGCTGACTGACCCCATGAAGGTTGCTATGGAGGATAACTGCTGAGTGAGTACCAGAATCCACAAAAAGGTATATGGGGTGAATCTGCCAAAGGTGGGCAGGGTTCCCAGCAGCAGAGTGGGGGGCACAAGGGTAAACAAAAGGAATCTTCCAAAGGGCCCCAATCTAGTAACCCGGGTAAGAAATCCCACTTCGCAGAAGATAAGAAACCATGGGCCTCTTTTGCATGTGACTAGGAGGGTCACATGAAGGGAGATCCCAAGTATCCCAGGTGGACACTGCCACCCAGCTTTGGCCAGTGTAGCACTTGGGGAGGAAGTGGTCCCACTAGGGGACAGAGAGATGGTCCAAAGAAACCTAATGATCAATAACACTAAGTAATACAGGCAGTGGGTGACCATCAATGGGCAGAGGGTGGTGGCTTTCGGAGATGCTGGAGCCAGTGTGACCACAGTACAGTGTCACCTGGTGTCTGAAGAGCAAATAGTTCCTGGTGTGTTCTACCAAATAGTTGCAGTGGACAATTGGGAGCAGCAATGTAAGGTGGCGCAGGTTTCCTTTGAGTGGGGAGAGGTCTCAGGTTCCTTGAGGGTAGCTGTGGGTCCCACCATGCCTGTAGACTGTCTGCTAGGCAACGACCTGGAGACTTCTGCCTGGAAGGAGGTGGAGCTCAGGTCGCACTTGGGGATGTTGGAGTTGCCAGAGTGGGCATGCGTGACCACTCAGTCCATGGCAGCCAGACAGGGTGATCAAACAGACCTAGAGCCTGAAACAGTGGCCCAGGTGACTGCCAAGAAAAAGGGCAAGGAGCACGTGAAACCTGCCCCAGATGTTCCCACAGTCCGGGAGGGGGACACCCAGGCACCTATCAAGGAACAAGTGGCTGAACTGGATGACCTACCGGAGCTGACCCATTGGCAGCCAGAGGGGCTCCTACGAGGGAGGAGTTCTGCACAGCGCAGAAGGTGTGCCCTACTCACATGGCTCTTAGGCAGCAGGCCAAAGATCAGGCAGCTTGCACTGAGCCCAAAGATCACCTGATATACTGGGAGAATGATCTCCTGTATAGCGAGCCTAAGACTGCTGAGCCTGGGGCAGCCTATGTGCTGGTGGTAAACCAGCGCTTCAGAGCCGTCCTACTGGGTTTAGCTCATGATGTGCCTCTGGCATGACATTTGGGGCAGGGTAAGACCTTTGGTTGTCAACCGCTTCTATTGGCCCCAAATGAGAAAGCATTCAGATGCGTTCTGTAGATCCTGTCAGACTGGTCAAGCGAGTGGCAAAAGTGGAGGGAAATGTAAAGCCCCCACCCAACCCTTTCCCGTCGTGAGCACCCCTTTTGAGCAGGTGGGCATTGACTCCTAGGTAACAGGTTCATCCTGGTCTTGGTGGACCAATGCACCCGGTCCCTGGAAGCTACACCTCTGAGGACAGTGAAGCCGCCAGTTGTGGCCCGGGCACTGATGGGGATCTTTACCCGAGTGACTTTCCCCAAGGAGGTGTATCTGACAGGGGTAAAAGCTTTATGTCCATGTCCATAAAGGACATGTGGAAGGATTGTGGAGTGAACTACAAATTCACCACTCCTTACTACCCCCAAAGTAACGGGTTGGTTGAGAGATTCAATTAACCCTGAAAGGCATGATTGGGGGTCTGTCAGACTCCATGAGGCATAAGTGGGATGTCCTCTTACCATGCCTTCTCTTTGCTTACCGGGAAGTACCACAAAAGGGGGTTGGCTTAAGCCCCTTTGAGCTGTTGTATGGGCACCGGGTCAGAGGACCTCTGAGTCTGGTGAAAGAGGGCTGAGAGCAAGCTTCTAGGAAGCCACCCCAGGATATATTTAGCTACATGCTGGCCTTGAGAAGCCAGATGGCATGCTTCAGGAAGCGTGCACAAGAGAACCTAGAGGCAAGCCAGGATGACATGAAACGCTGGTACCACCAGAATACCACTCTGGTTGAGTTCCAGCCTGGCCAGAAAGTGTGGGTCATGGCCCCTCTAGAGTCTTGTGCTCTGCAGGACAGGTGGTCAGGACCACTTAAGCTGAAGGAGTGCCAGAGTTAAACGAGGGAGGTGGAGGATGCCAACAGGTGCTCGCACATCAGCAACAAGTGTACCGGTTGTTTGATCAGAAAATAGTCATTTATGTGGACAACATAGTGATGGGTGCCAGGCTAGCCGAAACACCTGCCACCACAGGTGTCAGAGGGCCACACACAAAGGAGTGGGTTGTTGCCTATACAGTGGGAAAAGAGTGGCCAGGGCACACCCGTATCGTAGATCCAGATAATGTTCAGGAATTAAGTAGAAGTCCGGTCAGAGAAGATGATATTTTCAAGATTTATTATGGATGCAGGTGGGTAGTCAGAGTCTCAATCCCAAAGACTACATGTACAGTAAGTCCATGTATCCAAACAGCCAGATGATAATAAATGGTCAAGGTTACAAACAGATGACCAATTGCAACAACAGTCCATACAGCAAAACAGCCAACACGTGTTTCGTCTTCAAGACTTTGTCAAGGCTGTAAAAAATAGATGAACAATATATACAAATCGGTAAAGTGGGCATTGTATAGAGAGTAATCAGAAATCTAAACCTTTGTAAAGGCGGGGTGAGAGAAAACCAGAAAAAATGTGCACAAGTTTTTAGTATGATGACGTAAATTGGCAAAGGGATGCGCAAAGCGGATGTGGCAATAAATGTAACATGAGAGTGCAAAGAGAGTCCCGTATCAGCTGAGAAATAAGATTTACCAGAGGGGGAGAGCTGAGTCTACCAGGAGTGTGGAGACAATAAGCAGTATCATGCGTGGTAGTATAATCATAGAAATAACTGAAGAAAAAGGAAAAAATTGAAAGGATAGTGAAAGTGCAAGTATATCTCCGTGTAGAGAGAATGTGTTTGCAATGGTAAAAGCATGGATGCATATTGTGCTGTTGTGTGAGTAAAAATTAATGAAGAAGGTGTTAAATGAAAGGTAAGAATAAGGTACCATAGGATATGCGAACAGAGATTCGGTTCATAACAATAAACAAACTCATAGTGGTCTTTGATCTCTAGGAGCAGTCAATTAGGGTGGAAGAGATCAGTGGTGGCCATGATACGCCTGGAGTAAAAAGAGCTATAAGGCAATTAGTATCTAGTGGGTAATAAGTAACAAGAAAAGAGTTAACCTGAGTCATAGTGCCCCAAATTGGTAGGCAACCGGGGAGAAGCCAATTAAGATGTCCTAACAACCGGGTGTGGGTAACAACTATAAATTACAAAAAATCTAACTTTTAATCTGAGCTCGGCATACATTAGTTAAAACGCCGGAGCCTGATCCAACAAAAAATGCTTGTAAAAGTGAGGTCCGTATGTGTATGCGTGCCGATTGCGGAGTTACCATAGCGTTTAAGCATTAAGAAAAGTGAAAAATCACAATTAAATAGAGAGGGTGGTGGCAGTATGTAAATAGACCGTGGTGCACTGTGCCGTATAAAAACTAATTGATCAGTAATACAAGGCAAAGATCACAAGGTCATGGAAATAAAGTAAATACTGGTTGAGGAGCAACCGTAGTGCAAAAGCATAATGCAAAGTGAAAGAATTAGAACGCGGGCGGTGGCAGTTAATGCACACGCCGCAGTGCTCTACAGCTTCGAATAACCGGTCAAATACCGGTGTAAGTGCCAAGACCGGAGGGTCGTAAAAATGAATATCGCATTAAAACCCCGTATGAATAACTGGTAATTTATTACCTCGTGGATTGGAAGGAGTAACCCGTGCCGGTAGCGTCGGGATTTGGAAATGTATAAACCAGCGTGCGTGTCTGAACCATTTTAAAGGCTGTGAGTGATTCTAACAGCTAAGTGAAAATAGAGAAAGGACTAGACGTGGAAATAGAGGAGATTGTGCAATCCAAAAGTGGGGGCCATTTTAAAACGGAGTGTCTCTCCTATAGAAATGTGTTACGAGCAAGTAGTGTAAGGGTCAAAAGAGATGTGGAAGTAGGGTACAGAGGTACTATAATTAAGTTATAAGGATCATAAATATTATGTTAGGAACCACAATAAATTAACATAGAATAATGCAATGATCGCATGGAGACCAAGGTAGGTGAATGTATGAGCCTGCAAATCAAAACATATAGTCATGGCAAAGATAGATAAGGAGAACAAACACCTTGTATATCATTAAGCATTTAAGAAAGTCAAATACAACAGTTGTTACTGGCCAGAAACACATATAAGAATATGCCAGAGTGCCTGTGTTGAGTATTGTATTGAGAAGGGTGTTAAAGGAAGGTGTGTAATCTTTGTCAATATTAATGCCCTCTTCCACAGTTCTGATCCTAATAATCCAGCTGCTTTCTAGCTGTCCAAGCATCAATGTTTTGTTTCCACCTCTGGGTGGTGTATTGACTGAATCAATACAATGTATACTGATGCCCAGTATCTCTCGCTGGCCATGCTTGGCATTGTAGTGGACCACAAAGGGATAATTAACATTGTTATTGCGGATGGCCCTGATGTGTTCTTGTAATCTCGCCTTAAGTGGTCGGATGGTACTGCCCACATAAATGAGACTACAAGTGCAAACTATGCAGTAAACCACAAATTTGGTGTTGCAGTTGATAAACATATTGATCTTGTATGTGACTGGTGTGTTGTATTGAAACTTAGTTAGCTTATCTTTGACGAAGCAGCACATATTGCAATGTCCACACTTGTAGGACCCATGTGGTGCTGTCGGTAGCCAAGTCTCAGTTTGCTCAGATGGAAGGAAACTGTGGCCCAAGTGATTACGAAGGGCAGGTCCCCTGCTGTAGGTGATGTTAGGTTTAGGTGGGAGACTTTTTTTAAGGAAACCATCCGCTAAAGAAAAGGCATGTGTTTGTGAAAAATCTTATATATGTTAGAACTAAGTGCATTGAAGGGAGTGATAAAGGATGGAGGTCTGGCTGAGTCACTCTTTTTAGTAGATGAAACCAAAAGATCTGATCTTTTAACATGATTGATTCTATTATTGGCTCGTAATAGCGTATTGGGTGAATAGCCCCTCCGTAAGAATCTTGTGTTCATTTATTTGGATTCATCATGGAAGACAGTATCTTCACTGCAGTTTCTCCTGATCCTGGTGAGCTCTCCATATGGTATGGCCTTGATTTGAGAGGCCGGATGTGCACTGATTGCATGTAGGATGGCATTGCATGCTGTGGGTTTTCTGTATAGTTTGGAGCAGATTTTATCGCCTTTGATGTAAAGTGTAAGATCTAAGAAGTTGACATGTGACGTGCTGTGTTCCTCAGAGAAGGTGATATTGAAGGAGTTGTTACTGAGATGATGCAAAAAAAGGTCAAAAGTCACCAAGCTCCCTGACCAAAAGAGGAGGACGTCCTCAATGTATCTGCCCCAGTACAGTATGTGTTGCGTCAAGTCCGGTGGGCACTCTCTCCATATGTGTAACCATTCGAAAAAGCCCATGTACAGATTGGCAAAAGAGGGGGAAAATTTTGCCCCCATAGCCACACCTTGGATCTGTTTAAACTACGTACCTTCATGGACAAAAAAATTATTATCCAAAACCAGTTCTATCAAATCTAGTAGCATGTTAGAGTGTTCTAGGAATGAAACTTCACATGTGTCTAAAAAGTGCTGGATAGCAAGAAGGCCTTTGTCTATACATGTGTAAAGTGAAGTTACGTCCAAAGTCGCTTAAATGTGTCCATCCGTCCAATCAAAGTCACTAAGTTTGCTGAGCAAATCTTTCGTATCTCTGATGAAGGAGGGAAGGTTGTTGACCAGAGGTTGTAAGAACAGAACAATGTATTCCGATATTCTTTCTGTCGGTGAGCCAATTCCTGAGATAATGGGTCTCCATGGCGGAAAGGGACCTGGTTTGTGTATTTTGGGTAAGATGTAGATGCATGGGGAGGTAGGGGTGGGATTATACATGTGTTTAAATTCCAAATCAGTGATGCGACACCTATCTTTCCACATAGATAGCTTAGCGAAAATGTGTTCCTTGGCTTTGGCCAATGGAGTGTGCGACAGGGCAGAGTATGCAGTGGCATCATTCAACAACTCCTTCAATATCACCTTCTCTGAGGAACACAGCACGTCACATGTCAACTTCTTAGATCTTACACTTTACATCAAAGGCGATAAAATCTGCTCCAAACTATACAGAAAACCCACAGCATGCAATGCCATCCTACATGCAAACAGTGCACATCCGGCCTCTCACATCAAGGCCATACCATATGAAGAGTTCACCAGGATCAGGAGAAACTGCAGTGAAGATACTGTCTTCCATGATGAATCCAAATTAATGAACACAAGATTCTTACGGAGGGGCTATTCACCCAATACGCTATTACAAGCCAATAATGGAATCAATCATGTTAAAAGATCAGATCTTTTGGTTTAATCTACTAAAAAGAGTGACTCAGCCAGACCTCCATCCTTTATCACTCCCTTCAATGCACTTAGTTCTAACATATATAAGATTTTTCACAAACACTGGCCTTTTCTTTTAGCGGATGGGTTCCTTAAAAAAAGTCTCCCACCTAAACCTAACATCACCTACAGCAGGGGACCTGCCCTTCGTAATCCCTTGTGCCACAGTTTCCTTTCATCTGAGCAAACTGAGACTTGGCTACCGACAGCACCACATGGGTCCTTCAAGTGTGGACATTGCAATATGTGCTGCTTCATCAAAGATAACCTAACTAAGTTTCAATACAACACACCAGTCACATACAAGATCAATAAGTTTATCAACTGCAACACCAAATTTGTGGTTTACTGCATAGTTTGCACTTGTAGTCTCATTTATGTGGGCAGCACCATCCGACCACTTAAGGAGCGATTACAAGAACACATCAGGGCCATCCGCAATAACAATGTTAATTATCCCTTTGCGGTCCACTACAATGCCAAGCATGGCCAGCAAGAGATACTGGGCATCAGTATACATTGTATTGATTCAGTCAATACACCACCCAGAGGTGGAAACAAAACATTGATGCTTGGACAGCTAGAAAGCAGCTGGATTATTAGGATCAGAACTGTGGAAGAGGGCATTAATATTGACAAAGATGTACACACCTTCCTTTAACACCCTTATCAATACAATACTCAACACAGGCACTCTGGCATATTCTTATATGTGTTTCTGGCCAGTAACAACTGTTGTATTTGACTTTCTTAAATGCTTAATGATATACAAGGTGTTTGTTCTCCTTATCTATCTTTGCCATGACTGTATATTTTGATTTGCAGACTCATACATTCACCTACCTTGGTCCTAATTGCAATCATTGCATTATTCTATGTTCATTTATTGTGGTTCCTAACAGAATATTTATGATCCTTATAACTTATTTATATTACCTCTGTACCCTACCTCCACATCTCTTTTGACCCTTACACTACTTGCTCGTAACACATTTCTATAGGAGAGGCACTCCGTTTTTAAATGGCCCCCACTTTTGGGTTGCACAATCTCCTCTATTTCCACGTCTAGTCCTTTCTCTATTTTCACTTAGCTGTTCGAATCACTCACAGCCTTTAAAATGGTTCAGACACACACGCTGGTTTACACATTTCCAAATCCCGACGCGACCGGCACAGGTTACTCCTTCCGATCCATGAGGTAAGAAATTACAAGTTATTCATACAGGGTTTTAACGCGATATTAATTTTTACGACCCTCCGGTCTTGGAACTTACACCGGTATATGACCGGTTATTCAAAGCTGTAGAGCACCACGGTGTGTGCATTAACTGCCACCGCCCGCGTTCTAATACTATTCTTTCACTTTGCGTTATGCTTTTGCACTACGGTTGCTCCTCAACCAGTATTTACTTTATTTCCATGACCTTGTGATCTTTGCCTTGTATTACTGATCAATTAGTTTTTATATGGCACAGTGCACCATGGTCTATTTACATACTGCCACCACCCTCTCTATTTAATTGTGATTTTTCACTTTTCTTAATGCTTAAACGCTATGGTAACTCCGCAATCGGCACGCATACACATACGGACCTCACTTTTACAAGCATTTTTTGTTGCATCAGGCTCTGGCGTTTTAACTAATGTATGCCGAGCTCAGATTAAAAGTGAGATTTTTTGTAATTTATTGTTGTTACCCACACCCGGTTGTTAGGACATCTTAAGTGGCTTCTCCCCGGTTGCCTACCAATTTGGGGCACTATGACTCAGGTTAACTCTTTTCTTGTTACTTATTACCCACTAGATACTAATTGCCTTATCGCTCTTTTTACTCCAGGCGTATCATGGCCACCGCTGATCTCTTCCACGCTAATTGACTGCTCCTAGAGATCAAAGACCACTATGAGTTTGTTTATTGTTATCAACCGAATCTCTGTTCGCATATCCTAAGGTACCTTATTCTTACCTTTCATTTAACAACTTCTTCATAAACTTTTACTCACACAACAGAACAATATGCATCCATGCTTTTACCATTGCAATCACCTTCTCTCTACATGGAGATATACTTGCACTTTCACTATCCTTTCAATTTTTTCCTATTTCTTCAGTTATTTCTATGATTATACTACCACGCATGATACTTCTGATTGTCTCCGCACTCCTGGTAGACTCGGCTGTCCCACTCTGGTAAATCTTATTTCTCAGCTGGTACGGGACTCTCTTTGCACTCTCATGTTACATTTATTGGCACATCCGCTCTGCACATCCCTTTGCCAATTTACTTCATCATACTAAAAACTTGTGCACATTTTTTCTGGTTTTCTCTCACCCCGCCTTTACAAAGGATTTAGATGTCTGATTACTCTCTGTACAATGCCCACTTTACCGATTTGTATGTATTGTTCATCTATTTTTTACAGCCTTGACAAAGTCTTGAAGACGAAACACGTGTTGGCTGTTTTGCTGTATGGACTGTTGTTGCAATTGGTCATCTGTTTGTAACCTTGACCATTTATTATCATCTGGATGTTTGGATACATGGACTTACTGTACATGTAGCCTTTTGGATTGAGACTCTGACCACCCACCTGCATCCATAATAAATCTTGAAAATATCATCTTCTCTGACCGGACTTCTACTTAATTCCTGAACATTATCTGGATCTACGATACGGGTGTGCCCTGGCCACTCTTTTCTCAGAGTGCCAGAGTTATGTCACCTACTTGGTGGACTTGCAGACTCCAAGGGACCTTTTGAGTATTCTACATGTGCACCGCCTCAAACCCCACTTTGAGAAGTCTGAGTTAACCGTGCTTCCGGCTACAGATGATAGGGCGGAAGACGAGAGTGAACCTCTCCCTGACTGCCTGTCTGCCAAGGAGTAGGATGGGTCAGTAGAAGGCGTAGTCCTCTCCCCTTCTCTGACTCTCGAACAGCAGAGTGAATGTCGCCGGTTACTACGACACTTTGCCACTCGGTTCTCACTCACTCTAGGTGTCACCCATCCATGCATAATGTGGACACTGTGGACAGCTTGCCTGTGAAAAACAAGGTTTACAGGTTGGCTGATAGAATGAAGGCCAGCATAAAGGAGGAGGTCTCCAAGATGTTGGCTTTAGGTGTGATTCAGCGCTCCAGCAGCCCTTCATCCAGCCCAGAGGTTTTGGTACCCAAGCCTGCTGCACCTGGTGCCAACCAGAACCTCGGTTCTTTGTGGACTACCGGGGTCTCAATGTCTCCACCAAAAAGGACATCCACCCTATCCCCAGAGCTGATGTGCTCATAGATCGGTTGGGGTCAGCCAAGTTCCTTGGTATGTTTGATTTAACGTCTGGGTACCGGAAGATTGCCTTAACTGAGGGGGCCAAGGAGAGGTCAGCGTTCGCAACACCAGAGGGGCACTTCCAGTTCCGGGTCATGCTCTTCAGGTTGAAGAACGCCCCTGCCACCTTCCAGAGGTTGGTCAATCAGGTCCTGGATGGGCTTAAAAATATCATTGCCTCCTACCTTGATGACATTGCTGTGTTCTGCTCCAGTTGGGAGGACCACTCGCACCACCTCTGGTAAGTGTTGAAGTCGCTGCAAGTCGCAGGCCTCACTATCAAGGCCTGTAAGTGCCAGATAGGGCAGGGGTCAGTGGTGTACTTGGAATACTAGGTAGGGAGCAGCGGGGTGGCACCCCTAGAACCCAAAATGAATGCCATCCGGGCTTAGGCATCCCCCCAAGACCCAAACAGAGGTGAGAGAATTCTTTTGTCTCACAGGGTACTACAGGAGATGTGTCAAAGTGTATGGCACCATTGTTGCCCCCTTGACAGAGGTGACTTCTAAGAAGCAGCCTAGACAGGTGATCTGGACTGAGGCGTTCCAGACTGCATTTGACACCCAAAAGGAGGCCATGTGCACTGCGCCCATGCTTCTGGCCCCTGACTTCTCCAAGGAGTTTGTTGTACAGACAGATGCTTCAGAGCATGGTGTGGGAGCAGTACTTTCACAGCTGAACGAAGAGGGCCTAGACCAGCCTGTTGTCTTCCTTAGCAGGAGACTTCTCCCCAGGGCACAGAGGTGGAGTGCAATTGAAAGGAAAGCTTTTGCTGTGGTCTGGACGCTGAAGAAGCTAAGACCCTATTTGTTTGGGGCTCACTTCTAGGTTCAGACCAACCACAGGCCCCTCAGGTGGTTGATGCAGATGAGGGGTGAAAACCCAGAACTGTTGAGGTGGTCCATTCCCTACAGGGGATGAACTTTATGGTGGAACACCATCCTGGCACAGAACACACCAATGCTGATGGTCTGTCCAGGTTCTTCCCCCATAATGAGGAGGACTCCCCAGGGGTTGGGTAGTTCCCCCTACTCTCAGCTGGAGGGGACATGTGTTAGACCTGGCAGCTTTTTGGCGTGTCTCCACTGTCTTTTTGCCTTCTGACCTCCTGTTTTATGGTATACTGGACTCTGTTTGTGCTGGTTTATTTTCTCTGCACACTTTACCACTGCTGATCAGTGCTAAAGTGCAAGTGCTGCCTATGTAAATTGTATTGGTGATTGGTTTATCTATGATTGGCATATTTGCTTTGCTGGCAAGTCTGTAATAAAGTGCACTAGAGGTGCCCAGGGCATGTAAATTAAATGCTACTAGTGGGCCTGCATCACTGGTTGTGCCACTCACATTAGTAGCCCTGTAAACATGGCTCCGACCTGCCACTGCAGTGTCTGTGTGTGCAGTTTTAAAGTGCCAAATAGGCCTGGTTAGTGTACCCACTTACCAGGCCTAAACCTTCCCTTTTACTACATGTATGTTACCCCTAAGGTAGGCCCTAAGTAGCCCCATGGGCAGGGTGCAGTGTATTTAAAAGGTAGGACATGTACTGGTGTGTTTTACATGTCTTAATGTGAAATACTGCCAAATTTGTTTTTCTCTGTTGCAAAGCCTATCTCCCTTATAGGTTAACATGGGGGTGCCTTTAAATAACTTTAAAGCGTAGACTCCCTTTGAGGGCAGATAGAAGTATGGAGGTTAGGGTCTTTGAACTCACAATTTAAAAATACATCTTTTAGTGAAGTTGGTTTTTGGATTGTGAGTTTGAAAATGTCACTTTTAGAAAGTAGGCATTTTCTTGCTAAAACCATTCTGTGACTCTGCCTTTTTGTGGATTCCCTGTCTGGGTCATTTTGACAGTTGGGCTGGTTATACCTCTCCTCTGGACAATGACACAAAGGGAGTTGGGGTGTAGCCTGCATATCCTGATGAGCCATCTGTGCTGAGAGGGAGGGGAGGAGTTGTCACTCACACCTGAAAGGGCTGTGCCTTCCCTCACACAATGCAGTCTCCAACCCCCTGGTGTGTTTCTGGGGCCTGGCCTTTACAAGGAAGGATCTTGCAAACACATGAGACTTTGCTTTGAAGTGTGCCAACTTGCCGATGCCTCACGGAGCTGCAGTGCCCTGCTTCGCACCATGACCCTGGTCTCACCGACACCATCATTGGATGACTTCACAGAGCCTCTGCTCGCACCACGATCTGTGGGCCCTGCACTCCGGCATCGCCTTGCTCACACCGCAGCTTGGGCATCTCTGAAGCCGTCGCTCCTGCTGACAGCGGCGCCACTGCCTGCACCGTGTCCTGTGGACACCGCTCATGAGGAGCACGAAGCACCGTTCCGTCCCGCAACGCAGCCCCAGTCCCCCAACGCCACCACCATCGACTCCAGTGTCGTCACCAGACATCCCTGCCTGCACTGTCGATTGTGGACACCGCTCATGAGGGTCACAAAGCACCGTCCCGCACCGCCGGCTTGGGCCTACCGACTACAGTGCTTCAGCAAGGACAACGCCGCTGCCTGCACAGTGACCTGGTGACACCGCACATTGCACCGCCTGCTTCACACCGTAGCCCTGGTCCCACCGCCTCCGCTAGATGCCATCACCGAGCCGCTGCCTACACTGTGACCTGGGCACTGCACCTCATATCACCCCCCTTCGCACTGCAGCCCTGACAACATCCATGCCAGCACTCCTGACTTTATCAGCCAGGAGTTCGATCCGCAACACGTCTGATTTCAAGGGCCCAATGACTCCTGCACCAACTACGGAACTGACACCGCGTCACCAGCGACACTGCTCTCTGGGGTTGACCGCGAGGATCACGACGCCCTGCAATTCCAAAGGTACTGTTTGCAGGTCTTCCCAACACCATAGCTGGCCCGCAACACTGCGGCTGCGCTGAACTATTGGTTTTGTTGATCATGATGCTGAGATAGCCCAGGTTGGAGCTATCAACTTCAAGGAACTGTATTTTTGAGTAAATCTTGCAGAATTCATATTTGTTATTGCTATATGTTGGATTCTTATTGTATTTGGTCTTGTTTTATATAGATAAATATTGCCTATTTTTCTAAAACTGGTGTGGGGTCCATTTGTAGTGTTTTCATTTATTAATGTGTGTTATGTGCAAATGCTTTACAAATTGCTTCTGAGATAAGCCTGACTCAGTTACCAAGAGGGTGAGCAGGGGTTATCTGAGCGGGTATCTCCCTCATCCTGACTAGAGTGAGGGTCCCTACTTGGACAGGGTGCAACTCGACTGCCAACTAGAGATCCCATTTCTCACAGCCATTACACCAATATTCAATCTACATACATATACCCCTCACACAACACACACCCTGCCCTTGAAGGACAACAGCACTACACACAAAGTCACAGACTGCTGAAAAAATGACATGGAGCAGCAAGCAGCACAAACACACACAACTACAGGCACACAAACAACATCAGACAGGAACATTAGAAACCTAGGGAAGGAAATGCAGGACTAAGGTGTAACGCAAACTCCAACAGGTTGGATTTATTTTTAGAAAAAATAAATAAACAAGTTGTTGTGGTTGCAATAGATCACTTGGCTGGAATGCGGTGACAATCACTATGAGGTCACAGCATTCCAGGCAATATCAACTTCTGGGGGAGATTTGAATGTGATCAGTTATGATTGATTCGCTGCCTGAGGAGGTTGGATATACAAGCTACAAAACTAGTAAAGGTTTATAAAGAACGTTTAAAGTGAAAAGCATATTCTTAACACTGGTGACGAGGGAGAATCTGTCGCTAACCTCCTAGATGAATCGGAACCCACAAGCCCCATATTAAGTGACCTTTGAAGTGATATTGTAGACACTGAGGTGAGAGGGAAGCCACCAAGAGAGCAGAAGTGCTGTGTATATTTTTGCTGACCTGAGGTGTGGGCGGATCTTTGGAGCGTTTTGTGACCAGTTGAAGACAGTGAACCGAGTCAAGGTGTGAGTGGAACCTTTGCGGGTGTGCGACTGGTTGAAGGCACTGAGTCAGGAGAGAGGTATGCTCTTGTTGCTCTCTGGGAGCAAAATGATGATGTGAGCATATGATGTTCCATCCAGCATAATTGGATAAAGCTGGGGAACATGAGTGCTGGAGAGGAAGCAGTTTTGTTGCAACGTTTCTTCTTATATGCAAGGGAAACCTTGATTGTAAATGCCTGTTGCCTACATTAATTTTTAATGAATCATTCTCACACAGGTCACTCGGCAACAAGCGGTGATCCATACACCATTAATATTAAATTATTTATTGAACTGGGAATCACTCGGCAACAAGCGGTGACCCATGCACCTTTGAGATTAATTGTGATCTGCACACGGTTGATATTAATTAATTGCTTTATAAGAAATGAGGCAGAATTTCAGATATATATATATATATATATATATATATATTATTTGCTGGTCTTTGTTTCAGTGATCGCCACACTGTAGCCCTTTTGATCAACGGAAAAGTAGGTTGTTAGCCCAAAGTTCTTCCAGTGTTACTAACAATTCAAATATTCAGCCATTATGGCATGCGCTAATATGTCTGAACCTCCTCATTTCTTTTCTTTTCTTTTCTAGGGTGATCCTGTTTTGCCATGGAAAAGATGGAAGCAGCTATTTGATTCATACTCACTTGTGATTCGGGGAGAAATCTTTTCTGCAGTTTGCAAACAAGCTGTATTATTACATGATTTAGGAATAGAAGGGAGAAATGTGTATGAGACTTTGGAGGGAAGAATCATTGGTCATAGGGAGGGTGAACCAGACAATGATTTTGACATGTCTGCAATGATGTTGGAGAACCATTTTGGTGTACAGATTAATGTGGTACTGGAAAGGCACACATTTTTCCCAAGAGTGCAGGGGAAACAGGAGAAAATTGGCACGTATGTTGAAGCCTTGAAAACGTTAGAATGTACATGCAAATTTGAACAACTGACTGATTCTCTTGTCAGAGACCAGATTTTCAGGTGTGCAACTAATGTAAAAGTACAAGAAAAGTTATTAGCAAAAAATCCCACTTTGAAAGAGACGATAGCTATAGTTGAAGGTATAGAGAATACTAGTATGGGTATGCGTGAAATGCGTGATTAAAAAGAAAAAGGCACCATGCTTGAAGATGAGTCAGTGACTGATGTAAGAGGAGTTGGTAGAAATGCAGAGAAGGAAGTAGGCAAACATGAGAGAATGAAGAGCAAGAAGGGAAATAAAAAGTTTGACAAGAAAGTTTCTCAAAATGATACTTTAATATCAACCAAAAATTGAGGTGTGGGATTTTTTCGATGTGGGAGTGAAGGACATCTTTCCAATAGTCCTGGATGTTTCACAAGTGCAGCAGTCTGCAAGAGATGTTGTAAGAAATGGCACTATGCCAGGATGTGTAGATGGAATAAACAACACACAGTGAGCTGTATTGAAGAAAAATTTGATGACAAATGTATTTTCAGTATAAAGGATGCTAGATGTGTGGACACAGATCCAATAGAAATGCTGGAAAGTGAAATTGTAGTGGGAAGAAAAAATGTTGTACTTGCTGATTCGGGATCACCATGCACGATGATTTGGTGACAAGAATTGGAACTCAATATTTTGGAATGGAGAAATTGAATTACTACAAGCAGATATCAATCCTATTGAAAATAAATGTTTTGGGTTATTCAGTGATGAGAATTCAATATGATGAGCTTGATACAACTGGGAAAGTGTATGTAGCAAAAAGGGGTGATAACCTTTTAGGTTGGAGACATCAAAGGAACATGGGGATAATATCAAATCCAAATTCCAAACAGAAAGTGTTAATAATGGCGAATGATGGGTTCCCAGATGACATAGACCCTCATTTTAACATTAGCAGTAAATGCCGCCTACCACTGCGGCGACGGCTGCCAAAAGACCGCCGCTGCGGATACCATCCGTTCACCCAATTATGACCACAGCCGGTATTTCTGCCACAAGAAGGGCGGTAATCTGGCTGTGGCCATACTGGCGGATGGTGGTAAGGTGGCGCTGCTACCACCAGCAGCGCCACGCCAGCAGACTGCCGCCAGCTGTATTATGACAAACAATACGGCCTGGCTGTGTTCTGCTGGCGGGCGCTGCTGGCGGTAGCAGTGCCCCATCCCGTCCCCTGCCAGAGGACCCCCTGGATCCAGGTAAGTTGGGTTTCTGACAGGGGGTGTGGGGTGTTGTGTGTGTGTGTGTGTTGGGGTGTGTGCATGTATGTGTGAGTGTGCGTGTGAATGGGAGTGTGTG